>NW_022995758.1:684732-908246 GCF_900245975.1 Drosophila guanche | reverse complement strand
GTGGAAGAGATCCAGCCACTCACTAATCCCCTTCCCAATCGAGTGTGGCTGTAATATGATATGCAACGTTTTCACTTCACCCAACTGCTCATCTGGCCCTCGGGGGCCGGCAAGAGGAAGTCATCCTCATGCACACAGTTCCACCACGGTTGCCTCACTCGTAGCTGCACTCTGCAGCCTCTGCCTTGAACAAAATAAAGAAAAAAAGACTGTTAAATGTATTGATTTCAATACAAAAATCGGTTACACATTGCTGTATATATATAACAGCAAGAGCAACAGATACAGATACAAAAGCATAAGATACGGATACACAGATACGGTGCGGTGCGGTTAATGGCCCTTGGCCTGACCCGCTTTGTCTTATAATTGGATTTAGATTAATTGCATCGCTGCGATCGAGGGAATCGAAAATAAAAACCAAAAAAACGAACTCTGCGCTTGAAAAATTACATAGAGAGGTTTGAGGGCAACCGCAAAAAACCGAAAACAAAATAATAATAATAATAATAATTTGTGTTTCCAAAGAAATCGAAATTGTAACAGAGCGCCAGGCATTAGAGAGTCAGAAGCCAGGATCCTGACAGCCTGGATCGTTGATCCTTTCTGCGAATTGCCGGCGTGTGCTACTCGTCTTGGCGATCCCGCTGCGATCCATGCCATCAATATACGAACCGCAAACTCATTCCCAATGCTCAGGCCTCATAAATATGTTTTTTGTGTCTGTTTGTTTTGGCCCCCTCCTGCACCTTTGCATAATTTCTACCGCCGAGCCACGGGTGCCCAGAGAAATTGCCTGCTTCTTAATCATTAATTAGCGTTAGATCAATCTATCGATGGGTTGCCAGCTCTCTCTCTCTCTCTCTCTCTATCTCTTGCTCTCTGGGGAGATCATCAGGCAGCCAGCGGGGCCTCGCTCTCCCCACTCTGCAGAGGGGATGGACTGTGGAATTGTGGAACTGCGACTGCGACTGAGCCGGAGACAACGACAACCACGTTGACGGCAGTCATGTTACTTTTAATGATAATTGCCGCCTCACAACTCATTTTTCACATTGATAAATGCGTTTCGCACGACGGAGTCGTGTCGCCGCCTTGCAGTCGTCTCCCGCCACAGTGCTGGCCCTGGACTGGTTCTGGGCCTTGGCTTTACCAGCCTCCCTCCCCAAGCGATTTGCATCCCAAGCCAAGTGGTGTGATGTGGCCAAAGTGTCAACACACTGAGCATTAAGCAGCGTCGACTGCTGGTCAGCAGAAGAAAGGAAGAAATGAGTTAATTCATGGGGAAATCCTTAAAAAGAGGAAATAATTTAATGTGCAATGTTTTGTATCAAACTTGTATTCATAATCCATCTTGTATCCATTTCTTTATGATTTCTGTGAGCACTGCCAATCCTTCAGTATGGAGGAGCGTACAAGAAGAGGGTTCACCTCTCCATGTCGCGATCCAACCTTCATGGAATGAAGCACAAGAAAAAGCAGCCAAGAAGCACTGCAACAAAAGCCATCACAATTTGTCTTTATGGTACCGAAAACGGCCCAAAGCGTTACCACCAAGGCGGCGGCAGCGGCAGCGGCCACATCGAAGTCGTTGTCGGGTCGTGTATAGAGCAGATCGCATGGAGGATGGGTTCCTTGTGTCTCATAAACCATTTAAACATTTTCAACTTGTTAGCAATTAATTAAATAGATCGGCCCCTGGCTAACAGCTTCGACTGTCATTTTTCTTGCGGTCATCTCTCTCTCTCTGTCTCTCTGGTCTGCCGCTACTGCCTCCCTCTGGCCGCCTGTTAATTACGGCGACAGCATTCAATTTTTATGGAGGACACACGCCCCGTTGTCCTTTTGGAGCATGCGCGCACTCGCACTCAAACTCACACTCACACTCACATTTGCATGTCTCTCTCTCTCTCACTCACTCAACAACAGTCTGGCAACGCTGCGGCACGCTTCAAACGTGCCGATGCAACGCGACGCAACAATCCATTCCCGGGCTGCCTGCCTGCCTGCCTCTGCTCCTTGGCTGGAAATTTATTTCGCTGTTTTTGCAATTTAAGGTAATTATTATGTACCTTTGGGGTAATTTTAACACCTCGACACCATCGACAAATATCATCTTGGGGCTGGCTGCCGCACCGCACCGCACCACCTGGCTGTCCGTTCGGCGTCCGTTTGCTGCCCGTTGTTCAGCGTCCGTTGTCCGTTGGCCAAGAGGTAGCAGCTCTGTTCGCAGCTATCAAGCAGCCGGAATCACAACAACCACAGCCAACAGACAAACGTTTCTTAGAAGCGCAAAGCTTTCAACACCTTCGATGCGTGCCCCAGCAGAGCTACCTCCTCCCGCCCCAGTGCCAGTTTCAGTCTCAGTGGCCGAGTCCCAGTCCCAGTCGCAGTCGCAGTCCCTGTGCTGCTGCCTTCATCGCGTGGCCCCTCTTGGGTAGCTCTTTGGCCAGTTATTTTTCACACCTCGACAACATTTTTTCGCACTTGAGCCGCGGATTCGGTTACCACAACAATCAAGCATTGCCGCCACCGCTTCAGCTTCAGACTGCAGCACTGTGCGAAAAGATGTGAGACTTGCGCCTCTGGTTTCGTGATGAAAATTAATTTTTAATGTAAATTGTTTTTTTTTCACTTAGCGTTCTTCATCCAATCAAGCAATTCGTCTTTGCTGAAAGTTTAAAATGTTACAAATAAGTCTTCAGATTCATATTTTTAATGAGAATTGTAATATATCCACAGATATTTCTAAGAATTCCATAACATAAGTAGGCAGCGACAAATCAAAGACAAGCTTGTCTCTTATATTGCTTTTGCATAGAAAAACATCTCGGGCAGCGCAGTCGGCCCACGCAGAGCTTAAAAGCTCAGTGTTGCTTCGGCCTAGAACAGCCGCAGCGGCAGAGAAACAACTTCGTATTTCCTATGCAAAAGCTCGGCCGTCGCAGCGGCAGAGAAGCAATAAACTCTTTTGGACTGCGTGTTTTTTGTTCAAACAAATGCACAAGAAACATGTGAGCGGCTCTCAAACACCACGAAAATACATATATGTACGTAACATTAAAGAACTGAATCTAAATCTTTCCTCATTGCCTTCGCGTATATTCCCATACGTTTATCACGCTCTTTGACTTCTTTCAGTGTACAATTCCGATTCCGACTGCCGTTTTTAATAACCGAAGCTCTCTGCTCTGCTCTGGTCTGGTCGATTGCTGCTGATTTGCTCTGGCTGTTATCTCACTCAGCTCATCGGGCGGGATGTACGGCTGCTGCTGCTGCACTGCCGCTGCCGCTGCCGCTGCTGCGGTTTGACTTTGACTTTGGTTTCGGGTTTTCGGGGCCTCGGGGGCCTTTTGGTTTGGGGGCCAGAGCCACAGTGCCACAGCCGCATATCCTGGCCGGCGGCTGTCAGCACAATTATCGCAAGTAGCGTGCGTGTAAATTACCGTTATTAGGTGTGATCGTGTCTCAGCAGCGCGGCAACAACTTGCAACATCAGCGGGCCCCGCAGGATGATCTCAGCTTTCAGTTGTCCAAAAGTCAATTTTCACTTCGCTTTCGTTTCGCTGCATTTTATTTTACTTCGTTTCATTCATTTCATTTCCCAAACAAATCTCTCCAAAAATCGGCGTCGGAGGAACACCCATAAAAAGTCAAATTAATGTGATGGCAATAGGATAGAGATCTCGATCGTGGCGCACCATCTCGGTCCCATGCGATCTGACAGATTTCACGCTTACGATATCACCTTCAAAAAACAGCAGTCACATGGCCACAATAACTGTAACTCTCCGATACTGGTACATACTGCTCTCGGGTGACCTACTCCATCACGTCTGTGATGGCACGTAGAGACGTGAGCGGAGTGCTGAGTTCAAAGGGTGTCGTTTCGGGAGTTCAGTAGCCACCTTGCTCTGGATGATGTTTTGAATTCCAATTAGTGTTAATGAACAGCAAGCACATAAAATATATAATTAATTGTCTCATGGCGCATTTCCATGATAAGGAGGCTAGTGGCAAGATGCTTCCGTTTTGGTTACTTCTGGGGAAAACCAGAGCAATGCCAGAGCAACGACCAAGACCGAAGAGAGACTCACTAGGGCAGATTCCACAGGTAGGATAACTGATTGAGTCTCTACCTGTCGTATGTGTATGCCTACAACTCTTTTGCACTACGTCGAATGATGCGAATGATGCGAATGACATTGATTTGCTCTGCAAAATGTTCCATAAGTGATCGGATTACAGACAAGCAGAAACCAGAAAACAAGCAAGCGCTTTGGCTGTAGATATGTGGGAAAATCGGGAATATATCCAATTTACAGGAAAGAATATCCACCCGAGCACAGGATTCTTGTAATAAGAAACTACGAGCGGCAGATGTCGCTGCTGATATCCAACTAGAATCGCAAGCAAGCCAGATGGCGCTGCAGTTTCCCAATTGGTTTGATACTGCGACCTGGCAACCCTGCTGCCCATCGATTGATCCTTGCTGTGTGAGAACCTGTATCCCGAGTAGACAAAGGATCAACACATTTTTCCACATTTCATTCGGTTTAATTAATCACTCGCCCCACAGCGAAATGAAGTCCGCAGCTAATTAAAATGCTACCAAAACAATTTTCATTTCATTTCGGATCGGATCTGGTCAGATCGGTGCGGTTCGGCTGGGTTCAGGTGGGTGTGGATCGAACAAATTGAAGAAGGGTTGCAGCCTGAAAGAGGGGGGCGTACAGGTGATGACGCAAAACATTTTTCCATTCATTAAACATATTAGAAATGCATTAGGATTGAACACACCACCAGCAGGACTTCCATCAGCAGCGATCATCAACCCCTGCCACTCGAACCAGTGGCAGCTTTTCAAAAACAATTATGTAGAGCAAAAGTGGTTGTGTTTTGGAGTATGGATTTCGATTATCCCGGTTGGGTTCTACGCGTACCCTCCAAATGGGTGTGACTCTGCCGCCAACTTCTTTAACTGGCAGCTGCTCCTGGGCCAATGTTAATCAAGGTTTTATTCCTTTATGGCCGCAATCTCGTTACCAGAACGAACCGAGCCCATCAACCCACCGATCCCGATTCCCCCTAACGGTATTCGCTCTCCGACACGCATTTTCTGCCTGCCTCATCTGCAACAAAGTTGCCCTGGGACGTCTCTGTTTCTGTTTCTGTTTCTGTTTCAGTTTTTTACACATTTATTGGTGGCTTTATGGCGGGGGTGGTGCCGTGCTCGCAGGACTGAGGTTCACTTGTTACAGCCGATATAAATAGTCATGGGCAATATCCCATGATTCAGGTTCCCGCGCCAAGGGCAGCAGTTATGGCGCAGGGTACATATATAGGGGAACTCAAATGCTGTCAATATCAATGACAAGTAGCTTCGTGACAAAGCCCGCGGCAGTCGTTTTGTGTTCTCATTTTTCCAACATACTCTTTGCAGTGCGAGTTTTCGGCATATTCTGGTGAAGCAATGAAAAGTCTTTCTACAAATTTGCAAGAAATGCAAACTATTTTGAGAACTATAACTCCTGGATTATTTAATCGATATGAAATAAATTGCGTGTTGTCTGTTGAAAGAGTATCAAGAGATGGCCGTTCCATTGGATACCTGGATGTGTTTCGCATCTTTTATATGCATGAGGGAGCACACACTTGTGGGATTTGTCTGCGTCATTATCGTTGTTCTGTTGCTCTGTTTCTTGAGGCCTGCAGAAGGAAGCTTATGGTAATATCGGCTCTGATCGGAAGCACGTGTCAAATGCGGCAACGAAAAAGAAGTGGGGAACAAGTTCTTCAATGCAAGAGGAACGCCAGAAGCGTAATCAAGGCCAGCAAAAAGTATACATATGTACATGCAGTAATATCTGTGTGATAACTGAGAGAGAGGAAGGCAGAATGGGACTGGGAGTTGGCAGATCGCGGCAGTGAAAGTGCCAACGCCTCGTCTCCATCCCCATCCCCATCTCCATCCTCCGATTTCCTCTTCATTTCATTTGGTTTCTTTTTTCCTCGTCTCGTCTCGCCTTCGCTTTGCTTCGTTCTCACATGATGGATCACATTTTATATCAAGTTCCATAATGAATATTGTTCCATCTACGATCCCAAAAGTATTTCTGCTTTCAATGCGACAGCGACGGAACGACACAAAAAGTGGAAGTGCATTGAAAAGCGAGTCCGAGTCCTACCCCGCCTACGCCAGCGGTCGTCTCTCTCTTTCTCTCTCTCTGTCTCTACAGCTCCTTGGTTCTTTCTGCTGTTGCTCAAGGATCCTCCTGACAAGGATCAAGGCGAACAACGCACAGATTTAAGTCTCGATTTCGATAGAGAGTTTTCCCAAAGAAAAGAAAAAAGAAAAGGAAAATACATGCAGACACACAAAGACAGTGTGTGTTTTCGTCGTCCCACAAATAGAATGAGAAAATAGTCCTTCGCTCGCTCACTGGGGGGAGAAATAAATCAAGTTGGAGAGGGAGGGAGGGAGGTAGAGAGAGTGAGTGAGGGAGAGTTGCGCTGCACCCCTAGGAGCCTGAACGCAAGAGAGAGCACGGGCGAGACAAGAGGACAGAGCTCACTCTCCTCGGTTCCCCGATCACTGCACGATCTCCTCTCGTGTTCCCCGAGCGCTCGTTCACTTGTGCGCACAGGCCAAAGGGAGAGACCAAGACGAAGGGCAGGTAGGTAGCCACCACCAACACAGCACAGCGCAGAGCTCTCCGTCGCTGTCGCTGCCTCTGCCTGTGTTGCGCTGCCTACGACTCTGTCGCTGTCGCTGCCGCTGCCGCCTCTGGCTCTGCCTGAGCCCCGCGCCAACAAGTACTTAAGGGGCCCGTGCAGGACGAGGTATATCATTGCGGAATCTGATTCCACACAGTCAACATCTCAGTAGCCTAGAGCAACCCAACGCAAACTCTACTCCTCAAACGGATTATCATGACGAGTGTATGCAGCAGCTACCAGCACTATCAGCTGACCAACGGCAACATCATGCAGCTGATGCACCAACAGCAGGGGCAACAGCACCAACACCAACACCAACAGCTGATTGCCCCCAAGATGCCGCTGGGCAACAGCCAGCTTCAGAACATGCAGCAGCATCAGCAGACGGGCAGCTCTGCCGGCCCCATGCTGTCGAAGAAGTCGAAGTACAACAACTACAACCCGATGCCCTATGGAGAGCCACAGATGCCATCGGTGGCACGTCGCAATGCTCGTGAGCGCAACCGCGTGAAGCAGGTGAACAACGGCTTCGTCAACCTGCGCCAGCACCTGCCCCAGACGGTCATCAATGCCCTGTCAAATGGGGGACGTGGCGCCAGCAAGAAGCTATCCAAAGTAGACACCCTCAAGATCGCCGTGGAGTATATACGCGGCCTGCAGGACATGCTCGGCGATGGCCAGCCCCGTCCGCTCTACAGCTCCGGCGACGAGAGCAGCAACGATGGCACATACAACGACAACTACAGCAGCCTGGACAGCCCCCAGTCGCAGTTCGTGGTCGCGCAGTCGCACTCGTACCACTCGGCCTCACCCACACCCTCGTACAGTGACGATTCCGATGTATCGGCCAGCTATGTGAAGCAGGAGATGCCCGATCACGAGCACGATCATCAGCAGCACAACCACCAGCATCAGCATCAGCATCAGCACCAGCATCAGCTCAAGTTCGAGTCCTTCGACAGCTTCAGCGACGAGCAGCCCGACGATGAGGAGCTCCTCGACTACATCTCCTCGTGGCAGGAGCAGTAAAAGTGCACAGGAGCACACGAGCAGGAGATCCCAGCGATCCCAGCCATCCCAGAGAGCAAGCCAAAAATACCCCAAAACCCCCCCACGCACCACCTGTACAAAATGTAAATATTCAAAATGTTGCCTTAGTGAGTGAGAAGCGAAGAACAAACCAAGTCCCAGATTCTTCATCTCTAGTTCGTAAGACCCTTTTTTTTGGAAGCTAGCATTAAGCATGGAAGACAATGATATAAAACAATATTTTTTTGATAGTTGTAAGTTCTGTTATAAGCATGGAAGACACTAAACTACTCATAAGAACCCATTATTGATATGCAATAATAAAAACAAACAAACAAATCTCAAAAACATAATTCAAAAGCAATTCTTTTTCTTATACCAAAAGCATTTACAACTTTTCAGCATTCGTTTAGAGATCTACGAAGATCTCTTTATGGGGAAGAGAAAAAACAAAACTGCAGCAAAGTTTATTTAGTACTTAACTTCCTCAAAAAGGAACGTACTTGCATCAGCTATTCAAGTTATGTCTTAGAAATGTGAAAACATGAGCGACTCGTAACGATCAATGGCTGTTGCTATACTCATAGAGCCAAGGAGATGCATCTTATCACCCTTTGCAAAGGACTGTGCAAATTTGTAAACAACTGAAACAGAACCGTCTCTGAAGATTCAGAGTCTATGATTGAGTTCGTTTCAACAACAAAGTCAAGCTTTATCTTATATGCAGATGCACATTATTACTGACAGTTGACAGGTACTTCAAATAGATATTCAAATACCAAAGGAAACGTTTTAGAGCAGATGGAACAGTGGCACAGCTCAATGAGCCAACCAGCAATGCAACTAAAAAGAATTCCATATTCTAAAGCGTTGCCCCAGGTATCTTTTCCTTTCGTTTGACTGAAAGTTCAGCATAAACTAGTTTCTGATATGTACCAGCCGTGACTCACTGGAGCCGACTAACCATGGAAACAACAGTGTTACCGGAAGCAACAGCGAAATATATTTGTTGAAATATAATTTTGTTGTATTTAACGAGTTTCAATTTTCGGTCGCGGGCATTGCATTGTTAATGCCACATAAATTGCCCCGAGAGCGGAAATAGACAGTCACGCCTGAGAGGTTGAAGCAGACCACTGGGACTGCCGGCGGCAACCAGGAATAGCAAAAGGAATAGGAATACGAAGGAGTAAGGATCGGGCGGCCAGCGGCCCACGGCCCACGGCCCACGTGGCTGGCGCACCCCGGCGTTTGCAGCTTTCAAGCTGGCTGGCCGTAATCACGAGCCATAAAATTCACTTCCGCTTCAAAGTTTCCCCTGTGGCCCTGCCGAGTTCCTCTGAAGGGTGAGCCTAATGCGCACTCCACCCCCAGAGACGCCTCGTTTCCGCGCACCCTCTCTTCGGTGGCAACTTTTGGGCGTGCGCCAAGACGCAGGACTTGCGCGACAAATGCTGATTTGGCTGATGATATGCAGGAATGTCATCTCTTCTGTAGCCCATGTAAATGGGCCACGCCCACTGCTGGGCTGGAATTATGCAAATTCTCTTTGGCCGGAGGGACACGTGCAAGGGTATCAGGATCGCTGACCCGCCCCAGGACGAAACGGTCCGCTCCGCTCCGCTAAGGAAGTGAATACGCTGATCGTGTGGATGACGATGATTATGATGATGATGTTGATGACAGGAAGCATATCGTCTTGCCCGAAAAATCCAATATTTTTTCCTCAAAAAAAAAAGGAAAAAGGAAGAGAGGAAACCAAAGGAGGACGCCTTACTTCTAGTAGGTAGGAGGAACGCGAAGGACCAGGGCCACAATGCGAAATGTGATTGTATGTCAGCTTAAGATAAAACCAGGAAACGCAATGAAAGAACCCCTGAATGAGAGTGAAACTCTCTGGTCGGGGCTGATGGCTGATGGCTGATCTCGTCTCGTGTCTCATTGTTACCGGATATCAAAAGAAGCTTAGCCAAGAAGCAGGACCTGCTCGGATATACACACACACGCGTGCATGCAGATATCTGTGTGCATATGCAATGTCCTGGACACATGGAAAGGGACAGTAGCCGGTAGGTGTCAAAATACGGAGCTAAGCCAATGTCCTTTAATAGGCTAGGCACTGCGAGTTTTATGCAATCTTAGCTAAGACTTCAAGCGAATATCCTCATTCCGGAGGATACACAGAGCCAGTGATCGGACACCCGAAGAGGGACAAGGTCTCGTCATATATCCTCCACCTCTCTCAAATGACAGACGGGAGATCAGAAAGGAGCACTGAACTGATCTCTTGGGCAATTGCAATAAATTGGGTTTCAGCATTTGAAGGGAACCAGAGACAGAGAGGCCCAGCGGCTGAGTGCCCGAGAGCCAAGAGCCAAGAGCCAGGAAGTAGTAACTTCTTTTGTGCGCCACTTTAAAGAGAGAGCGAGAGAGACATGTCCGCAGGAAGTGCGTATTTGTTTTGCATCTTTCGGTAGACAGACTCAGTCTTCGAGTGTCCCCGGCGATCCTTTTGCTTTCGTCTATTTATTTTTGTAGATGCTGCGCGCCTTCGTGTACGGAAATACGAGCCAAATGTTATTCTATCATGTCGCAATTCAAAGGAAACGAGCAAGGACACTTGTACGACGTGTCCCTCTTGTAACTTGTAGTTGCACTCCTCCCGATGCTCGACCTCGTGTAACCATTTGAGTTATGTATCTTTGACTTTATGACGGCGTCCCAGCCGCGCATCGCTGGCCAAGATTTATGACCCATGTGTCAAAATACGAGAGCGCATGTTGCACTCTAAGTAGTGCCGTCCCAGCGCGGGCATTTCCAACTCTATCTATCGCAGCGAACCATCGATCATCTCTGGTAGAACGAGCCAAGATCGCTGCTCGGACACGGACTCGGACTCTGACTCGTCCTCTAAATTCTTGTCAAATTTCGCACTTAGCCGGGGCGTCAAGTGGCATCGGGTAGTTCTAGTTCCACAAGTGGTTAAAGTTATTCCAAGTCCCTGCCCATTGCTTCCTGGTAGCTTGTTAATGAGGCGACACAGAGAGCGGGCCACCAGTCCAGGGATCCAATGTCTGTCTGGCCAACGATTCACCAATTGAGTTGTTGTCCAAGTGATTCGTCGAAGCGGAATGTCTACTTGGGATACCAGGAAGGTGAACTGACAAAATATTTACAAGCGAGAGATCGAATTTGTATGTTCCTCATGCTGAATATCACTTAAAGATAAACTCTACATTATTTGATGCGATCATTAAAAGTTATCGCTGACTTCCACATAAAAGATTACCTTCAATTAATATGTGAAACTCCATCAACTGTGATCCGAGACCTCAATTGAGGATCACTTGCAGCAAGAGCTCAACATGATAGGGATATTTCTTCCTCTGGGAACAACTTATTTGGCCTGTCATCTCCACATGTGTACATGTAACTCGGTGATTAGCTAACAGCACGACACAGGGATCCCCGGATGAGGATCAGCTACCCTCGCTCTCTGTAATCTTGTTCGACTATCTATCTCGCTGCCTCAACGCGATCGATAGCCAGGAATTGTGATTGTCCAAAACACACGCTACATTTAGCACAGTGTGAACTGCCGCCGGTAGTTAAATGACTTTACATTCATCCATCCATCCATACATATATCGGGCAGGGGATCAGAATGGGAAAGGGAAAGGGAAAGAATCAGGGACTGGGAATCAACTTTGACTCGATTGTTGACATGATGGGAAAAACTCTGGAAAAACTAACCGCAGAATCAACAAAGAGCCAGACACTCACAATGGCGAGAACGCAGTTCTCGATGCACACGTGTCCGTTTTCGTGTTCGTGTTCGTGTCCGTATACAGGTTCTGGGTCCTAGATGCTCGATTTCTCGAGTCCTCGGCCCAATAAACTATCAGAGGCAATCAATGTCAGAGAGTTTTTAGAGCAAGCAAAAGCCAGATCGAAGTGAGGAAGACAATGCCGATCCCGATATCGAGATCCATTGAAAAGACTTCGCTGGAAGTCTTCGCATCGCCATTGTCTTGCATGAAAAGTGATTTCTTCTTTTATTTCGCTGCTGATTTCACGACATTCAAGAAGTGCGCACACTCAAAGTCGTAGTAGATACACGGGAAACAATCCATTGATGCGCAGAGCCTGAAAAGGAGCACCGTCCGGGCATTTTGGAGCCTGCGAACGAGATTCTGCGCCATCGAAAAGGAGTCACAAGAACCCATCCCGCAGTGAGCCAGAGCTGAAAGGATACCACGCATTACACGCTAATCCACAGTAGGGGGCGCGATTTGCCTTTGGCAGGACATTAGCATTGAACATTCGTCACGGGGTCGCGAAACAAGCTGCGTGTCCTATGCCGAGGTGTCACCGAACACCGAACACCGAACACCAAACACCGCTGGGCGTGGCAAATCTCCTACCTGTGCCAATGCCTTTTGGGAAACTTTCGGGGTTTTCCTCTGCGCACCCACCTTTGTGTGGAAATTTGCGAGACGAACAAGTGAAATGGCGTGAAAACCCGGCATCGTGTGGACCAACGAAAAGCGATTGAATACACGTGTTGGACCGTTAAGGCCGCAGCAACTATTCATGGCCAGCAACAGAGACAGGGCAAGAGAGTGAGAGAATCAGAGACTGCGATAATGGAAATAGTAAAGCTGCACATAAACATGATGATTATTGAGTTTGCGGGGCAGGGCCTGACACTAGACTAATCCCTGAGCTGTCGCTCAAATATGTTTATGTATTTATCTATTTGGATGAGACAGCACACACCCACCTCTCTGCCTAGGGGAAGGGACATAACATCTAAATATTATCTAGAACTCTTCCAAGATTCGCGCTTAAGTTTAATTTATTTTTGTCACCTATTTTTTGTTAATTGTTAGGAATTTTTTAATATATTCAAGAGACCTTGCGCGCAACCATTCATACCCAGGGAATAATTTTGCAGGATCTGTGAGACTAAAGAACATTTCGCGATGAAAAGGAAAGATTTTCCCAGTGCTGGAATATTTTTCTTCGACTTCCACCTGACTGACCCTTAACCCTGGGAACTTTCCAGAGCGAAATCACTGGCAAGCAATCGCAAAAACAAAACCAAATGCAAAGATTAACTAAAAAATCGCATCGGATAAATCGGTTTAGAGGGCTAGGGACAAAGCAAAGCGAAACCACAAGAGAATAACACGGACTGGGGGTCAGAGTTGAGGTTGAGGTTGAGGTTGAATCTAGTGTCGTGGCATCATCAAAGCAGAGTCACCGACCATAGCCGAGAAAATGTCAACCGCAAGACGGCGGCAGGCAGCGGCATGACGATCGAACGGCATGGAACGGAATGGAACGGAACGGAACGGAACGGGTCGTACCGATCGATGTTGATGATCTAGATCGATCCTCAACGTCTCCGACTCATACTCTGTCTCCATTCAGCGACCACAAAGAGATGAGTATAATGCTCGTGATGATGATGACGATGATGATACCGCTGACGTTGGCCATTCCGGCCAAAGGTCTTTGATGGTTGAGCGGCGTCTCCTTTTTTTTTGGCTTTGTTTTTGTGACTGCCTCCTACGATGCGATAATCGATTTATCAAAAAGCAAAACCAAAGACGGCCCAAATGCGCTTTGCGAAAACAAAACGGGGAGAACTCCAAAAGCAAACCACCGCCAGACAGGCTGGCAGGATCTGGTCAAAGGAAGGCCGGCCGCCGGCAGGACGATTTTTAATGCACATTGATGTGCATTAAGACGTGAAATTGTCACCATTGTCCAGGCCATTGTGCCGCAGGCAATGGCCCACATTCAACTGCACCAACACCAAAGAGAGCATTCAGGCCAAGTCCATAGAACAACGGCAAAGTGCAACAGAGAATTTTGGCCACAGAGAGCCGAGGGCAAAGGGCATAGAGAGCCCAGAGTCGAGAGCTGTCGGCGGTCCATGTGGCTGGAGCGCGTTGACAGCATCAAAAGTCATAGAATGGGCGGCGGCATCAGCATTGAGATTCGGTTCCATTTATGCAACATAATTTCCATGGACCGCACATGCCACACCCACCATGCCACAGGAAACATGAAAAGCGGCCAAAAGGGAAACCCGTCAAATAAAGGGAACAAAATATACGAAAAAGACAGAGGCGTATCCCCTTTGACACCCCACAAGGAAAAAAGAGAGCAATTCTCATGGAAGGATGCCCGTGTACATATATACAGAGGAATACATAGACATTTATGTGTACATAAGATTGAAAAGCGAGGCAATAATGAATGAAGTTTGATGCAAAGATGGCCATGGATATTCAAGTATTTATAACACTCATGGATCGTATATTTCTATGGATTTTTTGAACATATCTACTTACATTTACAACCATTTAAAGTATCCTTGCTGATGCGGGACTGTCCTATCTAATCGGACGATGCTGGTGACAAAACCCCGCCTCCCTGCTAATCGCAACATTCGATCGCTCTGGCCGTGTTTTTCCTGCTAAATTTTGTTGAGTTCTGCCAGCCAATTGATATCTCCCAGATACTGTATCTTGTAGCTGCAATTACGACAAACAGCGGGCGATCAGTCTGCCCAGCGCACAGCTGGATTGTCCTCCTCTTCCCTGGCTTACCTAGCTATAGCCTTGGATCGCTGTACCTGTTCCCATTTCAGTCGGGCAATCCCAAATCGCTCGATCTGGAGAGCGATCGCTGCCCGGATCGGCACACGCTGCAACATTTAGCGGCGCTTTGCATAAGATTCAGGCTGCAGGATCTACGGCAGGATCTACGGCAGGAGGGCAGGCAGGTTGTAATTAATGATTGGGTCTTTGTCTTTGACTTGCCATCCAGCCGGATCTTGGCCGCATGATCAAAGCGCTTCTATTAGGCCAAAACGGCCAAGGCGTGAACAATTATGCCCTAAACATTTGGGTCAAACACCGGCCACTCCCCGCTCCTAGAGATCCGTTCGATTCCCATTCGGAATCGCCGTCGTATCCCTCGGCTTCCGCCAATTTACAGGACTCTGAATTCAGAGCAACGCAGCAGGTTGTCGTTTTAATTGAGGTGAGGGAACAAGTGCGGTCTCTGGCGGGGTTTTCATTGAGCAGCAGCACAATTCCCATTCCCATTCCCATTTGATTCATTCCCAGTAGATTCAATCGGTGGGCGTGTGCAGGCGACTCCAGCGAGACGGCGCTTCGATTCGATACTTTGCATAGGCCACAGAACAGACCAGAACCGATCGCCAAATGGAAAGCTAACAAAGCATGGCGAATCACTGATATCCGTGCACAGTGTTTCGGTACAGAGTGTGGGAATAAATCGATCAGAGAACCATTAAAAAATGATCGCAGAGGAGCAACGTAGAAGGAAAATAATAGCTCTAGAAAACGGAAAAAGGATCTTAGCAGATAACTGCGGATAACACAAAAGAATTACTCAGCTTGTGAATTAAGAAAAGGTTCAGTGAAAAATCCAAAATGGATCAAAGAACGTTTAAGGTAAAAATAAACTGTAACAAACTCCGACTTGGAAGCTTCTTTCAGCCTCAAGATATCCTGAAGCTGAAGACGGTGAAGGAAACGGTGGCATGCCTGAGAGCAATCCACTTGAGTGCTTGTCTCGCGTTCATGTCAGTGTCTGTGACTGCATCTGCTTCTGCTTCTGCGAGCGTGTGTCTATTTGGGATAAGAGTATCTAAATTTGTTTGCTCTTCGAGGCGATGACAGGGTCTGGTCTCAGCGCGTGTTGCCTGTCAATTAGACGTCACGATATGCACAGCTCGGAAACCTCTTTAACAACTCTTTCGACGCGACTTCGGACTCTTTCACTGTGCTCACATCTCGTAGTTTCGGTGAGACGAGACGTCAATTTTTCAATGACTTTTCAATGGCTGAGAGATTCGACTAGCACTCAGACTACTGGCTGGAGTATACAATCGCTGACCAATCAATGTAAGTAGTTTGGGCCAGAAATCAGTTGCTTGAGGCATTTAGCTGAAAGTGTTATTATATTTTAGTATTTTTGATCCCAAACAGAGATCATTGCGATGGTAAATAACAGTGTATGGCTGTCCATTTGATTAATTTGTGAACAATTCGTGTTAAATATTCTTCAAATATTCTCTATCCCACGGCGGCTCGAAATATATCTATTGGATAATATTTTCTTTCCTGAATATACACAGCCTCCCTTCGGATAACACTTGCACCCTTGCCACAACGAATGAAATTACAATCCAAGCGGAAGGAAATGCCAACAGAAGTAATTATCAAGCCATAATTTCCTACCAAAAACCACAAGGAGAGTGTCGGAGAAATGGTGTTAAAACTCCGTGGAAAACCACAAAATTATCGCCAGATAGAAAAGGACCTTGCACACACAGGATATGCGATACAAATTGAGCTGTTTCCTGCGGCTTAAATTGCACACTCACGACCCTCCTCCTACTCCTGCTGCCACTCGGCGTGGCAAATATGATTACTGATAAGGCAGAGGCACAGGGATCCGATCCGCAGTTCCTACAACATTTTGTGGCAAATTGTAGGAGTCGTGGCAGCGCAGACATCGCTCTCTCGCATTACACACGGCGCAGGGCACATCATCTAAAATTACTGAGGCGAGTCACAGCGCGTAATCAGAGATTTCCAACACCTTTCGAGGGGAGTCCACCGCTCCCTGTCCCTGTCCCTGTCCCTGCACATTTCCAATTCCATTTCCAAACTAATTAATTTTGATCTTGGTCCCTCCACTGAGGAGACATGCGCATCGAATGCGCTTAACAGCTTTCTCCGGGCACTCTCTCCACTGCCACTGCCACATCCACATCACACCTCATCACAAAGTGGACATGGACCTGACGTAATGGGTTTAGTGCCTCCGTGCAGCACGCGCGCCCACCGCAGGGGCGTGCCACAGCGGCCAATACGCAAGCTAATTCCCTGCCATAATTTCTTAATTTTGCTGGTAAAATTAACTCGGAGATGGATGTACGAAATGAAATGCAATTTTGGGATAATCCTAGATGATGAATTTGGCAAAAAAAATGGGAAACTATTCCCGATCAGAGAACCATCTTTGATTGAAGCATCACGGAGAGAGGCAAGCACTTAGAACTGATCGAAGAATGATTAGCGGTGGATCAAATAAATAATCCACGAATGACTATTGAAAAATCAAATATATAATCAAGGAATAATCAGCGAAAGATCTTAAAACAAATATTTCACATTACATTTCTTTGCCCAAACATTTATCCAACTCAAAAGAAGATATTTGAGAAATTTACTCACTGTTAAACAGTAGCTAAAGCTTCATACAAAAAGAATATATATAAAAGGACAGTTTAAGGTTCTTTCAAATCGAATGTCGGTAGGTTTTTGTAGATAATAGATTGATGGACTCCTACGTTTCTCGCACACAAAGAATTTTGCGATTTTTAGAGGGAATCGAATCCCATTTAGCCACCGCACACAGCGCCGCCGCAATCACGCCTCAATTGTCAGTTGTCCCCAAGGAGCTGATGGCCAGCCAAGGATACTCTATGGAACGAAAGGCAATTTGCGGCTGCCAGCAGCAGATGCGCCTCTGCTATGGCCAGAGACAATAAATGTGCCACTGCAGCGTGCAGCGAGTATCCGAGTATCGGAGTATCTTTATCCCGAATCGCACTGACAATGCGGATTCAATAACAATTGACGAACGCCCACCGAAATCGAGGCAAATGAATTGAATGGAAATCGAATTGAATTCGAATGGAATGGAATGGAAAGGTACGGTAAGGGAAGGGAAGGGAAGGGAAGGGAAAAAGCCCCGTATGCAGGACCCTAGCTCTGACCATAATAGAGACACAAAACGATGTCTCTTCGAAACAAATAAGATGTCACGCATCTAAAACGCGACAAGCACAGAAGACACACTGAGAGATAGAGATACATACGTTTGGCAGTTGCAGCGAGAGAGACCAGACCACCAGTGTGAGGGAGTGAGGGTTTTTTTTGCGCCCTTTGTTTGCCACGTGAACTCGGGGGTCGTGCCTCTATGGAGATGGATGGATATAGCTATATATTTTGGTTTGGCAATGCGGTCAAAACATTGTCCACGAGAACAATGCTGGTGTATGGGCCATTTGGGACCGCACAACACGACAGATCGCAGCTCGAAAATACCTTGGAATGAGCCAGGAATATGTGCGGGAATCGTATCCCTGCGAGTTCTTAACTGCTATTAGCATGCTGGGCTGGGCTCAGCTCATGCTCCGGGGTGCCGAGGACAAAGCTAAGCAGTTTCTAATTGTCGCAGACCTCTCTCTGTCTCTGGGTCCTTTGTCCGCATTTGACCATGGCCCGTTGCTCATTTGTTTGTTGGCCAAATATTTATACACAATTAGCGAAAATGGCACGAGTGCCCAGTGCCCAGTGCGCAGTGCGCAGTGCCAGTCAACGTCCCAGATGTTGTTTTTAGCCTTGACTGGCAGACTCGTACACATTTAAAGCATTGTTTGGACACACACCTGGGCCCTGAAGATGAAATTAATTTCCCTACTGGGACTTGTTGCGGTCTCCGTCTCTGTCTCTGTCTCTGTCTGTACCAGCATCTCTCGCTCCATCCACAAACACGAGCCAGACGCATGCCAAAAGCAATGGCAAAATTATATTTATGCTGGTATCTACGTCGACCCTCTTCCCCCGTCCTGATTCCTGTCTGATTTCTGATTCCTGGTAATGTCAATTGATCTCTCCTCTGTCGGGTGCAGTCTTTCGCCTGACTTCCTGTTGGCAATCCCATCTTGTACTTGGAATCGGTATACAAATCGGAACTGCAGCTCAACTCTTCCGCACTTCCATCGAAATATTTTGACATGTATCATCTGTGGTCAGCTTCTGGAACGCCCACTGGACACTCGGACAAAACTCACAATCACAATCACAATCCTTTCAGGGAAATGCATCCCTTTCGTTGTCAGTGTGTTTATCCAGGGGCTGTGACCACTTAAGTGGCTTAGGCATTGTCCTTTCCGGGGCTAAAACATTTTGCCAGCCAAGTGCAACAGTTCCATTCCCAACTGTCCGTGCCCCATTCTCATTCCCAAGCTCCCAGCGGCAACTGCAGCTAGTTGGGGGCAACACAAAGACCCTCGGATGCCCAACTGTCGCCAATAAAGATTTTCAACTAATTTGTACTGTACCTTCGGTCTTTCGCTGGCGGCTGGTGGCTGGTCCCTGGTGGCTTCCGCGCATGCGCAGACGGAATTGGCAGCGGAATCGGTGGGCTTCCATGGAGCTCGTTAGCTCGATTTAATTTTTGATTTGTGTCGGCATATTTTGCATACATCGGCCTATGGAATCAGACGTGGAATGAGAACAACAAGTGGCTAAGCCAGCCGCGAGAACGAGGGATGTTCGAGTAGTTACGAAAAAATACAAGATCAGACAAAACATGGCAAAAAAATTAAGCTAAAACCATTTGAAAAACACTCTCGACAGACCGTTGACATTATTTAAGGAATTCCTCGAATAATTGTATATATTACATTTTATTATTCTACATGCAAAAAAGTGCCTGGACAGAAATATTCTCTCGCGGGCAGGACTCTAGCCCTGAGAAATCTGAATGAAAAGAGATCCAAGAGCAGCCGACACTCGCACCCAGCTTTTCCCCCATTTATAGGTGGTTAGAAAATTATCCAATTACCAGATGCACGAATATTACCTGCTATTATAAATAAACGAGCGCCACTCACACACACACACACGCACAGACACAGAGATACTGTGGACATCGATGACATCGTTTCAGTTTCACTCGAGGGAACCTCGCAGCGGAGAATGAGAACGAGGAGCAATCAACACCAAAAACAAAGGTGGCACACACGAAAATAATTTCACAATCAATTTCATTCGGCGGCATTTTGCCATCTAATTATAATCGAAGCGAACGAAAGTGTCTGCCCCATAGGAATGATCTAAGGAGCCAAGCCGATCCCGATCCCGATCCCGATCGATCGAAGAGCCGACAAAGAACGCAGCACAAAATTGAGGAAAAATGTAATGAAAATGGGAAAAGAGAGTTCGAGGTGGAGTGGGAGAGAGAGAGGGAGTGTGGGGGAAAATGCAGATCGAGGCGATGCTCTAATTAAAATTGAAATGAAGTGCCCAAGATGCAGAGCAGCAAAGATCCTTTCGCCCCAGGTACAACACACAGGGTCAAAGACAGGGCAGAGGGTTGGAGGAATTAGGTCTAGATCGGAGTCTGAGTCCTAAGTGTCGGATCGGGTCTTGGGTCTATGGCAATAAATTGTTGGAAGAGTCCTTCCTCTCACTGCCTTTAGGGTGGTCCCTCTTGGTCGCTTGGCACGTTCGTTTGCGTTTTGCCTTGGCTTAGAAGTTGCCCAACAAAAAACACACACAGACCGAATGAAACAACAAAAAGAATGTTTCGTTATTACAATAAAAAACGCATTTCTTCTGTTTGCCGTGTGATCTTTCGAGGTATTTCCCATTCTTGTGGAAATTCTTATAACCATTTCCATTCTCATTCTCATTCCCATTCCCATTCTCATTTCATGCCAAAATGCATCATCGTGACCTAATCCCGCGCTGGCGCAGCCCACACACGTCTGAGTGTATCCCTGGCCGTGGAGAAGTGTAAGGAATAAAGGAAAGGATTAGCATGGCCGTAGAGCAGTTGCTCGTATTATGATTAGAAAATATTATTGCCATAGCGAATGCCCGGACAAAGGCCAAGTGTGAGGGCCAGAACAATTGGGTAAACAATCAACGAATCAACGTTGCCACAATCGACATTGAAGTGCAATTGCGCGCACTAATCGATTGGCAGGCGAATCGAGGATCGATCCCAGGACCTGTCAGTCGGGGCGCAGTCTGGCAGGAGAAACTAATTTCATGCCTGGAGAGATCGGACATCGAACGATCTTGCCCTGTTATTGTTATTACAGCTGCGATTAATTAAGCAAACAAATCGAAGGACCCATATACGAGTATATACGAGTATGTATGTACATACGGTAGCTGTAAAAACAAATAACCCAAGGCATCACGATCACGATCACGCTGCAGTTCGATCGGCATCGGCATCGACATCGATCGGCCAGCATTTTCGCATTCGTGCGTTTTGGCCTAATTAATTGCCAATCATAAAGGCGAGTGCAAAAGGGCTCGTAAAGCGAATCAGTTTTAAATGATTTCAACTTCCAATTATTCAAGTTTGCGCCTCGAGTGGGGACCAGAGGCGAATCTGCGAATCTGCGAATGGGAATGGGAATGGGATTTTTAGTGTAGCTGCAACTGCAACTGCGAATGGCAAATGGCAAATGGCAATGCGAATGGGGGAATGGGTAGAGAAGGTCGCTTTGGCTTTTATGGGTAAATATGAATGTATGTGTGTGTGTTTGGCAATTAATTAAATTAAGTTTTCAGCGAAAATGCCAAAGGCGTGAAGCAACAAGCATTGGGACTGCGCGCCACCACACAGCACACTCTATGCCCCACCGCCGACTAGGGGATACACTTGCCAAGGGAAGACACTTACAGGGCCTGCAGTGCACTGGCAAACGGCTTGACTGCTGGCATTGGATTCCATCTGATATGCAGTGCAGGAGTACAGGAAGTGTTCTCTCCACACTCTCCACACACTCTATCGCCGCGTCAACGTGAAACAACAAACAGCGATAACATTTTAATTGCACTGATCGGTTGATCTGTTGATCTGTTGATCTTGTGATCTGCTGATCTTGTGATCTTCTGATCGGTTGATCTTCTGTTCAGCTTGTTAATGTATTTTGGCAGCCGATACGGGAGCGGCAGCGGCAGCGGCAGCTTCTCCGTTTCGATTCGATTCGATTCGATATCGGATATCATGTCAAGAGGCTCTAATAAAGTTGCTCTCGCTCGCTCTCTCTTTTTTGTACAGGCCTTTGCCGTGGATCGTCGATCTGTTGCTTCTTATTTATCGGTTCATATATCTTACATCATCTTATGGCCGCGCACCGAGGATGCTGATAATGATGTTGATAATGAAATCAACAGCAGCATCAACTTGCCACTTGGCTAATCGCAAAATTCTGCCTCTTTACAGGATCTACCGGCTGTCGTCACTCTCCCCACAGCCCACAGCCCACAGCCCACAGCCTACTCGGCGGCAACATGAGAAATCGATTTAATTCTCATCATCTGGAGAGAACCAAGAAGTGGGGCATGGCATGGGGGATTTCTTCATATCTCTGACGTCTCTACATGCAAGTTTATCAGTCCACGCAATGAGCTTGGGGATAATTCAAGCAGATAGGAGATGCTGGTCCCAGATTATGCCTCCGGCCACTGACCGTTTCGATTGCAGCTTCTATCGAATGTTCATCCAGATAGTGGGGACAGCCTGCAGCCCCTGCCTGCAGGGGGATTCCAGGAGTGACGACACTTCGGGAAAACATAGAAAAAATCACACTCGGAAAAGGAAACACTTTGCTGAACTTTTGCAGGGTTTTCTTTGAAAAAGCCAACACCCAGAGAGCGATGGCATCTTTCCGCGTTATCTGGGGACATCAGCAGTCTCTCTCTCTCTCTCTCTCTGCCTCTTAAACTCTCCTTAGTCCAGAGTCCGTGATCAAAATCTACTGTGTGAAGGAGAGACATTCCTTATCGCAATGCTGCATTTACCTGCACAACTCCCTAGAGCAAAGCACGTGCAGGATTTGCACGGGGACTATTCCCTGGAGCACTATGAGCTGCAATCTATGATGATCTATGATGATTATCAATGTATCTACACGTGTGCCGTGTCCCGTGTGTGAGTTTTGCATACACATTAAGGCACATTAGTGATTGGATTCTCTACTGGCCGCTGGGCACTTCATTAAAATGTATTTTGGCTACCTGGCAAGACACCGAACAACCCACGCAACAAAGGATTCTACATATGCATGTACCATGATCGATGGCAAAGTCTAGTCGGCTGATGACTCAATCATTGTGCAACGATCTTGCCGAGAGCCCAAACCGGACGTGCGATTGCCATAGTTATTTTGCGGATCAAAGACACAGATCAGAGACACACGCACACGTGTGCTAATTACCAAGTCCTACATCATCTGTGGAAGCAGCTGAGGCCATGAAGATCGCTCATGCAAATGTATGCACAACGGTAACCCTCAAGGCAGAGTCTCAGTACCAGTACCAGTCGCAGTCGCAGTCGCAGTGCCAGTTTCTCTGTATCAATCTCATTCGCATATGATATGATATGCATGCCGGTAGGAGAGACTGCAATCAAAAATCAATTCATAATCATTTGCAAGGTGCAGACATCGGCGGCATCGCCAGGCGACAGAGACATTCAGACTCAAAACTCGAATTGGGACTGGAATGGGAATGGGGACTGTGGAGAGTGGACTGGGAGACCCAGGAGACTAAACGGCCTGGCCACCAATGGCAATTCAATCAAATTTGTTATAAAACTGTGAAAGTCTGCGACGGCGACAGACAGCGATCGGAAACAGGACTCAAAGTCAGGGGTAGATATCGGATATTTGCATGCGATCGAGCCACAATATTATGCAAAAGAGCCAAACCGATTCATTGCTTTGCATACAAACCCACGAATGGAGGATGGAGAATGGAGAATGGTTGGAGGATGACTCGAGTGCCCAGTACCCAGTTCCCATCCCCCCCATTTCCAGTACTTGGCTTGGCGATCTCTGGCCCGATCTCTGGGCTGGTCGGGGCCAATCGACTCACGCACTGATCGACAGCGAGACACAATTCAATCATTTTGGACTCTGGCCAAACGTGGGACGACGACGACGACGACGACGACGACGCAAGACGACGAGGTCGCTTGATCTTTAGCGCTAGATTAAACGATCAGCGGAGACAGGAGCCACCGAAAGACATCGTCCTACGATCGAAAGACAGACAGAAAGACGGGCAGACAGACAGACACCGCAGAAAACCCGAAGACCAGGAACCGATGCGATGCGATCCGATGTGATCGTCAATACAATGTACTTGTTTTTGCTTCTGCAGCAGCTTCTGATTCTCTGTCTCTGTATGTGTGTAGGTTGATCTGGTGCTTCTTTTACTCTTCTCTGCGATCACATCGGATGGATTGGATCGGATCGGATCGGATCGTTGGCCCAGCAAATTATTTCACTTGCGCCACAAACCAAACCAAACCAAAGCAAACCAAAGCAAACCACACCACAGCGAGCTCTCTGGTGGTCCCAATGTACAACTTGATTTCTGTTTCCTTTGCTGCAATGGCAGTTTGATTTGTTTAAATTTAATTATGCATCGATTGTCGATTGTCGAGCGACCCTCGCTGATCGTTGCGTAGGTAGATCAACCCGAATGTACATCCCAGACTCAAAAAGAAAGGACAGGACATGCGTACATTCGTACGCTACTTACATACAGGTGAAATTATGATGGTTTGCTGGAGCTCCTTTTCTTTTCCTCGTCTGATCTGATCAGGGGCAGTGCCTTTGATTTGATTATCAACGGCCGCGCATCATCATCATCATCATCTTCATCATCTTCATCGACGTGGTGCTGATCGTCAAACCGCCAAATGATGATCGATGCCAATGTCTTGGCTGTTGGCTGTTGGCTGTTGGTCTGTTGGCTTCCATTCGAATCTCTCTTTCTCTGTCTGATTTTCTGATGATTTGGTTCTGTTCGCAGCCGATTTACATTTTTTGTACTCTCATTCTTTGTGCAACGTATGAAGCGATCAATCAAAAATGCAAACAACAAGCCGATCGGATTGATCGGGTGAGCAAACCATAACGATAGGAAAGAGAGAGAAACATTTCACAGAAGTTCCCCATCACTTTCTTGGCCCCCGAAAATACATCCAAGTGACAGAAGACAAAATAGTTTATGATCGTTTGATGTGAGCAATGTGATAAACTACATCCAAGAATCTTTTCTTTGCCCTTTTGGCTGACTTTTGTGTGCACAGGATATTGTCAATATATTTATGCATGCATGCTGATGATCCCAAAGCCATCTCGATGCCATGCCGATCGTCAGTGCATAGTGAGGGGCGATGCATAATACACGTACATTGGATACATTCCACCATTCCACTGTCACCCCAATGATGTACAGTTTGTTAGAATTTGAATTGTGCGGGGCGCATCGTAAACTGTCGCTGGCCATCGATGAAGGATCACTTTGAGCATTCTCTTTGGGTGCATCGAATGGGGCAAGAGATCTCTTGGCCTTTAACTCTTCTCTGATCCATTTATCTGTATCTGTATCTGTATCTATGGAAATGCTTTCGATATCGGATGGGCTGGTATGACACACTTATTGTGCATTTATTTGCCATTTCCGCAAGCCAAAGTCCAAAGCAATGTAAACCACTTGGTTAGGCAAATAGCTGGATAGATAGCGATATGGATAGATATACATACATATATCTATGATAAATGAAAAGAATTCCTATATACACACCCTGCCATGGAGATAATCACACCCACACCCACACCCACACCCGAAGCAGAGAGACAAATTCACTTGAACAACCCGAGCGACAGACAGAGCCGCAGCCCCGTCTCGGATTGTCGCCGCACAAGGGAATGTCATGCCTGTGCCGTGTTTGAGGAAGATTTGGCGCGGGGCTTACGATTTTTATGGATGAGGAGGTGGCGGTACGGTGGACGGACATTGGAACTGATATCGCCGTGACCCGTGGCAAGGGAGATACTTCAGTGGAATTATTTGCATACCCCCTTGCCGGTTCTCTCTGGGCTCTTTCGGGGTTTTGTTTATTTACAAATGATTCGGGAACGATATCGGGGAATCGGTTAAGCGACTGCGTGGGTGTTATGGTACTTGCATAACTATGTCGATCGATGATCGTCTGGGACAGGGGCCGGGGGGGCCTGTGTCAATAAGCCGCGAGTCGCCAAAAGTCAACATTTGCCGAGTGTGTCAAACGCGCGTCAATCAATATGAAGCAAACGGACAACAAATTTAAATCAATAATTCCACATGCCATGGGCCCGATAAGAAACTCCATACACCTCTTGCCACACTCAAATCTCAATGGTGCGGAACCTGAGAGGGCGCATCCAAAGGATACACAGATCTAGGCAGAGTGCGGCTTTTGCGACACGTCATTATCATTAGGCTGCTGCCATATATCACAGCCCCAACTCCAGTCTACAGTCTACAGTCTACAGTCCCCAGTCTCCAGCTACAATCTCAGTGTTCTGCAACTGTGATATATGACTCGCCCGCGCCTAAATTATGACTCCGAAAAATGCTCTCTTCACTGTGCAAATAGCCGCCTGCACCTCGGGGCGCCTGACCTGCTGCGGCTGCGGCTACGGCTGCGGCAGAAAATTGCAGTGTTCTCTCGGTTAAGACAGATTGATTCCTATGCCATGGGCCAAGTGGTAGGGCACCACCTTCGTTCAATCCATCCTTCCGAGAAGGTGTTTAGATCCAAACGCTTCCAGTCTTCCAGTCAGTCCAGATTGAGCGATTGATCCGCACGGTATCGGACCATCCATATACATATCTCGGTAATAACGCACGTCTATCTCTAATGCAGCTGGCATGCGTAATTGAAATGATGGGGATATGATGATTCGCTGCCCAGAAATCTTCAATGTACAGTGGAACAAGATGTTAGAGAATCACGGTATCAATGGCTTCTTTAGCTGCTCTTCAAGTGGGAGTATTGATCAATCACTCGATCCACTGGCTCGCTCAAACGTTACTTTCCTCAATGAAGTTCATTGGTTTCCACAAAACTTTCCTATGGCTACTCATAAGCGCCGTCTTGACGCCTTCACGCCCACTGTGCCGCCCTTTTCTCATCCGTAAAGACGGCACAAAGCACACACAGGACACAGCATGTTATCGCCTGGAGCGCTAGTACAAGGAGACTACATCATCCTGATCAAGGCAAGATCTGGTTCGGGTTTGGGTTTGGGTTTGGGTTTGTGCTTGGGTTTGAGTTCTGGGTTTTGTGTTCTGGTTTTTGGGTTCAGGTTCAAGATCAGTCTATCATCATGGTTGGGGCCATGCTGCTGCTGCGGCGTCTTGCGGCGACTAAAACAACAGCGGCGACATCAACCAGTGAGCCACTGAGCCACCGAACCACCAGAAGCAGCAACACTACCACCACCACTGCCACTGCCAACCAGCAGTCAAAACTCTGTCAGACAGTTTGTAAACAGTTTTCAAACTCCACATCGGAGGAGGCAGCACAGACACATCAGTGGCTGCATCGCGATAAAGTCTTTCACATGCCCCATTCTGTTATATCAACTTGCTTTAAGCCTAAGACGCGTCGACTTAGATGATTATGATGATGATGGTCAAGATAATGATTATGATGATGACGATGACGATGATGACTGTGAGGCTCTGCCTGGCCTGCTATGATTTTGCCTGTTGGTTGTGTCTGGCGGGTACTGACTACCTCCTACCTCTTGCCTCCTGCCTCCTGCTCTTGCGTTCATTTCAAAAACTGTGTCCGACATTTGCACCATTATAACTTTATCGCTTTTGGACAGATTGTTGGCATGACGGGGGCTAGCTATGGTCATGGCCATCCATCCATCCATCCATCCATCCATCCATCCAGCCATCCAGCGTGGCGGCTATTGCTTTGCGCTGCAGCCACAGAAGAAGATGATGATGCTGCCGGGGCCGGGGCCGTCATCGTGCCCGATCTTCAGTCAGAGTGAGTGATGTACCTGCTGCCAGAATGTTGATGATCATGAAGGCTTAATAGCATTAGTCTGGTATCTTTCCTGCTGCTTTCGGCTGAATGAACTGAACGAGGGGGGGATTGTCAATAAAAATTACCCACTGTGCAGAGGTCTGTCTATCCACCTCTCCTACAGCTCCTGGCCGGAATTGTCGGCGCTCATCTTGGGGGCCTTCCCGCCCCCCCGTTAACTATCGATCCGCAATTTCCAATCTCCAAAGCTACTTGTAATTGCTGCTGTTGTGGCCGTTGTGGCTGGCTGCTGTGCAGATTATTAACTCGCGGGGATGGCTGTTATGTGGCCTTTTGCATTTGCTTTCTGCAGGGGCATCTCGCACTGCGGCAGCTCTTTAAAAACCCATTTAAGCTTACAAGCTTGTTAAGCTTGCCCCAAATCCACGCAGGCAGAAGCCTCAACCAGTTGAACAGTTGTGCTCTGCTCCTCGTGTATCTGTTGCTGCTTCTGCTGCTGCTGTTGGTTCATTTCTCCATTGGGGGCATGCCGTTTAATGCAATTTCACGTCGCTTTTTATCGCCGCCTAAGTAGCCACTAAACGGCAGCTCTTTAATCTCAACGACTTGGCGCGTTTGCCCCAAAAAACAAAAAAAAAAACAAAAACCAAACGAAGACCAAGCAGTAGCTTCACTTTGAGTTCAAGAAATTAACTTTCTTTGAGGTTCAGGTCCAGGCTCAGGCCTCGCCCACCTTGTTAAGCGTTAAGGACACACCAGGAAAACAGGTCCTAACGAGGCGCACACTCTGCCACAGATCGATCGCAGCCCATCGATCCATTCCCATGCCATTGGATTTATTTTTAGTTAACGCTAAATTGCATCCATGGCCTGCGCCCTGCCTTGGTTTCCCGGATTAAATGCATCATCAGATCTCTCGCGTACGCTACCAGAATCACGATTAAGAATATTTCAATTAGTTCAGTTATGATGCTCCTTGGCACCGCATCCATCGATCCACGATGTATTGCCTTTTAAGGCAGCCAAATGTTGGCCTTCCGAAACTTTCCAAGTAGAAAGAAAGTTTTTTTTTTCTGCCATCAAGCCATATATTCCTTTTGCATCGTTTTCTTTTGGCAGAGTTTTTGCATTTTTGATTGATTCGATTTCGTGAAGCATCTTTAGGATACACTTTGTGGCATGCTAATTAAGTCACTTGACCGACCAGAGGGATGGCAATTGAGATTGGATAGTAGTCCGGCATTCGTCGGGTAGTCTCTCGGGCGTATTATTGCCGTAACCAGACTCGATTAAGTGGGCCGAGCAGTAAGCTTTGGCCCCAGACTTTGATCTTGTTAAGCGGATTTAATTGATTAACTTTCCATTTAATCAGCATCCTGTTTGATGGCCCCTCAATGTCCTTCGGGGTATTGGGGCCTCTGGGCTCTGTACTCTGTACTCCTGGGATGGCTACTGTTGATGATGATTGCCATGGGAGTTACGGAGACATGCATAGGTACAGCAGTATCTGTCGTATCTGTCCCCGCTGATGATGCAAAATTATGCCATAAATGCCAAGGTAAGACGATCCACTTTCAACGCGCTTCGATGCTGCTCATCTCGTAATATCCGCTGGATTCCAGCTACCAGGCTTTGTATGTATGTATGTGCATATATATCATAATCCACAGCACAGGCAATCAAGCCATCAAAAAAAATGACTGCCACAAAAATATCGGTGCATCCGAAAACACTTTCATTAAACTAAATTTTTATTGTGGCACCACCACCACCACCACCACCAGCAAGATCTGGGTGCGCAGAGAGCGGGGCCATGGGATCGACGTCATTTTCATTTATGGCCCGATTCCAAGCGATTCCAAAAGTCCGACTATAAAACTTTGACCCAGTTTTACCTCTTGTTGTTATCAAAACGTACGCACTGGGCACAGCAGCGCGCTGTGGCAGTTGCAAGCTGGCTTTCAAGCTTCACAAAATTGCTACAAATTACACATTTTTCGGGGCGCAAAAGTGTGCCGCATGCGTGACAGGGGCTGTGACTGTGGCTGTTCGACCCAGGACTTTTCCCCCAACAACTTTGCAATTAAGTCGGTCCGATGTGGCAGATTAAAGTAAATAATATCTGATGGTACACATACGCGTAGTTGTTGCTCCTCTTCCCCATCCCCTTCCACTGCTCTTTACAATAACTCATAAACTGTAATCACTTAGGGCGCATGGTGGCGGGCAGCAGGCTGCAGGCAGCAGGCCTCAAAACTAGTTATCCTTATCGATGTAGGCCCCAGCCGAAGCTCGCAACGAACTGGAGCGAATCGAATCGAATCTAAACGAAACGAAACGAAACGAAACGAGAGGCGAATCCAATGCGAGACGCTCTTTATCGCGGTTATCCCATTGATTTATCTCTCACTTATGGGGCCACACTTCCATAATAAACAATTTTATAATTGCCACATTGATTGAATTGATCGAAAGTGGCATTCCTTTTACATCGATAATGTGTGTGCTTTTGCATAGGTTTTGTCTTGTGCAATCGATCAATAAGTGAAATATCCATGGGAAAACATCGCATCTTCAGAGATTATATTTTGCAGAATAATATAATTTAATCATATCAAACAACTACAATTGTTGATCACGAACAGTATCGAGTTCTTAATTAAGAAATCTCTCCGAAATTGATGAGATGAATCTCTCTTTTTGTAGTTTTTTTGTCGTTTTGAGAGATCATTCTGGGTACAATACAATCCAACTCCAGCAACATGCTCTCTGTATGTTGTACCATGTCCACCCAAACGAAGCGATCATTAATGCTCCACAATCGCAACAATGATTAAGTATCTTTTTGCCGATAATGGCTTTGGCTTCGATATGCAAAAACGTTGATAAAATTCAATTGGGATAATCGACGCTTATCAACGCGTTGAGAACCGTTAAACTCACGCAGCCTCGCAATGCAAAACAAAAACCGAACAGAAGGAGACACGCAAAAAAAGTACAAGTGTTAAACAGGAACCGAAGATTAAATACCCCTGTGGCGGAAACATCATTTGCTCCATCAAACGATGTAAGAACTATTGTCATTTGACAGTTAACTTTGATCAGTTCACTTGTTTTCAAAATTATTAAGGAAGATGCATTTTCATTTGCGTGCATACAGCAAAAATGGGCAAGGTATAAAACTCTCCTCTGCAAGGGTATCAAAACAGCGACAACGTCAAACAGAGATTATGCAGGTAAGGAACGCAATGCAGACGCGTACGCTGACTGAGACGCAGACGAAGACGAACGATTTGCGATAAAATATATTAAGATAAATGCACAAAAAATAAAAGAAATGAGAAGAAAAGAAAGAACAAGAAATAGTTGCAAAACTTATTTACATTTAATTTGCATATTTTGAAACACTCGCACACACGCACGTGGCTGTTGGGTTTGCGGAGCTGCCAATAAATGGTATAACCTTACGGTAGAAGGGCAGAAATTTATGGTTCAAGCAAAACGGAGCACACCAGCAGAAAAATAATCGCAGTAAAGCAAATGCAATTTATAGGCGACCTGGAGATGAGACCTACTCGTCATAAATTGGATTGTTGATGAAGCCCAAAAGATTCCATTAACATATGTAGCTTTCGCTTAGATCCGAATAACAGAAAATATGTTTCGTGCATAACGCAAGCAATCAAAGAAAAACGAAGTAACATTTTCGCGTGGCTGTATATTTCGACAGAGCACTGAACATAACAGAACAGAGCAGGATAGCAACAGTATGCCGATGTGCGAAGCGACAAAGCCGTTATCAAAGATTATTTCTTATATCTACCAGTGCACACACGCGCACTCAACTTTCTGTGTGTGTCTCAGCAAGCGTGCTTGTGTTTGTGAGCACCATGCGGCTTTTTGAGCTTCTTCGTTCGTTTTTGGCGGAGGGTGGGGTTGGATTGGTACCTTATCGATGTTGTCGAGCGCGAACGTTTATGTACCCTTACGCTGCAGCTATACTGACATTCTAATGGGATGTTTGTAGCGCAGAGAAAAAAGTGTTTGATTGCTGTACTGAGTACTTAAAAGTCGAGAATTGATCCCGAATTAATTTTGCTTGCATAAAAAATAAACTGTTAATAAGTGAATGCATATCATATGGAAGCGTTGGATCTGCAAGGGTATCGTTGGCTTCGGGTCTGCAGTCCTCGATGTGTCCTTTATGTGGCTGTTTGAAATGCGTATTGATAATCATTAGTTAAGTTGTTAACTGATTTCGTTTAGAGATTTGTCAGCAGACAACTTGTTAAGGTGTTCCCCCCATACAACCCTCTGAACCCCTCGGACAGGCATTGTGAAATATTTGAATGTGATTTATCTGAGCGGCTAACAACCGATACACGGCCAGCAACAGCAACAGCAACAACAACATCAACAACTACAAGTTGGCCATAAATCAAGGCGAGCTTTTGCGGCTAATGAGACAGATTGCTTTCGACGTGGCCCGAGACAGAGATGAGGACCCCTTCCCGGCCAGCCTCCGAGTCTCATCTCAAAGAGCCTGGGGTCAAATTCTGGTGGTCCCAGAGATCTGAGCGTTGGATTCCAGCCATCGATGCCCTGGGCTCAATTACATCAAATGATATTTTATTGGTATTTGATGAGCGTCGAGAGTTGATGCAATTGCTTGATCAATAAATTTAACCCCGAAGTGGAGTAACCCGGACTCATTAGTCAGTGATCCTGAACCTGAATTCGTAAGGAGCTGGGCCACCAACCAAGCAGATCTCGAACCGAACCCGTGTGGGAGCCGACCGGGTCCTAATCCCCAGCTAAAGCACAAAAAATAACATCACATAAATAATGCGCTCATTGAGTTCCACTTTACCTCACTTCAGCTTCAGTTTGAGATCAGTTCCAATTTCTGTTCTCTCTGGGCTCTGTCTTCCGTTTCTTTTTCACAATAAATCACGAGGTCCAATTAGGCGCGCTCAATTTGCGATCGCTGATCCCCGGAGGAGCTGAAAAAACATTCCAACAAAAAGCCATAGGGCCCTCCGCAACTCAATTAGGTTGGGGGCCGCTCTTAAACGTTCCCACTCCAGAGTGGGATTTGTAAGTAGAATTGACATTATGTGTACATGTGTACATAATATGTACAGAAATGTATTTTATATGGTTTCGTATCGTTTATTTACATGGAGAGTGGGGACAAAAAAAAAAAAATTAATAAATACAGCGATGGGCTACTGATATTCATGTTATCTACAATAAATGACTAATGTGCCACCAATCGATCTACTTTGGGTTATGATTCACTGCCTGGAATATGCTCGTAAGAATTTAATTATTAAATTTAAGGTTTAGTTTTGCAGGTTAAACAGCTTCCACAGTCCAAAAAGAGCTACCAGGCAGCAGATCTTCCATATATCTGCTCCCAGAACACTCCCGGAGTTCATGGAGGCAAAACCCAAGCGATTGTTGCCCAAATCGAACTCCGTGTAGTACCGGCCAATGAAGATATCGCCCAGAATCCAGAAATCAGAGCCCTGTATGTACTGTATGCCCAGGGTGCATGAACCATCCGATGACACGATGTACGCACTGGGCGGGATCTGGAAGGGTACACCGCTGATGGTGAATGTCAGGGTGGGCAGATCTGCAATGTCTGCGCACTTAATGCGCTGATTGAGCATCGTAAGGATCTTCTCATAGATGGCGTACGGAGCAATGAGCAGTGAGGTGCCCGTATCGGCCACTGCCTGGCAGTACGTGCACAAGGTAGTGCCGCCCAGGGCGACGCCATCCACCTGGAACTGCCAGTAGGTCTGGCTGGAGACGGGCGCATAGACTAATTTGCCTGCATAGAGCGATGCGTCTGAGCCGCCCAAGATGAGCTCTCCACCGTAGCTGACCTCTGAGGTGCCGTTGTTGGCTAGGTAGAAGGAGAACACCGGCGCGTCCACCAGCTTCTGGCTCCACATATTGTAGAAGGGCGGTTGAACCCCGTCCACGGCCAAGCTGGAGTAGGCCATGCCTAAGATGCCATCGAACGAGGCGCCCATCATGCTAGTGCCGGTCTCAGTGGTGGCCTCACCGAATGTTTGTCCGACAATTTTCAGCCCAGCCACTGTCACCACATCCGTGGAGAGGGTCCCCGCCACACTGCCCGAGCCATAGGTAATGGAGAAGGCGCTCCCATTGGCCTGATATGTCGTGGAAGCCGCGGAGCTATACTTTGTGTGATATAAGCAATCGATGCTCAGGCAATTCACGCTGGGAATCCACAGATTGGAGGATCCAGTGTCGAACTGCACCAGGAAATACTGCGGTGGAGTTCCGATGCCGATGTTGCCAAAGTACTGAAAATTCAACACGTTCGACAGGGTCTCCACGGTGTAGTTTCCAGCGGTGGTGGTGTTACTGCTGCTGCTGCTGCTGGTGTTACTGCTGACATTGCTCTGCAAAAGGTTGTATTTCCTCCACACATGTTCCCGTTCGGCTATGAGGCTCTGTTGGGTACGCACATACTTCCCAGAGCGGTGAACGGGTATCCGGTGCAGGGCGGCGCACGCTCCGGCCACTAGGCCCACAAGAGTCAACAAGGCCAACGCCTTGACTTGGGTGCTGCTGCTGCTGCTGGTCATGTCGCTTTCCCGGTTGAATTCAACTAACTGTTGGCGGCACTATCTGTCTGGGCCTTTATACGGCGCCCCACAAATCTCCTTCAGATAACAATTTTTCGTTTATATCTATTATTCAATTATTTCTTCCATTCCTTATTTCTTTTGATCTTCTATCGATCATTTTGGTAGATATGAATATCGGGTTCATGTAACGACAGTGCTGAGCCAGTTACAGTGCGTTTCATGACTCTAGAGTACGCTGCAAAGAGCATGTAACAAGAACATTTAATTTAATATTTTTGTATGGCATTTAGAACATTATCTGCATGCCAATTTGCCAAGGACCTTCAACTAATTCAATTGTAATTGTTGGAACATTTATTAGGAGTCTAATGCTGCCGATCCACAGTGTAGTAGGAACTTACTTACCGTCAACTTTCCTATCAGAATTAGTTTTCAGCCACTGATAATTTTTCAGATAAAAAAGGAAGTCCTACCAATTTTATATTAATCACCCAATTATATTCGAGGCATAGATACACATGTATGAGTTAATGTTCACATGTATTAAATGGAATTAGATAGCTGGGATTATTGATGGCGGTGTGGGGAACCACACAATGGAGCACTCGAAAGGTAACCAAGAGAGTTCGATTATCAAATGGAACCGAAAAAATGTCTCATACCTCATTTAGTAAAGTTTAAAGAGTTCGAAATCGTCTTCCACTTGAATAGAGTTACCTTTGTTAAAGAAAAGTCTCATTCATATTTCGAGTTATATTCATATGGTAATCACTTCCTGTCCGCATGGAAGCTGGATGAAATGTTAATTAACCTGCGCTGTCCACTGCTAATGGAGATGTCAGGCTGGAAGACAAGGAGCCTGGACATCCTTACAATGTGTGTGAGAATATTTATGGATGGATGGTGAGGGAGGACCCAGGCCAGAGCCAGAGCCAGAGCCAGAGTCAGACCCAGACCCACCAAGATGATGCATGAATGAAAGCGAACCGGCCACAAAGAGTTATTGTGTTTAATGTATGCACAGAGCGATTGTCCTGCGCCAGGAAAGGTCAAAGGACACAGGGCACAGCGCTCACAGGAGGGGAGAGAGGTGCGCAGTAGGTAGTAGCTGAAGGTTGTAGTTGTAGGTGTTACCCACTTGATTCGGCATGACCTAATGTTGCACTACACACAATGGGCCATGATGAGGCTGCTTTGTCGCCCGTGCGGCAGTGTCAACTTGGATTCGCTGCGCTACCAGCAAGAGAGGATCCATCCTCGGTGTGTGGGTGGGTGAGAATGCGCGCTCAAGTCAAACGAATTGAAAATTTATCACCCGAAGCGAACCGATACCGACGAGTCCAACGTCGATGATGACTTTGTATGCCAAAGCAAATGAATTTTTTACACATTTTAGTCGGTTGGCGTGCAGCGTACGGAAAAGCATTGAACCATTCGCAAATTGATTTCGCTCTGCCCCGGAATGTCACACGAACAATGATCCTTCCAACACTCTGTCATACGCCGACGGTACCTCCCTGTGCTGCGATCTATCCAATTTCAAAGGAGATTCACACGCAAAAGCCGCCCCGCCAGGAAGCTCCTTGGAGTCATTGGCCCGCTGCGGCTGGAGCTGTTGTTGGAGCTGTTGCTGGAGTTTGGGACCAGTCCGAGATATATATCTGGGTATGCTATATGGCCTCGGCCCTGGGGCGCTGCGTTTTAACTTCAATTTCATTTCGCGCTGATCGATTTTTGCACGCAAAGTGTGAGGGAGTCGAGGCAGCAGAATCTCGAACCGAATCGAACCGAACCGAACCAAGCTGAGCCGAAACTAAGCGTATCCGTATGCCCCACCGAATCCCCATCCAAATCCACAACAGAAACCACAAAATATGGCTCAGTACTTAGGCATTGAATTTATTGTTCATTCCGATCAATATTTTATTGTTTTCTCCATACTTCTGCACCTCCTTGGCTGGGGTTCTCTGTCTCTCCACCTCTGCCTCACTTCAATTGTGGTGTCTTTGGTGGTGTCGGTGGTGGTGGTGCTGGTGCGTTATCAGCTCAGCTTGAGAGATCGAAGGTGCAGCTTCAAAGCGCCGTCGGCTACCGAGGCAGGGACAGTGGCAGGGGGGAATTCTCATATCGGTTTCAGTTCTGTTCTTCGGTTTTTTTTTGTTTTGGTTTTTTTCGGCCACATGCAAAACAATAATCGATGCCGGTGCTGGGTTCCATTTAAAAACGTGTTAAAGAGGCACAGGCGGAGCACATACGGGGGAGAAGGCTGCAGGCAGCGGCAGCGGCAGCTTGCAACTTGGTCTTGCAACGCCCACACTGCACCGCCCTGGCTTATTTGATTTTGGACGCATTCATTCCGCTCCCAGCGGCACTTGATCCAGCATACCCAATACTCATACCCCAGTGCCGCATTGGATTTATGATGTGATTTCGATCATTTGACATAATCTATTTAGCGTCTGCTCGTGCTCCTCCACCCAGGCAACCAGATCTCCGCCAGCTTCAGCTTCAGCTTCAGCTTCACATTTCTCCCTTTGTACTCCTCCTCCTCCTCCTGCTCTCTTCTGCCACTCTGGGTTTGAGGGCATAATTTGTAATGAGATAATTTTATTTGCTTTTCCCCAATGACTTGTGTGTATGGAGATGGAGCCCAGCTGATATTCCTCTGGCACTGGCACTGGCACTGGCACTGGTCCTGTGCGTTGAGGCTCAAATATTCATGGGCTGCCTGTGCACAGCGATCATCATCCAATCAGGAATATATATTTACACAAAAGAGTGTCATGTCAGGCCCCAGTTTACTTGGGGACTAGCTATGTCAGCCCATCGCTGGAAGCATGTTTTAGATCATATTTTTAATGTATTAAATTTTTAGCTAATTAATGGAAAGTTTCTTCTGCCTCTTCAAATACTTCAAGAGTTAAGACAAAGGACACACACATAGATTCTCAGCTCAAAAATAAAAAACTATTTTAGTATTTTTGGAGGTCCTTTATGGTCATAATTTTCGTCTGTGCGCCTTCACTTAGCTCATTCTTGTGACTCATCAGACCATAATTCAATCTATCTGAAAATGTGAAATTTGTTTTTCCTAACAGGGGACACAAACACACACACACAGACACACAAGTAAGCAATAACTTTGGTTCGAGGTGATGCTATCGCGGACTGTGACTGCGACTATAATGGAACTTGGCTTCTGGAGATGATGCTGCGGCGACCTGTCCACAACCAGCTAACAAGCAATCTTTTATGAGCATAACTAATGTGTAATCGGTTTACGACTTTCACCTACCGCAGTATCAACGCTAACCCTTGAGGCGAATGTGGCGAGCCAATTGGAAGGGGTATCAGCACTAGGTACTAATTGATCCCGCAGGACAGTAGCCAAAAAAAAAACAGAAAAAAGGGACACGCGCGCACTGACTCTCTCTCTCTCTCTTCCATTTACTTTCCTCCATTTCGTACAACGATGTGTATCAGTGGAGAGGTCTACTAATTAAGGTCCAAGGATCTGGACCCACCGCACACACACTCCAGCCAGGTCCTGCCTTCCCCCACTCTCTGCCCGTTTAGCCTTTTGCGTTGCTCGTAATTCCAAATTAAATGTTTCTCCACTTTTTCAACTGTTTCGATCTGTGTAACCTAATGAAATGCTGCCCTGAACTGCCTCAAACTGAACTGGACTGCTTGATGGTCTTTGGCTCATTCGCTGATCGCAGTATCCCTCCCGGCTGCAACTGCGGCGCCTCCAATGTGGGTCAGCAGCCGCGTGGATCCTGGGAGCCCGCTTAATGCCAGTGCTGATAGTTACTAATTGTTTGTTATTAGCGTATCCATACGGTTCTGTAACTGTTTCGGGGCTGAACTTCTTTTTTCCCGTCCTTCCCTTTTGTTTTGTGATCTTTTTCGTTTGGTTGCGGGATTATGCTACGTTTTCTCATTGATTGTAATCAAGACAGAGCCAGTGCCAGTGCCAGTCAGTGCCACGGTTTAAGCCAAGACCAGACCCAGAACAGCGTTGATCGATAGCCATCGCTGCTCCAGTTGATGGTCTCGATCTTGATGGCCAACTCGTTTCGCAATTTTTGTGTAGTTTTTTGTTGTATTTTTCCCTCTACACTTTCAAGGAGTACTTTGGGCAACGCACATAAAGAAGTATTTTCGATTCTTTACAGTCTATGCTGCATATTTTACTGAATTCCCTTTTTCTTTTTGTACATTTATTTACAGGGAAAGTACCACGATCGATCTCTGATTTAATTTAATTAAACTTGTAGGAAGAATTGGACGCTTCTTAAATTTAAAAATACTAAAGCTTCAATTGATTAAAGCCTTAAACTTCCATACAAAAGTATGAACTGTTTGCCAGGTTTCTATTAAAACTAATCCCAGAAACACCAACAAACCAAATGCTTCCGGAAAAACAAATAAAACCAAAAACCAATACAATTTTTGCTGCAACTTCCATAAAAACCATAAGCCAAAAGGGTATCCAAGCCATCGGTAGTTCCTCTTCGCTCTCTCATTGTGGTTTTATTTTCCTGCGTATTTTTCTCATTTCGTTTTCGTTTTTATTTTGCCTTTTCTTTTTGCATAAAACGCTCCTCATTTGCTTTACATGCCAGCGAATTGAGTTTATTTTTTAAACAGAGCCTTCGGAGTGCTCCTCCATTGATGATGATGATGATGATGATGATGCTCCTGTTGTCGAGCTGCCGAGAGACCACCCAAGTAGTCAGTCACTCAGCCAGTCAATATTTGCCACCAAGGTTGGTCTCCACCGGCCAGTGTCCACTGCCCCACCGCCCTCCTCTTTGTGTCTTTTGAATCTGGCTGCTGGGTGTAACGCAACTTTTTGCATTCATTTTTGGGGCTGCAAATTAGAAAAATGTTGCACGAAAATCAATAAAAGCTAATGGATGACCAAATTGAAAACCGAGCACACCGCTGGGCTAGGGCTGCCTGAGGGTCTCCTCCCCTGACTGCTTGACTGCCTGACCGGCTGAGTGGACGACTGCTTGGGTGAACGACTGCTTGGGTGATGTGGTGATGGCAACAAAGTGCGGATAATTGTACTTGCTCGCAGGTTGCAGACGATTGAGGAACCATTCGCTGGACAAGTGATCGTTTAGCGATCTTTTGCTGCATCGTAAATTAATGCAAAATTCTCTCATCTGAATTTGTGGAATTTTCAAAGAAGCAACAACATAAAAACGAAGAAGCTTTAAAAACAATCTTCCAGTTCTTTGAGCCGTACTGGCACGTTTGTTTTAATGTAAACTTGGTTTATTTGCTGATAGATTAAGTCATTCGCTTATGGCTCGTCCCTGAGTTGTTTCCGCGACCTCGACACCATCCGTTCGACCCCATCGACTGCATATTTGTGAGTAATTTCGGTTGGGCTCTGCCATGCCCAAGTGGCATTGTAAAATTTACTGAGCAATGCCCATTTCAATCATGATAAAAATTCTAAAATTCAATCCGAGAGCATTAACGAGACCGAAACAATTCTAAAAATTGTAAGTTCAATTAAGTTGACAAATTTTTATGAACTACTGGCAACGGGGCAATCGTCTGCCCCATGCGGCATTGCGGCATAACTCTGGCATAAATCAGTAACCATAAACGCGACTAACTGAACAGCAAGTTGAGCGACTGAGCGGTTGAGCGCTTGAGAGCCAGTAAACCGGACTGCTGACGATTAAAAATGCGTATTAATTTTTATGTGCGAAACGAGCAGAAACGTGGTTGACTGAAGAGGATCGAAAGTTGCCAAGGCAGACTGACATGATGGAGCATTCATTGGGGAGATACACAACACACTGAAAAGATAGAAAGAGTAAGAGAGAAACCTTCAAAGAAAAGGATAGAAAATCAAGAAAATTATATTTTCTTCCTTAGAGCTGAGCGAAAGCTTGTGCTACGTCATGGATCATTCGGTGGATGCGATTCTTAGTACGATTGAAAATGGATTTGATATACAGTACGCTCTGAGCGATCTCCACGCTCTCCACGCTTCATAGAGCATTGCGGGGACAATGGAACGCAAACGGCTAGACAATGGCCAGACATCGTAAATTTCTAATTGAATATGTATTTGGCCAAGGTTCGTTCTGGCCCATTGTGCACTTTTCACACGCAAAAGACTGCCATTGTCCAGAAATGGACCAAGTCTGGCCAACAGGGAATCGAGGGGTTCGGCATTGTCCGGCTGGGGTTTTTCCAGCGAAAATGGCAACGCGTGTCATCGATGGAACGACAGCAACGACATCAACGATCCAACGATCGATGATCTATACATTTTCAATGATTGCAGGCAGCGGGATGCTGTTTCGTGATGGAGGGGGTTGAGATGTTGCCCTCCCGATCGAGCGTCTGGCTAGTGACCGCCGGGCCGGACATCCGTCCTGGCCAAGGATCTCTCCACAATTAAGTTTTGTTCAAGTTCGGATGGGCTTCCCCATACCCACTACAGCTCTCTGTGTGTGGGTTCGCTCTTTTCATTCATTCAGCAGCAGACCCACACTCATCATTCTCATCTTTATTCCCATCCTGACAATTCAATTATTTTGGCCGGAAACCGTAGCCAGAGACCCAGACAGCGGACAACGGACAGCGAACAACGGACACTGGACAGCGCTTCCTTAGCCACTGCCTACTTATGCATTTTTTGGTTTCTTCTTCTCTCTGCGCTGTCCAGTTAATTGAGTTGTTCATTGCCTCAATGCTTTTATGCAATTCATGCTCGTCCTGCATTGTCCTGGGCGGCATATCCTGCTGCTGCTGGATCTGCAAGGACCACACACTCCACTGCATTGCCAAAGATCCCGCTGAGCGGCTGGCCGCATTCCCATGCCAAGCAACGTGCTTCCCAGTTGCGTTTGCAACATGAGTAAAAGGAAGTGCCACCTGTGAGCTACGATCTCTGCCCCATGGAATATGTCATGCCATCATCCATACATAGGAGCCTATGTACTATCCCTTTTCCAGAGCTCATCTAGGTGTTCGCTTATCACTCTGTCGCCTGTATCTTGCTCACCCATTAGCCCCCGATCGATAAACGATAGTCCAGTGTTGTCGCACAAATTGTCAACACCATTGATAAGCGATAGCTTAAAGCCCCGCTCCGACTCGAGCCAATCAATCGTCTCCCTCTCTCCCTCTCTCTGTCTGGTTCGTGGAAGAGATTCAGGGACTCAGGGACTTATTGCCTGGGCACCTCCCTGTCGTGCCAGACTCGCATCAATTAAAGCCGCACCAATGTTTTCGCACCCGGTACGCAAATCGATTAATTCCGCGCCTAAATGCGATAAGACCACATCTCCGAGCCCCGTTCAAGCAATCCCCAGAGCCGCAGTCTGCCCCGTCCACCTCCCCGTCCCTCCACAGACCGGACTCGGTATTGGGTTTCCCTTTTTGGACCCTGGCTGAGCAGTCAATATTTAACTTTGAACTAATTATTTCAATGGAAAGGCAAATAAGTTGATTTTGCTGTTGCAGCTCTAAGTCCCACTGCCTCCTCCTGTACACCCATACACCCAACCAACATTCTCCTGTGCAGCTCCTTTGGCATGTTTTTTTTAATTATAAGCAACACGCAGGCGGCCCCCAGATTTGGCTCCAATTTCGAGTGCTCCATTCACTGGGCATGCGCGTGGCCACGTCCACTTCCACGATCCACAGCACAGTCTCTGTCGGCCCAAGATTTAGCTCTAACTCCAGCCAAAACCTTCAATCCCCTCCCCCTGCCATACTCTCCATTGCTGGCCACAAGCATGTCTTGAGTTTGAGTTGATGCGCGCGCGATTTTTGCCACTTAATAGCGCTTAAACACGAACATTTTGAATTGTGTGGCAAGCCAAAAGGGGAGACTGCCTGCCCCCAGAGGTAGTGCACGGTGCACGGGGAGAGAATCAAAGTGCAGCGCGTAATTGCGCGGCTCCCAGCAACAGGAACAGGAGCAGCGGGATCGGGATTGGAATCAAAGTACGAATCGGGAGCAAAAAAAGGAAGGAACGAAAAGAAAACCAAACAAACAAACAAACCAATGGCCAGCACAAATTGCGGTGTGAACCAGTAGGAATGCCATCAAGAAGATGCTCTCCAATAATGGACCATCGGTATACCCAGTGCCACGTATAGACACCAATGACACAATGTGGCAAGAGCTGGCGAACATTTAGGGTGGAAACGGAGGACAATTTTCAGAGGATATTCTAATGAAATCTTTGGGATAACATTCTTCCATCGAAACCCATCACTCCGCAAGCCAAAACCGAACTACAGGATATGAATGACTTGGGAGCAGTGCACATAAATTAATTTGTGTGCATAATACGGCATAGAATCCTGCAACTGGCACCTTGAATGGGACAGTGTCTGGCTGTACTGGCAGCAGATCGGTGGCAGCCTGTGCGTGGCTGCCGCGCATTCATCACCAGCGAATCGCATTTGTTTGCTGACAATGAATTGCACACAGATTACACACACACACACCACACACAAGACTCCACACTACAGTCCGTTGGGCCAAATGGTTTCAGGAGTCAAATTAAAATTCTCCTGCAGCCGCGCATAATTAAAAGCACCAAAAGGCTAATGAAGTGGCCACAGCATTAGAAGAGGCGGCCCTGCAATACAGTAGATCAGAGCAGAGTAGAGGAAAAGGGCCGTCCCTCTCTTGCCTGTCTGCCAGCCAATATATCAATGGTGGAAGTGACAAGAGCGAGCTCTCAGTCGCGTGGCTCATCTGAGACTGAAGCTTGGAGGAGCGCTCTCTATATAATTGCCCATCATTATCGCTGATGAGCGAGCAACACATTGTGGAATGGAGCCACTTCCTCCTCAACACGTGCATCCAAATCAAATCGCCTCCAAATCAAACATACACACACAACGGCGACTCTCTCCTCCTTCGAGCACACAATTTGTGATGCCTTCAACCGATGCCAGCCCAGATCCCCAGTCAAAATTGTGTTTAATGAGTGACTCTGGATGGGATGCCAGTTCAGGGCCTGGGCCAGGGCCAGGGCCAGTGGGACAGTGTAGCAGTGAGGATAAGGGACCGCTGCCTCTGAGGTAGCTTAGCCATTATTCAAGCTTTATTTATTTTGTGCCTGGACCAGCACCAGCACCAGCACCAGCATGAGGGCCAGAGCCAGGGCCAAATTAAAAGTTTTGTGCGCCCAAGTCAAAAGTGCAAATTTTCGCAGCCGCATCAGACGTCATATTAGCGAATCAACTGACAAAGCATATGAATATCAACAGCGTTTGAACAAGTGGATTAAGATCCCGATCCCGCTTCAAGCCGCTGAGTCCAAGTCCAACTCGTAGTCGGGCTCCAGCTCCAGCTTCAGAGCCTCAGACAGACTTCAACGACGGCGCAGACACAGGTCTTTTGGCTGCTGTTCTTCATAATTAAAACAGGAAAGGAAATTCCTCAGTTTCAATACGAATATGAGATGCTCTGAAGAGATTAACGGCGAAAAAGTGACATAGAGAACGCAGTTTTGCACCCAGAACATGCCAAAAAAAGAATGTAAAAATATCTCATACTCAGGTTGGTGTGCTCCTTGGCTTTTCAATGGGTTTCATCTGCAAAAATTAAATATTACCTGTCTTATTCTGTTCTTGGATCCCAGATATCGACAACAATTCGCATTTGAGAATCTCTTCTTCCGTGCCCAACATATTTATCAAAGTAAAGCTACTTCCATGGCAGTGAAACCCATTCAGATGCAGACTGCGACAAAGCCCCAATGTTCAGGCCGCAATTCCAGTTCCAAATCGAGTTTCATTTCATTTCATTCATGGAGTCATGGGACGGGATGCCTTGCCTTGCTTAAGCCGCTTAAGTTCTTCCAGGATACTCTTTATTTGTATTATTTTTTCTCTTCACATTTTTATCGTTTCGTTTCCTTGGCTGCACGAATATTTCGCTTGCTTTTTTGACTAATGTGCAGCTTACACTTGACTGGCGCACAATCAACACCATCAGGAGCGGAGGAGCTGCCCGAACTTTGGATGAAAACCTTTCTCGCTGGTCGTCATCATCATCATCATCATCAGTAGCAGTAGCCGTGCCAGTGGCAGTGGCAGTGTGAGTGTCCAGTGCCAGCCACTCATCACACTGCCACTCATCCAGAGAGAGAGCGAGAACCGAAGATAGATAGAAAGAGATATCGGGGAGAAAGGGAGAATCCTGATCCCGATTACTCGTATTAGGGGGAACGCGTGTTGCCGCAGCGTAAAAATTCACAAATTCACTGATCCTTCTGTCGATAGCAACGTTGCCAACTGATGCCAGTCACTCTCTGGACGGGATGGAATATCTTCTCATTTTTGGCCGCAAATGTACCGTTTGTTTTATTTGCTTTTGCTACGCCCACCCCAGAACCTGAAGCAGGCACAGACCCAGTCGCAGACCAACAACCCAATCCACAATCGGAGGCCGGCCCAGAGGCAGAACCAGAGGCAGTTCCCGGGTATCAAGCTTCAGGCTTTTCGATTGCCTAACGGCGCTTCAGATTTGCCATCAGCGAAGCGCAGCTTCTCTTTCCATGGAAAGCATTAAACCAAGAGCCAGAAGATGCAATGGAATTGAAGAGTTTCATATATGTCATACGAATGGGTAGGGAACAGAAGCTAGAAGCTAGATCTAGGATGGTGCCAAGTGGAGAAGTTGCTAAGCAAAGCAGGCAATCATATCTGATCAGTGATTTTGGTGTTATTCATTTAGGAAGATGTTATGCATGGCATACCCATGAGGCAAAGTTACACAAAATGAGCAAAAGTTACCCAAAAGAGACCCAGAACTTCTTACCCACATCATTCTGGGGACTTTCATTCGACTTTTATTACAGTAATGACGCATCCAACTGTTGCCTCTGAAGCCAGCCATCAAGGACTTCCTCTCACAGGTCGGGCCATATTCAAATTTCGTTTGCAATCGAATGAAACCGATTGAACCAATTTATATCCCATTAGCTAAATGATACTAAATGCTCCCCAGGGGTGCTGTTCGACTCGGAATTGGAGAATTTGAATCATTTTTTGCGGAGCAGGGGTGAGGCCTGGGGAACAGGAACAGCCAACAGAATTTGCAGCTCATAAATTAAAACATTAAAGGGCCAAGCCAAGCCCAAGGAGGGGGCAGACATGGCTGAAGAAAGTCAATGCAATTGCAAATGCAAATTGAAAATATTTTGGTTTTTTCGTACCTTTCTCTCACAGTTGGAGCAGGGGTTGGACGGAGAGCCTCTTTAGGGTGGTTCGGGGGCTGGCTGTCGTACTCCAACGACGGCACTTAGTCAAGTATTCGCCCGCAGTAACTATTTAAATTATGGCAAGGACCAGGACTCTGTCGCAAGCAGCAGCACAACACCGGGCATCAGGCACCAGGCACCAGGCACCAGGCGGCAGCCACAGTTCCAGGGGCAATTACGGGCACCAGCATAAATGCGCAGCAGGGCAGGACCATGGGGGGCCCCACAGGAATGGGGTGGAGCGGTGGGGCAGTCAAGAAAAGGTGGCGTCTCGCGAGGCACACGCAACGCAACTCAACGCAACGCGACGCGACGGCAGTAGCTGGCGACGCATCGCGACGTGGGCCGCATGCAAAGTGAAGTCGAGCGCAGAGATCACTGGCTACCCAACTCACAGCTACCCAAACTCATTGGCAATGTCGAGGGTAATCTCACTGCTCTTACAGAGGGTACTTTAAAGTAGAAATTAATTAATATTCTATGTGTCTGTGTTTCGGTGTTCATTCAAGATCCAGAACTGCTTGTCTAGCGTACCCAAAAAGCTCTTAAAACTGCTTAACAATGCTATCGGACTACAACAACTGCTTGACAGCGTCAGTTGAAGCTCAAACACAGATTGGAAGAAATAAATCATTGCTTGCGGTATGCGCTGGTCGATCAGTCGATCAGTCGAACTGGTCGAACCGCTTACTTTCTTGATTTTTGATATTTTGCTTTAGTTTTTTATTCATTTCGCTCTTTTTTGTTCTTGTTTTGTTTTTGTTTTAATTTGCCGGCAGTCGAGCAAATACGACAGCGTTGATGATCATGTTAATGAGGGGCAGGGCCCAGGCATGAGAGGCATCGGCATCGGCATCAGGCTTGGCTCTGGCCCTGGCTCTGGCTCGAGCTTCGGCTCGCGGCACCAGAAGAGCGACTTTGCTGTTGTTGTTGCTGTTGCTGTCGCTGTGGCTGTCGCTGCTGGTGTTTGGTATAGTCGCTGCGGCTGTCCATATGCAAAACGTCAGCGTTGACGCAAAATCAAAAGATCACACAGGATCAATTACAACTAATGATATGGGAGCTGGATCTGTGGCCGATGGATGGAGCAGCTTCTGGCTGGCAGCTTGACTTGGCTGCGTCAACAGTCTGACAGCTGAGATGACGTCGTCGTCGCCACATGCGGGACCCGGAGCCAATGGCAATGTCGTTGTCGTTGTCGTTTTCGTTGCCGATGTCGGTGCCTGTGTGTGCTAACAAGTTGCACCCCATCTGAAATTGCCCAATTGATAATGATGGTGGAGACCTAAGCCCACGGGAGAGTGGAAAACACTGGATTGGACAGAGAAAGAGACAGTGGAAACACAGGATAACAGGAGAGAGCACGAACTGCACGAAGCAGTGGAACTGAGTTTACTCTGTAAGTAACTACCCTGTGGTTCTGGAGACCAGGTCAGGCCTTACTGTTCGACAAGTCCTTATGGCCCACCCCTAGCCCATGAGCAACCCATTTCAAGGCCAGAGTGCACCACCCAATGTAATTCATTGCACCAGCCTGTACTAGCCAAAGACTAGTCCACGTGAACTAGGCAATGGGCTATTTAATGTGAGCAAGTAGCCAAAGCCAGAACCACAGGGTACTGTAACGGCGCTCTCTAGCAGGAAATTTTGAGCAGAAGAGTGAGTGAAGGAATGAAGAGGAGAACGGCACAACAGAGAAGAGTGTATGTTTGGTTGGAAGAGGAGAACTGTCGTTCAGGAGTATGGTCGAGGGCGGGAGAGTGGGACAGCTCGGAGAGGTCTTCATCATGTCGCATCGTTGTCACCTCATGCCCGAAAATTGCCAGTCTGTCCCTTTCTCTCTTCCGCCTGAGGCATAATTAAACAAATTGTTCTTCGTGGATCTCCGTGGGTCGCCGTCATCCGTTTGATGTCGACGGACAGCGGACGAGCGGTCAATGATCTTGAACCGAGCTTTTGGAATGGTGGCTGTCCCCATGGCCGGTCAAGAATCCAATCCCATTCCAATGATCAATGGGAAGTGGGCAATGAGCAATGGGCAATGCCCAATTCGCAAGCCAATTCCCCATGGTCCAATTCAAGTTCAGCACTTGCACTTGAAAATGTACAAATTATTGACGGAAACTGGCTGCCAGTTATGTCATCAATGTGGCATTTGGCCACAATCAGGGGGCAAGTTAAGTAATCAAAAGGCTTGATTGGGGCCGCCTTTCAGATCAGAAAAGGGCACCATCACCCGAACAACGAGATGCAGTAGATAAAGCATCAGGTGAAGCAGCAAATGAAATGGTTTTTTTTTGTTCGTCACGTTTGTCCGCCCAACTTTCCAAAGCACTACATATGTACATAAGTATGTACAAACATTTTCAGCCAGACAAAAGCTGCGCTGGTCATCTGTGCAGAGTTTTTGTAGCGAAAATGATAATAAATAAATATGCCCAAACACTAATAACACGCTTAAAAGATTGGCGCAAGTCGGCGCTTCCTGTGGCCGTCTCACAATCGAATGTTCTCTGTTCCACCAGCATATCCGTCTCTGCTTCTGCGTTTTCTTGTTATACCCTCGAAAAGGGTTATTATGATTTTTCACCATATGCATATTGTTAATGCAAAGAAGTCAGAAAATCTGGCATCCTGTCATCTGGAAGGGTATCAAACGCTCGAGCACCTTCGTTATTGGTCTTTATTTCGTACTGCATTTGTGTTTGGTGTGTCGGATGCGATTTAATACAATACAATATCACAATAGTCCTCAGGTCATTTAGTTAGACCTGCAGCTCTCCTTATCATGCACATGCACATGCACATACACACAGCCTCTCCCTCGCTCTGCATGTCTGTACCTATCTGTCTGTCCGGCAAGATTGATGTTAACGGAAAACGTCGTTTCTCTCTACATTCGCCTTTTCGTCTGTCCGTATGACTGTACAGCTCTTTGCCCCGTTGTCTGTCGCCGTCTCCGCGGACTGCATTTGTGTGAAGGTTGCAAAAATGTCATGAGCCTTTATTTAGCCTGTAATATAACCTTCATACTGTTCCTGGAGTTCGTGGAAACTAAAAAAAAAATGATTTTAATTAATTGTAAGCCCCTCTGACTGTTATACATATTATTTAATTTTAATAAAAGTGCCTAAATGTTTGAAATCTCATTGCTTCATGGCCCCCATCCTATCGCTTTTGACTTTTTTGTGTGGTGCTCGTGCTCTGCGAGCAGTTCACATGAAATCCAAGCACGAGGGTGGAACCGACCGACCAGACCACGCCACAGAGAGTAGTGCAATATTCAAGTGCAGCGTAATTGCTACTTTTCTTGCCGTTTATACCCTAGGAGGGTGGTATGTATATGCACTCTCACCGATGTTGGAAACATTAAGACAATAAAAATTATTTTTGAGTAAATGGCGAGAGTAAATATCTTAAATTATATAACAGTTGGAGGGCCATACAATTTGTGAACCATTCATGTTCCAGGGTATCAAATACTTCGTCCTAGCCGAAGCTACCATTCTTTTATTGTTGTACGAGTATTGTAAGGGATTTGTTGCTGTTGCTGGTGTACATTTTATTGCATTTCAATTTGGCAACATGCTCGTAAGAGATTTCCCCCTTTCTTCAGATCTCACCGGAAAGCGAACTCATTTTTGTGATTTCCGCTCGTCAGTGTTCGTACATGGTCTTGGAAGGGTCTGGTGGGGGAATCACTACCAGGAAATTTCATAATACTCGCGAAACAGAAAGCTAACGTCACCGCGGAGAGAGAGAGAGAGAGAGAGAGATCAAGAGATTTTTGGGCATGAGTCCAACATGGATTATGAAAATTAGATAAAGAGATAAGCAGCGGCCACACGCTTCCTCTCCCGCATCTCCGCTCTCTCTCTTTCTCTGTTTCTCTTACCATCTATCTTATTGTCTCTTCCAATCTCCATGGCTCTCCCTATGTCTGGAGCACGTCTTGGCACACGCGCACCTGTAGTAGAAGCAGCTGGAAGCCCGCTGCAGAGGAAGCACCAAAGATGGGCAACGCGCTCATTTACCGCAGGTGCAACATTTACCGTTTGCCCCATGGGCACTGGCAGTGGCAGAGGCAGGACAGGACAGGCCAAGAGTCCTTCCAAGAGGATCCTTTGAGTGTGTGCCCTTACAAAATGTTTTCATTATGGGGAGCAGCCATACATAAGTGCACATGTGGATGTGGATCATCCCCACGATGAAGAGTTTCCTGCGTTTTCCATAATGGCATAGGGTAGCATCTGGGTATATCCGACGGTTTACAGCTCATTATTAACATTAACTTCAAAGAATTTTCTTCACTTTCCATATTAGATCTCCTTTGAGTATTTTCTTACTGGGTCTCGTCTACTTTCATATGTTTCAACTTATGTTCCCTGTCGCACAGTTTCCACTTCATCGGCTTTCATGTCAAGCAATAAGAAAAATGCAAGAAATTTGTAATTTATGTTACAAAATATTTTCATTAAACTGAGAGCGGGGGCAGATCATAAAAGATCTCCTCCCGCTGTGTCGATGACAATAATAACATCACAAACAGCAGCAGCAGCAACGTCAATTTATGGGGCAACCCCGCGGGCATCTACACTATTTCAGATTCTAATTAACCCAAAGGTTTCCATGCGACAACAACGATAGTACAGATAGATGCAGATACGAGTAGATGGAGAGTAGATAGCAAGTGGCAGTTCAGGTAGCATCCCGGTGGAATACTGTTCTGGGGCTGCAGGTGCCGGTGCCTTAGCAGCACGGTACCATAGGTGGGCACCGACAGCGCCTTCTTTTGGTCGCGATCCACATTTGATTTATAAGAGCAGAAGTAGACAGAAATATAAGACAACTAGGTGTAGTATATGTATATACGGGTGTAGAGAGATAAAGAGTTCAATTTGTGGGCGTTTTATTATGCAATCAGTAGCCAAAATAGATTGAAATCTCAAGCGGTCCATCTAGGATTTCACTTTCGCATCGTTGCTCCTTGATCCCTGATCGTGTTGCCGTTTGTGTTGACAATTTCCACAGAATACAAACCGAAATTGATATGTTGACATTGATAGTCACGGGGGAGAGCCAAGTTTCCTGGAAATACTCGTAACCCAACGATTGAACCCGCTTCTGATCGCCGCTGATCACTGTTCGAGTGAGCAATTTGTTTCGGACCATAGGAACAGAAATATTCCCATGCCCCGCGCGGTACACCTGTGGCAAGTACCCTCCGGATTCTGATTAATTGAGCTGCCAGTGAGCAGTTACCACTTGTCATCATGCTGCCCGAATCCCCGAATGATCGCCGAATGTGCACAGTGCAAAAAAACCAGCCAGAAACACTCTCGCAGACGCCCAAGGTGGTCCCGCGCAGGAAGGAAGACCCACAGCCAAATCAATTAGCCTAACAAGACAGCCGAAATGGGAATGTGATGGGACTGAATGGTTTGGTATGGTATGGGATGGTATGGGGTTGAGTCTCAGGATCAAGCAGGAGGAGGAAGACTGCTTCTAACCCGCTACCGAAAACCACAAAGAGAATGAAGGATGATCGGAAGCACTGAGACACACCAGCACCACTAACCACCACTAACCACCGTAGCAGCTTCAGTTCTTTAGTTGCCCTGTGTGGTCTATGCCAATCTTGCACTTTACGCGCTGCCTTCATTAGCCCCGTCCGAACAATCTTGGCCAGTTTATCGCACTCCGCTCTCCACACTCTGTCTGGGTCCTCGCTTCTTTGGCATTTCACTGGCTGAACCCAAAATGGGTTCCCCCTGTCGCAGATCCAGTCCCAGTCGCTGCTTCAGATAGCGCCGAGCCGCACGATCAAACGATGCAACCGAATGCGCGATCCAGTTGGCCAGAGAGGCCTCGGCCATTATAAAACTGATTTGCGATGAGCTGCATTTGAATGCGGAATTTATGCTCCCAGGCTTTAGGGTCCTAGAGAATGCCTCGCTCTCCCCACAGAATGCAGTCAGTGTCAGTCCGTGTCCCAGTCCCAATCCGTGTTCCGCAGTCGCTATGTAACGAGCTGGCAAAATGACTTAATTAGTTTGCCCCGAGTCGCGCTCTTCTGGCTAAATGTTAACGAGTCGATGGAGACGTTGGCCCAAGACATAATATCTCACTCAGCATTAACAATTAAGTCGGGATTTGGGTAGATCAGCCAACAGCCAACAGCCAGCAGCCAACAGACAGCGACATGCTGGGCTGAACTTCAGCTCTAGCAGCAGGCAAAGGTCTCAGAGGCTTATCTAAATAGGCGCGTCCCAAAGTACAAATGGTCAAGTGGATAGATACGAAGTAGCAAAAGTAAGGCGCAGACGAGATATCTTTGGTAGAGTCGCCTGGCCTGGACACTGGCCAGTCCGGGAGTCCGGGGAGTCTAATTTGTGAACAGTTAAATAAACAAACATGCCAAAGGATCAGGAGCATGTGATCCGGGCACAGCATCCAGTCCAAAGGACACTTGTCGGCGTCGTCGGCAGCATCTAAAGCGGATTCCTGCTCTTTATGGAACAAGCCGACATTTGATAAGAACTTCGCTCGAGTCTCAAGTGTCGCTCTGTCCCATGAAACACGCGACAGTGGCCAGTGGACAGCAGACAGCGGACAGAAGACAGAGTATACAGACAGAGAGAGAGAGAGAGAGATCGGAAGTGCTGTAATAATTCAAGTGATCGGAAAACAGTTCGGAACCTAGTTCGGAAACGAAACCCAACTCCCCAGCAGCTGGAGTCGAAAGTCCAGCGAAATTGAGAGCAAAACAAACAAATGTACAGATACCCGAGAACACTTAACGGCAGTGATCGTGATCGGCAATATACATAGATAGGTTGTTTCCTCGCTCTGCTAATACTTTCTATAGTTCATCACTCAGAAATGCAGACTTTAATCGTTTTGTGGGTGTCGCGTGATTTATGAGAGTTTAAAAACTCTCTTCAAAAACAGCACAAGTAAGGATGTTTGGAGTGATCAATTCTAAGGAGTGTCGCAGTGTGCGTGTTGCAAAAAGGGTTCACGGTTCACCTTTTCCCTCATGATAATCCGTTTGCAGTTCTCAGAAGTTCCAGGCTGCACACACGACTAAGCCAGTAAAGAAATGGCATACAAAAAATAAAAACGAAGTGCAACAAAATCGCAAAATTCGATCAAACATCACGCACTGACAGGGAGAGGGACTGTGACAGGGACGGGGCCAGAGACAGCAGAGAAATGGCGAAGCAGCTCCAAGGCGTAGGATCGAAGGTTTCTTTTCCCAGAGCAAACGTGAGAGAATCGACAATCTGCGATTTCTATGAGAGACATTCCCAGAAGCTGGGACTGAAGCGGATTGTTCCATTTTTGTGGCTTTGCTGCTGCTGTTCAGCCAACAATGCCAGAAGCGAACACAACTGGCAACATCCATCGTTGATATATCTTATTGACACAGGCTGAGGCACTCTGAATGCTGCGCATATTTGCGCAATATTCCTGAGCTGCAGCTAAGAAAATGTTTTTGGCTGTTGCTCAAAAAGGATTACCAAGGGGCTGCAGCAGCACAGGACTCCTGTTTTAGAGCGAGCATAAACACCAGCATGAGCCCGGTCTGCTGGGCACAATTGCAAATAGGCCAAAACCCCGGCAAACAGATACTCCCGCTCAGAATTGCCAAGACAACCTCTTGGTAAATAGTTCGGCCAGGCCGACCTGCTTATACGCTACATTTTCATCTTTCTTTTCCATATCTGTTGAGCCATGCAAACATGAATATTTATCTTTGGAGTAAGCCCCTGCATGCGAGATAAGAGTCATGATGGAATTTAGATGAATCGAAAGTGGTTACTTCTGTTCAATCCTCTGATACATCCCCGTACAAGTCCTTAAGACTTCCCTGCCTACCGCATAACCAAATGTTCGCAGGGCATCCACAAAAGTCGATCTGAACCGAACCGAAACGAACTGTAGGAAAAAACTCACTCGGACTCCGTGCGAATCAATAACTGCACAATCTTCGGGCAAGCGATGAACTCCAGTCTCGTTATTTGCTACGAAATTTCCGTGAAAAGTGCATAATGGCCAAGAATGGAAACCAAGAAAATTGTACAACAATGGACAATTTTTCACAATCTTTTCAGGGAGAGCCATGCCCGGCTCTAGCTGCTGCACAAACACCCAGCATGTGGGCACATTCAGCCATACAGCATCCATCCCATCTATCCTTTGCCCGTGCAGAGTCAACAAAAATTGAGTAAGGAAAAAGCAAATATCACGAACTACTGTGAATCTGCAAGGGCGAACAATGGTCCGGGATACGGACAATATATGGTGGGGGAACATTTTTAATTGATCGAATATACAAACAAGTGCAAAAAAATGCACACGCAACAACAGAGGAAAGGACAACAGACAGCAGACAGGACAACGGACAACGGACAGGAGATGGAAGAAAGAAAATCTGGAGACTGGAGACCGGACACAGGCTGACGCACTGAATGGATGCACAATTGTTTAAACGGGGCGTTTGTCCTGTTCAACCTATGGCAATGTTTGGTCATGTTTTGTGTAAACAAACGTCCGTTCGATTCCACTGTGAATCGCCTTCGCCAGTCAGGGGAGTGATTCGATAGAGGAGTACCCGTGACATTGAATCGAGGCAGGACAAATGAAACTGCCACTGTAAAGAGACTCCAAATTGAATTCCATGAAATTGACAAGAAAAGGCAAAAGGCAAACGACAAATTATGATCCATCAAAGAGACAGAGAGGAGGGAAAAGTATAAACTGTCACATCGAGAGACAAAAAGTCGTGTGAAAATTGCAACAGAACAAAGGTTATTCTGGAATAAACTATAACTAATGGTAGTCCCATAGCACATATTGCCATACTTCTGCTTTAAACATAATCGTATCTAAAGTACCATTTCTTTCCAGTGCACTTATGAAACATTTTTTAAAGTTATGCATAAAATAAATTTTCATAAAGAAATTAAACTCTAGTTTGGAATGTCGGCAGCTGCTGGCACACAGTTGCAGGTCGGGCCAATCTAATCAGCAAAGTCATAATTTGTCTTTTGGGCAGGTTGGTTGTTGGACTAGAAGGACGAGTACGTATCTTATCGACAGGGAGCATGCCGCATGCCAAAAGTGCTACAACAGCAATTACTGGTTAATGTCTGTCGAGCAATTTGAATTCCGTTTCGGCGGCATACTTCAGTCGATCTCTAATCCTTGAGCGGCAATTCACTTTTGACGCATTGCCCAGACTTAAGAGGAGACTGTGACTCGGGTCTGGGCCTGCGACTAAGCCTGCAACTGATCCTGAGCCTACTTCGAGGATCATTCAAGTGTATTTAAATCCTCATCGGAGCCAGGGACCTCCGATCGATCCCTTTCGACTGTCGACTCTCGACTGTCTAACCGCAGCTTGAAGTGCAGGACAATGCGGGCAAATGGAGGAAAATTCAGCGGCGCGTAAATTTTCCATCAATTCACGAAAATCTTTTTTGCCAATTTTCTATATGCACTCAGGCATGGCCCTTTTTGTCCGATTGAGATCGAGCAGACGGAAAGGAAAAAGAGTTGAGGGGCAGGAAATCAACGCTTTACACAGAAATCAGGGAATCAACAAAGCAGCAGCCGATCCAATCGATAGACATGCGGGGGATCGATCCATTGATCAGTACAAAATACTTACCCCATTGATGCAAAGAAATATGTAGTTATTGAAGCCCCCGATGTGCAGCTCATTCACTTCAAGGATGATGTTACCCGTATCCTTTGACTCAGACTGAGAAAGGGAATTCAGCTATAAAACTCGTTCCACTTATAAAGTTCATCCTCTTCTTCGTCCTTGTGATGATTGTGTGTGCTTTAAATGCTTAAAACTAATTTCAGATCAAAGTGTAGCACAACCTGAGTTTTGTTTTACCAACAACTTGAAAGGATTCTAATGGAATACAGAAACAAATACGAAACATGAGCACACTGGGCATGCAGAATCTAGCTCAATCTATGTACATATTTTAGGATAAAACGTAGCAAAGTAAAATAAACCTGAGACAACTCCCCAGTTGTTCCAAATGTATATAATCTGTAACAACGATTGAGATTCTAGATAGTCATGTTATTTGTCTTCTGATCCACCGATCAAAATTGCTCCTGCATTCCAAATAGGGATCCCCGAACTTTTTCCACAGCTAATTAAGATCCGTCAACAGCGGCCCTCAGACCGTACCGGTGAGAGTTATGTAAAACGAGGGCAGGCCCCCGGTTGGGTGCGTCCAACTTGGAATGGAATAGATATACGAGGCGTAACGCAACCAGTTCATTCAACACCTGCGAGCGGCGCGACTTCAAAACGCGCAGCGCGTGCGTCCAGCGGTAGGACAACGGACAGCAGACAGCGGACAGCGGACAGTGGCTAGGGAATAGTTGGTGAAGGGACTTTAGACAGGGGTAGGGGGTTAGGAAAACCGGACAGGCTAGGGGACACGCGCAGAGTCATTGATTGGGTCCGGCAGCTCATTAATATGCCGGGTAAGCCCGGCTGGACAAGGTCACGCTGTTCTACAAATGAAAGTCAATGGGAAACTTGCTCCGGAATATGTATACCCTACCCTACCCACTGCGCATATTTAATTGAGGGCTATCTATACACCAAGATAATTGTGTAAGTAAAATAGTGTAAGTTTTGTAATATGTGATTTAGATATAAAAAATATATTTATTAAATTAAAATAAAATCATGAAATAGAGACACTGTGAGCTCGGAAAGACTTTGCCAAACACCTGGTAAATATATTTTAACTTTTTGCAAGGGTGTGCAAATTTAAATTATATTTTTTGTTTGCTCTTGTCGCACATTTTTGCGGCATTTTGTTCCTCCCCTTTCGGTTTTTGATGGATTGTAGGGTTTTTTGCTTTAATTATGGTGAGCGACAGGAGCAGTAGCAGGACCAGCAAACAGGATCAACTTTTTGGCGGAGCGTGCATGCGGGAAATTTGCATAATTTGCGTTACTACCGACTGAATCCTTTGTCAAGGACCCTCGCGCGTGCACACCCCGCTGCTGACTCGCTGCCACCGCCAGCGGAGGGCAACAAGTTTTTTCAAATCTCTCTCTCTCTCTCTCTCTCTCTGTTTATTCCCGGCGAAATGTAATCAGTTATTCAAATAGATTTCATTTCATTTCCAACCCGATTGTTCGCGCAATAATTTCTGTGCAATTGTTCGTCGTTGTTCGGTGCTCCGGCGATGTCCATTCCGATTGCGATTGCGATTCCGACTCCCGTTTCTACGCCCAATCCTGTTGCCATTGTGCACTCACTCACCCTCGAAATAATCGGCAAAGGATTGCAAAAGTATCAGCTAACCCATGCAGAGCTCAACACAGAGTCATTGGAAAGAGGGGGTTGATGTTGATCAATGGCTTGCGCCTCGACAACATTGCGATACTCTACCAAAATTATGGAAAATATCCTAAGTGGGGGTGCATATTTTATACAAAAAGCAAATCATAGCAATCTGAATGTAGCATCAATAAATATTCTTTTAAATATTGCTAACAATGCACAGAGAACCCTTTAAAGATATTTATTTTGCGAGTCATAGAAATTTAACATTCTAATGGCTCTTCTTTTCCTATTGACAATACGAACGAAAAAAACTACGCGAACATAAAGATGATCAGCTGGACTCTTGCTCATAGATTGCCCACTCCCGAGAACCCATGAAAATGTTTAACGATCTCCCACTCTCTAAGCATTCATTTCGGGAATGTTCCTAAAACATAACTGAAAGCAACAAACACCAGACAAGACAACCAAAACTAAGAAATGGACATAAATTATTGGAGCCCCACGTCGTAAAGTTGTAGCAACAGCCATTAAAGAGCGAAACAAATGTAATGGAATGAAAAAGGGAAATGATATATTGACTTGTGAGCAGCTCCCACTGCGCCTGGACAGCTTTTGACTGCTGGCTGCTAGAGCTGGAAAGTTACCAACGGATCTGTGCAGATCCCAAAAGCAAACAATCGCCGCACCCCCAGGCACGGGTAATCCTGTTGGAAACTTAATGGGCAGCGCAGAGCGCGTAGGCTGCCAGGTCCTGGTGGACAATGCCACCATTGACAGAATGCCAGGAGCCACGGCACAGCAATACAAGTTTATAGTGTGTGCGCACATAGGGGTTGATCTGATAGATGTCCACACAGGGTGAGCGTGCGAGTGAGAGAGCATATGTGGGATATAGGGGGAGAATTGTTGAGCGATTGCTGCAGCAGGAGCAGATGTTTTTCGCGGCTGACGATGTGGATGATGATGACGATGACGCTGCTGCTGCTGCTGATGATGATGATGATGTCGTTGACGATGACGCTGGCGATCAGCGACCCCAGCACGGGACACGGACACAGGACAACAAAGAACATTAGAAGAGCGGCGAGCACGAGTGCGATAGAGAGTCGAGGGAGCGATGAAGGAGAATCCCCGAACCGGTCGCAGTGCCTTAGGCTTTTTATTTCATTTTCATTCTTCCTATGTATATGTACCCAATTGTTGTTAATACTCTTTGAAAGGTTACCACGAATACGAGAAGGTCTCCTCGATGCCATTAAATATGTATTTATGTAAATATTTACATAAGTTCTGACCTGTCTGCCTGTCTGACTCTATACAAAGTTTTTACTCAGTTTTGGTTATTAATGGAATCCTTCCAGAAAGTGTATCCAAAACTTCGGCTTCTACATGAGCCCTTTCTTTTCTATATTTTTTTTACCATTTGCGCCTCAGGCGATGTACATTTGTATAAATAGATGTATGCACATAGGTCCCAGATTGGCCCAGGAGTGTCGGCTGAGGGAGCGGGCCAGGCAGTAGGTGAGCAGGAGTAGGAAGTAGAGGGTGGGGAGGAGGAGTAGGATGAGGGTGAGGGTGAGGCCGTGTATAATTTATTTGTTGCTGTGCCAAACCCCGAAAAGCGCGTCCCGATCCGGGATACGCATGGTCATGGGCACCAGGTACACTGGTACCGGTCTCACACGAACAACAATTCCTATGCGCACAACACACACACACATTCTCGCTTTCGCTCTCCCTCTCTGTCCCTTTTTTGTGTTCTCTCTCCCTCGTTTGCTTTATTTACAGGGGCACGTGCGCGATCATGATCGCACCCCAACCTTTTTTCGAGAGTGCTCGAATTTGTAGGGAAATTTTCAATTTCGCTTTTCAGTTGGCTGCCGATGTGTCCATTGTTCCATTCACGGAACGCAAACTGGACGAGCTCTGGCACTGGGTCGGGACCTGGGACAGGGACACACGTTTGGCGCATGCCGTTGAACAGTTTTCCTGAAAGGGAATGGAAAGCAGTCAACGGGAACCAGCTGAAGACTGGCCTGCCCAAAAGTATGCTAGGCCTGGGAGTGTGCATACTTCCTTCGAGTTTTTCAATTTCTTTGCTTAAATTATGATCAGTATATGGACAGCTATCAGTGGCTGCCAATCCTTGTCGTTCCGTTTTGTGACCCTTTCAACAATGATTGACAATCGCTGTCGAATCCAAGTCTTAATGTCAAACAAAAACTTTCATTTTCACTTGCAATTTCCTGTGCAGTGACAGAGAGTCAGTAAAGTGCTGGCTGGCTGATCCCGAAGCTATTTCGAGCGAGGACTGCCACTGAGAAAGGGGACTTCCGCTTCAAGTTTCCTTAGCCTGATGGCACACTCATAAATTCATGTTCCTGCAACTCCAGGAGCAATAAAAAAATCAAAAAAGAAAAGAAGGAGAACGAACAACCGAAAACCAAAAGGAAAAGAAAAGAAAGGAGAAATAGGAAAAGGCGATTTATGTACGCACAACTGCGCACAGATGCCAAAGGCAAATGAATGAAAAACAGAAGCAAGAATCGTATGCGATGGGATGGGATGGGATGGCATGGGTTTGGTTCGTTAAGGATCGAGCTACCGAGCGAGGCACTTGAGTCGACGACAAGTACCAGACGCACTACAGACAGGACATGAGCGGAGGGCTTCACTTGGGACTCAGTCACTTATTCAATCGGCGCCTTCCTCCGGTTACACGAAACTAAAGCTAATTTGATGCCAAAAGGGGGATCAAAGTCAAAGTGCTATGAATGCTGATGCTCTTCCTGATTGATTTACGATTGCCGAGTGTGAGGAGAGCATGAAATCCCCCAGAGTTCGGAGAGAGAATCTGGGACTCCTGTGAGTCCTGTTTGTGTGTGTCTGTTTACTCACTGCTTTCACTCCCATTTCAAATTTCACTCATCATCTATATTCATGGATGGAATTTCGATTCATAACATCGCTCTCTCCCACCACTTTCTGTGTGGTTCCCATTGAAATCGATGCGTTTCTCCTTTCGGCCCGGCCCGAATGCAAATAAGTCCCGAACCGAATCCCAAGATCGAAATTAGTTTTTGTTTGCTCAACTTGTTGTATTTTCTCAAGCCGCCAAAGATGAAAGTACAAAAATGGAGAATGCTGGAGTTGAATATAATAGTACCTGGACAGGATGTATGCCTTACCCATGATTTACTTTTTTGATCATTTTTTACTTAAAAACTCCACAGATCTGCCCGTAGCTACACATAGTCATGCGTTGGGCTCACACCTTTCTTTTCAGTGTATTTCCCCTGCACATCTCGACACATTTCTCTCTGTGTGCTCCCGAGAGAGTTTTGCTGCATTAATGAGACTTTCAACCCCCTGGAAGGGCTGCGCTGCCAGAAATCAGACAAATTATAATTCCAAACAGGGTTGCACAGGCCCCGAAAAAATTATAAAATATTATTTATTTATGACTGTTATTCCTTCTGCTTTTTTCTTTTTTTTATACCCGGTACTCGAAGAGTAAATAGGGTATATTGTATTTGTGGAGAATAACGGTTGTATGCAACGCACAGAAGGAAGCGTTTCCGACCCCGTAATGGATATATATTCTTGATCAGCATCAATAGCCGAGTCGATAGAGCCATATCTGTCTGTCCGTCTGTCCGTCCGTCCGTCTTGTTTGTCGGCTAGTTCTCAGAGACTATAAGAGCTAGAGCCACCAAATTTTGCATCCAGACTTCTGTATGCTCACACTGTTACAAGTGTATTTAAAAAATGAGCCACGCCCCTTCCGCCCCCACAAAAGGGCGAAAACCTTCCAAATCTACAATTTTGAAGATAACAGAAAACTAAAAACTCCATTCCGTAGGGAATGGCCATATCTATCAGATCACCAAATGTGATCCGATTGGATCATTATTATAGCCAGAATGAAGAAATAAATTTGCAGTGGCTCAACCCACCCAGTCCCGCAACTTTTGTTGTTCTTTTCACATTCTCTCATTCACATTCTGCTTCTGCTTCACTCAGCCTCTGCCTCTGCCCTCCCCCTGCCGCTGCATCTGGCGACTTTTAACCCACCCCAGGTGTGCGGGTGCTGCCTCTGCCGCGAGTGTGCAGTGTGTGGGTCTAGGGAAGGGCGGAATAACCGCTACGGTGCAGATGTAGTACTGAGTGCCGGGTATAAAAGTTGTGACGCGTAAGAAGCGTCTGTCACGTCCCTTCTCGTTTTGATTATAATTGCAGCGAGACGAAGCTCTTATATTCATTATATTTGTATATGTATGCGTGTGTAGGGGCTGTGGCATCTCTAGGCGTATCGTGTCGTGTCGTCAAAGTGGGACGGAACCAAGTCAAAGCGTTCGTCCTCATCGAAAAACAATGCAGGCGCAAAAGGGATCGAAGGAGCTCGAGCCCGAGCCCGAGCCCGATCCCAGAAATATGCGCACGCACACAACTGTTGACTGTTGACTGGTGGCAGGAACTCCGGACCAGCAGCAAAAACAAGGATCCACAGCCGATCGACATCCATTCAGGCGAAACCGGTAGTCAAAGTCCTCTGCCGCCTGCCTCCTGCCTCTGATCCTGCTCAAGTCGTTTCCTTGAACTTTTCAAGTGAACTCAAGTTTATAAATTGTGTAGCAAGTACGCACACTGAGCTAGAGCGAGAGCGAGAGAGAGCGAAGGATACTCGTCAGGATCAGGTCTATCAGCAACTACCTGGCCCAAGCCGAAAAAAAAGAACCACTAAAAACCCCAAAGAAAACGAATAAAAAAAAACTGTTGGACTGCCATCGATCCACTCCCTGGCCTAAAAACTAGTTTCCGAGACGCCGACTTAAGCTTCGAGAATTTTTGCCAAAATCCGAAAATTATTTTCCCACCAGACGGACAGACAACAAACTAATTGCCCTACGGCCCACGGCCCAAACTCGGAACTCAAACTGAAGCTGAATCTCAGTCTGAACCTGAACCCGAGGCAGAAAGTAGAGCATGCCGCAAGTAAGTTGCTGGAATGACGCAATGTTGCTGTTGCTGTTGCCATTGCTCGGAAGATGATGGCTTAGCGTTTGGGCTTACCCTTAGAGGTGGCTAAATTCTTTCTCGGATCTTGTCAATTTTAATTAGGATTTATGGCCATACAAATTTGCCAAGATATCCGAGTTCGTTCCTTTGCCTCTCTCTCCTTTCATTTCCCTTAATTAGCTCGACAATTGGCAAATGATTTTGCACAATGCCCTGGCCAAGCCCTCATTTTCTTTACATCTTGGAGAGATTGAGGGTCCCAGAGACAATTCCTAGGATTCACATGGGAATATCCGTGAAAATCTTGTCTAAATGATTTAGTGGAAAGTTGAGAGAAAGTGACATTTCGCTGATTTGCTTTGATGTATGGGTTGGATTTCATTTCTTAGAGATTTGGGACAAGTTTTTGTGTGATTTCGTCGATATGTTTAGGGGAGTGCTTGAATCAGTATGGCTCATTGTCGTAGTTCTAGACTGGATTGTTGGAAGCTTCACAATATAAAATAAAGGTTCGATCGATTCTGCGCTTTCCTCTATCAAGTAATCAAGAGAGAGATATATGTATGGCCCCGCGTCTACGTGCGTGATTGTGTGGGAATTTAAAGGTGGCAATTTGTGCCAAGGTACTGGCCTCATCGACCAGGGCTGCCAGAGCTTCGATCTGGCCTTTGCTTTGGGTCTTTACATTATATATATCAAGGGGCGGTATATAACCAGGCGGAGAGCAGAGCCAGAGAACGGTGAGGGAGAGAGAGATATAGAGAGATCAGCACAGAGAGGAGCTCTGAAGTTGTGGTGGGAAACCACCCTTGTCCAGGTGGAGTGGATCAGATGTTAGTTTTCCCAAAAGCCTGAGCTGAGCTGAGCCTTTGTGTGTGCTGTGTCTGGATGTGTGCGTGCGAGTGTGGACACCCTACCCTACCCTACACTACGCTACCCTATAAGGGATCTACGAGCCAGGGGATGAAAAGTCAGACCTCTGTTACGAGTAAGAGAGTGCTGCTGCTGCTGCTGCCGCTGCTGCTTGTTGTTTTCATTTCATTATGTTTTACATAAGCGGTGGGGAAAGGGAATGGGAAGGGGAGAGGGAAGGACATGAGGTGTGTGCGAGGTATGTGAGGGATACGACACGAAGGATACGTTATATTTTGTTGTGGCATTGTGTGTGTGTGTATGTGTGTGTGTGCGTTGTGTGCGCGCCATCAGTCAGTCAACGAAGTCATTTCCGCTGGCAGAGCACAGCAGCGGAGAGCAGAGCAGCGCAGTCAACGCCGGCGTTCCGATCCGTTTTATTCCTGGCCTTGCCTTGCGTTTCCTTTCCGTTGATCGGTGACAGTTCAGTTTTTGGAGTTCTGCCGCCAGATATCGGGGCACGCGACACAGAACGCTGCCAGCTGTCCTGACGCAAGGACACACATTCTCTAAGCAACGCAAAACGCAGCACTAACTACAACGAGCAGGAGGAGCACCACCAGCAGCACCCGCAACAGCAGCAGTTGCCGCCCAACACTCGCCAAGGAGAGAACAAGCTCTGGAAGAACCCCTCACCCCCAGCTCAAAGCCAAAGGTAATCCAATCCAAGCCACTGCCAACCCAATGGCTGCACTCAGCTTCAGCCCCTCACCGCCGCCGCAGACGCAAGCCAAGTCGACGGGCAGCTCGTCCGCCTCCAAGGAGAACAGCATCCAGCCGCTGGGCTCCAGCAAGCCCTTTGGCAAGATCACCGTCCACAATGTCCTCAGCGAGAGCGGGGCGAATGCACTGCAGCAGCACATTGCCAACCAGAACACGATCATCCGCAAGATCCGAGACTTTGGCATGCTCGGAGCGGTGCAGAGTGCCGCCGCCTCGGCCACAACCAACTCGGGAACTTTAGGCCAACGCAAGCGACCGCTGGGCGAGTCCAAGCAGAACTCGCAGAACGCGCAGAACTCACAGAACAGCATCCTGATCACGCCGAGCAAACCTCCGGCGGGGGGCAGTGCCAAGCGCAGCAAACTGAGCAAGAAGAGCCAGGAGCCAAGGGTGGCCAAGGATAAGTCGAGAAGCAATGCAGCGACCAAGCAGGCGGCACCCACTGCCGCGTCTCCCTGCCTGGAGCTGGATGCCAAATCAGCGGGTACGCCCGGACGCAAGGGTCTGCCGATGCCGCAGGCGGTGGCACGTCGCAATGCCCGAGAAAGGAATCGCGTGAAGCAGGTCAACAATGGATTTGCGCTGCTCCGGGAGCGCATACCCGAGGAGGTTTCGGAGGCGTTTGAGGCGCAAGGCGCCGGACGGGGTGCCAGCAAGAAGCTGTCCAAGGTGGAGACGCTGCGCATGGCCGTCGAGTACATTCGGAGTCTGGAGAAGCTGCTGGGCTTCGACTTCCCACCGCTGGGCTTCCATGCGAACAGCTCGAGCAGCGGCGATGACAGCTTCATGTTCATCAAGGACGAGTTTGATGGCCTGGACGAGCACTTTGATGATTCTCTTAGCAACTACGAGTTGGAGGAGACTGCAGGAGCAGCCATAGGAGGCACCAGCCAGCAGCAGGAGCAGCCAGAGCCAGAGCCAGAGCCAGAGCAGACACCACAGGAAACGGACCTGCTGCCCTGCGTAACGACCCTCAATGGAATGCAGTACTTGCGGATACCGGGAACGAACACCTATCAGCTGGTGACCCCGGACATGCTGGGCAGCAGCTCCAGCCTGGACGAGGAGCACTTCGGCGGCGCCTTAATTGACACAAATTGCCTGAGCAGCAATGCCAGTCCCGATCCCCCTGCCACGGCACTGCCGATTGCAGCTGCCCAAAGCGGTTCGAACTTATCGCGATCGCCCGTGCCACCACCACCAGTATCAGCAGGAGCAGCAGCAGGGGTAGGGGCAGGGGCAGTCACCACAAGCAGTCCCTGCACATCCCCAATACAGCGAGGCAGTTCATCAATGCCTCAACCAGCGAGCGGCAATGCGCTCGAGACAGTTACAGTTTCACCTGTCGCCGTTGCTAATGAACTCCTGTTGCAGGCGTGTGCCGCCCAGCTGCAGCAGCAACTGATCAAACAGGAATACGCCAACAACAACAACAACAACAACAACAACAACAGTAGCAGCAGCAGCAGCAGGGCCAACACTAACACCAACACCAATACGAATGCCAATTCACCGACAACAGGCCTGAACTATTCACAGGATCAGGCCCAAATGCTGTGCTCGCCCATACTGCCCGCCTTCTACGACCAGGAGCCCGTCAGCTTCTACGACAATGTGGTGGTGGGTCTGCCCAGCTTCAAGAAGGAATTCAACGACATGCTCCACCAGGATCCAGCGGGTGGTGCCACTGTGGGCTCAGTCGGTGCCGTGGGAGTCGGCGGATGTCTCTCCGACGAGAGCATGATCGATGCCATTGACTGGTGGGAGGCGCACACGCCCAAATCGGAGACGGGACCGGCATCCAGCTCCAACGACACATCAGCAGTGCTCATGTGATTCACAATCCATTTCTTTTGTAGTTTGCTCCTGCGGACCCTTGACCCAGTCATTGTGTAAATAGTAGAAAGGGAAACGTCAGCTGAACCAGAGCGAAGGAGCAGAGTCCCTTAGTCATCTAGTGATACAAAACCAAAACCAAACTAACCAAATCTTCCCCAATTACCAGCCTGCCCAACCACCCACCCAGCCACCCAGCCACCCAGCCCCGCACAATAGTTACACATCCTTTAGTTGGGTTTCATTTGTAGAGCCAAGAACCTAATTTTTTTTTATTATTATTATGTTCAGATCGGTAAGCATATATTTTTTTCATAGATCTAATTAAATGAACCACTTAATGTTGAGTTGATAAGTGAAGAAATATAATATGTACATACATACATACATCAAATGCAAATACATAAATGAACAATATTTTTTGAAAAACCAAAGCGAAATTATTGGGTGGCAAACAGCACAAACTACACAAGTGGAGCAATAATTCTTTGTCTAGCTTCGAGTAATTAGATTATTAAAATGTAGAATGTAAAATTAAATCTGTAACTCAAAGAAACTTTAAAGCTTCAAGGGTAAAAACATTTATTTATGGTTACTTTTTGGTAACCAAAAGTCAACAAGAAGGAGAATTACTCAAACAGAAATCTAGTTTCATCATTCAGAAATATTTCATTCAGATATTTGTAGTTGAACTAATATATTTGATTGATATGTTCCATTGCCCTTATAGCTATTAAGTGTTCTTTATCGACAGCCATGGGTCTGCAGCATTCATGGGAGGTACAATCATTTCCCGGGCTGATCAAACAGCAGACAAAGTTCCCAGCGCTGATCCTGCGAAACAGATCAGATGTCTAACAGCTTAAAGGTCCCTACCAACACTGCACAGTCATCGCAGGGGAGGGAAAAGTCTGGCTCGAAACGGGAATCCGGAGTCTGACCCATCCCGTACCACAGTGGAAACGAAAAAAACACAAATGAAAAAAAAGAGGAAAGAGTGGAATGGAATCAGCATATCATGTTCATTTTCATAAGCGGCCAAGCATGCAAGGACACGGCGCTTGATGGATGGATAGAGATAGATATACGCGGAGGGAGAGCGACAAAGATGGATATACATTTGCATATCAGGGTGGCAGGGTGGCAGGGCGGCAGGGCGGCAGGGGGCTGGCACTGCCATGAGCTGGTAAGGCACTGCGCTTGAGTGCGCCGCTTACTTTATATTCAAATGAGCCTCATGTCCACGTCCTGATAAATGACAGTGGCATATGCCCAAGGAGACCGAGACCGAGACCGGGCCACCAGGGACTGTGCAACGTGGGAATGTCTATGGGAATTATTCGTTGGCATCCTGCAAGTGTTCGGCATTCAGTTTGTAACGGTCCGAATCCTAATGAGAGCGTAATTAAGAATTACAGTCCTCGGGGAGGACGACCACGGCCGCATACCGATGAGGCGCAACCACAAAAGGTCGATCACATTTTGAGGCATTCCCATCAAAATTGAGGACCACAGATCGAACACTTTGGGATTTGCATAACTCTTAATAGTGCTGATATTTGTGTAGCATCAGGCTTAAGGATCAATTTATGGATAATTGTGTAAATTCTTCTGGAATATTCTAGAGAGCTCCCCCGGCTCTATCGGGTTTGTGTTTCTTTTTGTTTCGCTGCCCATTTGCTCTCCAATTATAATAATATATATTATAAATAAATCTTGGCAGTTCGCTCAGAGCAGGAATATACCTTGGCAGAAGCAAAAACAAATATCTTACCTCAACCAGCCGTAAATCCCTGCATCTTTCTCACCCTCATCCTGACTTGGCGCTAGACACTCGGCTAATTGTATGCAGTTCGCATTGTCCTGTGCCTGTGCCTGTGCCTTGGTTGTCTCCTGATCGGGCTCGCTGTCTTGTGGACAGCTGCCAGAACTCGGGGCACAAAAATCAGAGAAAATAAACAGAAAAAAACGCGCCAATCCAAAGGATATATGATGCAAAATTATCCAAGAAAACTCTTGCACACACACACACACACACAAACACACAGGCATGCAGGGGAAAACAATGAGGAAAATCAATTGAAAATCGTTTGCCCATAAAGACACCCAGGCCCAAGGCGATGGCCCAAGAACCTTCTTGGCCTGTGCCCAACACAGAGAGTGGGGGGAGGGAACGGAACGTGCATCTGCAGTACCCAAAATCCATCTTTACCGTTCGGTTCGGTTCGGTTTGGGTCGGATTCGGATTCGGATTCGATTAGACCTTGGGTAATAAGAGTGTGTGTGTGCGTGTGTGTGTGTGTGTGTGTGTGTGAGGGGTGTGCATGTGTCGGTTTGCTGTGCGCCTACAACCCCCTCGAGTGTCCCATTAATGGCATCTACCAGTTGCCGGTTGCCGGTTGCCCGTTTCCAGTTTCCCTCCTCGCCTCTCGGCTATTCCATGTCCCCTATCCCCTATCCCCTGTGCCAGCCAGGTGTGTTTGTCGAGGCTCGTTCTCTAGCTGCATTTTCCCTTGGTCTCCTTCAACTTTTCCTTTGTGGGTGCCCTGGAGGTAACTGTTTTTGCGCCGATCTGTGCCGTTAGCAGTGAAAATCTGCTCAGCTCCGTTATGATTATTATTAAATATTGGTTCCAGGTAATGCGACACCCCCTGACTCTCTCTCTCTCTCTCTCTCTCTCTGTCTATCGTACACCTTCGATTTTGTTTCTCGTATTTCAATTTTCCATTCGATTCCCAAAAATCAATTTCAGACATCGTTCTGTTCTCTTTTTTTTTTTTGGTTTTGTGAATGGGAAAAGGCTTAAGACAGATGAATGCTCTGTTGCCCCCTGCTCCCTGCTCCCTGCTCCCTGGCCGTTACCGTTACCGTTCCCTACCGGAGCTCGTGTCCTTCGCTGTACGGATTCGGTTACAGAGCTCTGGGTGGGGTTTACTGGTGCTCTCCTCTCTCTGCCTTTTGATTTTTACCGTATGGCAAGTACAGTTATGCGATCGGTTCACGCCCCGGGGCAAAGTCGGGGCGCACATGTCACCATTGAATATTCATATATCATTTCGTGTAATAACTCATTATTATCATGCCCCCACCCGCACGATACGATCCGTTCCCGTTCCCGAATCTCCTTCTTGATCTGTGCCCATTGAGCGTGTGCGCATGCGCATGCCCCTGAGTCGGTTGATTGGGTGCCCCCCACCATCTACCGTGCCCCTCTTGTCACCGGCTGGAGGCATATTACATTACCATTGAAGCAGCCACAGCCAGAGACACAACCCATGGCCAGGTGCTAACTTGGGGCCAAGCACGCGCTGCCAGACCTGGCATTTCGATTGTAATTACGACAGTTAACAAGTACTTGGGGGTAGGGGACAGGAGGGATAAGGTGATATATAGCCCGAATGAAGCCAATGTTCATTTGTGGCTTATGAGATATCTAAGACCAAGGGCAGGAGGAACTCATGTTGCAAGAAGCACACTACAAGGATCCATCGGGAATCGATCAGTGTAGCAAGAACTTATAAATGATGCAATGCAAGATCATTGTTTCAGCACAGTTTACATATTGGAGTATGGGTGAGATCTTCGCTCCGTTCATTGATCAGATTTGACTGGAATCTGGCTCAGAGATCATCTCGTGATAGCGTTCATTCATACATTCAGAACTTAAGTGTTCTTGATACTTGTTCGAGTGTCTGAGCCGTCTGATCCTCGCTTTTCGGCTTCAGAGTTTTGTCATTCAGTGGATCGGCTTTGATCTGGTTTCTTAACCCAGTTTTCTTGGGCAAGGAGTTAAGCCTCGTTTAGGCATAACCCAGCGTGGCTCCGATGGCTGGCTTCGCTGGCAATTATAATATTTGCCTTATGTACGTGCTTCTGCTCTTTGAGGCTCTGCGGCATGGCAGTCTGTGTGTGCTCCTTGGAGTGGACGCACTTCAGGCCACAATGAGGCACTTAAGTGTGCGCTTTGTGTCTAAGTCCTTAAGCGCTTAAACCGCAAATGGGAAAGCAGGTCAAGAGGATGAGAAAACGGCTGGGCTGCGAGCACTCTGCAGTCTGGTCTCTTGGCCGCTTAACACTTTCCAGAAGCGCTTAGGGAAGAGGTTCACCTAAGCCCTCCGCCCACAGTAAACCACAAGGAGATGATCTTGCGCCTTGCGGCTGACAGAAATTGAGTTAATTTCATTCATGAGTCGAGTCGATGTCTGCTTCCATATTGTCCTAATGTCCCCCCTCAAAATGAATGGCATAAGGACAACATCTGCTGCTGCATGCAGCAAACTGATACAATTACAGATTGAAACGGGAAAACAGTTGTTGCCCCCAAGGCCCAGGCGCAGGCCCAAGGCTTGGCAGCACATGTTTTCCAGGACATTTTCTATTGCCTCGATGGCAGTGTCTCTGTCTCCACGTGTGTCCCGGTCCCATCCCAGACTGGCACTCTTTTCTTTCTTATCCTGTTTTGACTAATGCACTCGGGGTGGCCTCAGAGCTCTACACTCGGAATTGAGCCATCAAACACTCTTCTCGTTCTATGACCAAACAGAATTTTGACAGCTCTCGGCCATTGAATGAATGAGGACACTCCAGGAAGCGTTTTCTGCAGTTTTCTTCAGTTTTGCATTGCATTGATTGAGTCATCCTTGCCGTTTTCCAGCCGCTCTTTGTTCGCTGCCACTTCCCCTGAAGCTGCATTGAACTTGACAAACTGAGAATTGGTGCGGGTTCGAGTTCGGTTCAGCTCCCTGGCCAGGTGTGGGGTCGTCTCATAATGACACCGCCACTCTCCAGTTGAATGGCCACACGACGGGCATCCCGGAAACATCTCAATTATTTAAGTGATTCTATGATTTAAACTCTCGGCTTTATTTGACGTGGAATAAAGTGAAGTAGAATTCTGAATCACTGAGCGACGTTTTCAGTTAAAGAAGAAATAAATGTAGATGAAAACCTTACAGCCACTTAATTAATTTTATTATTATTTCCTAATGCTTCTAATTTTATTTTAACCTATAAATAAAATGGGAATAATAAGCTTGTACTTTGACTTGCTGCCAAATTGCATTCTTAAACGTTTCATGAGTAACATACATATTTATATCCTTAGTTCAAGTATTATTTTAATCAATTAAATACCCATTTAAAGCTAGATCTCAGATCTTCTATTTGTCCCAGCAAACATTAATTGCAAAATTTATGTATGGATATACCTACGAGTAAAGGAAATCGTTGGCAGCACATGCCAAAAGACCCGAATCTGGCTGTGAATAGAAAATAAAAATGTCCCTTTAATGACTTGTGGTTGGCGGCATTAGACCTATCGGTATGGATCGGTACGGCGGTCATCAAAGCGTCTCCTGTGTGTCACACATGAAGGACATCCGAGGGTGTCCTAAAAGGGTTTCACCCGCCATAAAAAACTAAACAAATGTACACAAACATCCGGCTAGCAGCCGCCAAACAAAAAATGGCAATGCGAGGACCGCATTGGATTACAGATGATCGAACCATCGAACCAGGCGATGGATGGACACAGGTACAGGGTGCAGGAGGTAGAGGTAAACGCAATTAAATTGGTAACCGTAGCCGTTGGCGGCGGTTCGGGGTCGGTGTCGTTGTATACGCTATTTGTCTAGCGCAAAAAAAGGACAATGACCAAACAGAATCGATGTGTGTGCGAAAGGAAGGAAGGAAGGAAGGAAGGACCTGCTGTAGGGATGCTGCGCTCCGAACGGGTTCATTAATCGTGTTTGGCAACTGTGAAAACGGGTAAGGAAGTGCGGCAGAAACCGAAAGGATTTCCGCTTTGTTCCCATCTCGTTTCGTAATCCGATGCTCGTTAATCGATGATCGAGCGAAACGGAACATAGCCTAGGACCAAAAGTGAAAGCCGACTCCTCCAATCATTCAAGAGGAAGCAATGACATGGCGAGAATTTCGAATGCAAAATAAACTCTGTATATAAAGATACTCTGAGCTTTTTGCATAAGATCTCGCTGGAACGATCAGATACAATTGCGATAAACTGCTCTCGATTGGCGGACAATGGTATTTGCATTTGTCAGACTCTCTCGATCGATCGTTGCGATTAATCGCGTTACAAATCACCCCACGAAATGAGGTGTCGACTTAAGTGAGCGAAGGGCAGGGATCCCCCGTCTCCTCTATCAATCGTTGCTGCGACCCGCGTAATATTAACAAATATGCGTGGGTCCCGGTTAAACAGCACAATGGATGTCGTCTGCCCTTGGTCGCGGCTCCGCGGAGAGGCGGCATCAATATTTTGACAGTGGCATCGACTTTGTGGCTGCAGATTGCGTCGCATTAGCGCATTACCCCAATGAGGGCCAATAGCTGCTGGCCGCCCTCCTTTGTCAGAGCAGTCATTCACACTATTTGCCATATAAGCTCGAAGACCAGTTCCAACCAATCAATGCAATGAAATATCAAATGTTTTATGGATGCAGCTATGTTATGTGTCTGCAAGTAAAGTCTGCTTGTACTTGTGGCATTGAAAAACAAAATCAAAACTAGAATATTATTCAAATGATTATTTTTGCAGCTCCATTGGCTGCTTGCGATGGCGGAAGTATATTTTTCATATTTTTTGGGTTTCATTCAAACCATGTGACTTAATAAATATTACAATAGACAAAAAAAATCACACTACTTGGCTAGGCAAAAAAAAAAAACGAGAAAGGAAATGCAAAAAGCGTTTTGAAACGATTAAGAAGGGATAGAAAATGATGGCGATGTACCGTATAGAGGTTGCACCGCCATGATTTTGTGCGTATTATAGTGTGGATTATGGATATAAGCGCACCACCTGCGTTATGACCAACAAAAAAAGTGTAGTAAAAATATAACAAAAAAACATTGGAGCAAATGGCACTGATGGCTGGATCGATCCCACTCACTCACTTGGTTGACTCTCTGGCTGACTGGCGGCTTCTAACTGCTCGGTTTCATTTCGTTTGCATTTGCGTTGCGGTGCGGTGCGGTACGGGGCGGTACGGTACGGTATATACACAGTTGGAACGTTTAAGCGACAGTCGCGTACTTGCGCTTCTCCAGGCTGATGTTGAAGCCATTCTCCAGCTTGAGAATGATGTCGGCCTGCAGCTTAAAGTCCGCCTCCGTGTCGGTGCTGTGGACAATGTAGTTGCGGACGATGGTGGAGAGAAGGACCTTCAGCTTGAGCATAGCGTACTTGCGGCCCACACAGCTGCGGGGACCGGCCGAGAACGGAATGAAGGAGTAGTAGTGCCTGTTGGCCATGCGCTCGGGCAGGAAGTTGTCCGGATCGAACTTGGTCGGGTTGGGGTAGATGTCGGGGCGACGGTGGACGCAGTACTGCAGCACGACGACGGTGCTGCCCTTGGGCACGGTGTAGGGGCCGCTGGCCAGCTTCAGGTCATAGTCCAGGCGGCGGGCAATCAGGGGTACTGGTGGGTACAAGCGCAGAGTCTCGAGAATGACACGCTCGAGGTACTTCATCTCCATGGTGTCGGCGAAGGTGCAGTCGCGCAGCATGTTGTCTCCAAAGATGGCCTTCTGCTCTGCAAAGACCTTCTCCTGTATGTCCTTGTGGATGCCCATCATGCAGAGGGCAAAGCTAGAGCCAGCCGAGGTGGTGTCGTGACCCTCAAACATAATGGTGTTCACCTCATCGATGATGTCCTTCTCGTTCCACTCGATATCGGGGTTCTTGGCCATCTCAACCATGGCGTCGAGCAGGGCCAGACGGCGCTTGGCACCCACATCGTTCTCATCAATGTCATCGAGATCGTCGCGGAGACCCTCCTTCTTGGTGGCAGGTGTGGAAACGGCCTGCACCTCGTCGACAATGGCACGCGACTCCTCCTGGAAGTTCTGCTTGCGATCCTTCACCACCTTGCTGGTCATGCCCAAAATGATGTTCATCATGCGGTCGCCCTTCTCACGCAACTTGGTAAACTTGTAGATCGAGTCCAGGCGGTACAGCAGCTTCACCTGCCGCTTGTGGATGATGTCGCACATGTCGACGACGGCCTGGGCATACTCGAAGCTCTTGTTGCCCTCGGGCAGCTTCTTCACACCCATGGCGGTGGAGAGCAGAATGTCGACGGTGGTCGTGGACATGTAGTCGTGCACATCGAAGGACTTGCCCGTCTCCAGGGCCATGCGGCCCACAACCGTCTTCGAGTGGTTCACGAACGTCGGCACAAAGCTCTTCAGAATGCTCTGATGGAAGGTGGGGGCAATCATCTTGCGATGGTGGCGCCAGTGGTGTCCGTTGCTGATCAGCAGGCCATTGCCGAACCAGGGCTTGAAGTAGCGATACTCCTCGGCCTTGGTCAGATGCTGATGCCCGCTCAGGATCAGCTCAATGTCGTTGGGATTGGTGAGGAAGACGAGGAGGACATTGCCCAGCCAGGTCTTCATCGTCTCGCCGTACTTGTTCAGGTAGCCGAGTCCCACATTTAGAATCTCAGCATTGCTCAGACCGGCGACCATGTGAGCCTGTCCCAGCAGCGGTAGTCCCGGCGGTGACGGTATGTTGGCCACCATGCGGTACTCCCGGGTATTGCGGCGCCAGTACTCGTACAGGCCCAGGGCCACTATGGTGCCGAGCAGGGTGGTGAGCATGGGGCTGAACCCGAGTCCCGATGTCGATGTGGCCGCATGTTGCAGCGTCTCCTGCACCGTGTCCACTGTCATTGTTGCTGCTTCCTTCCTTCCTTCGTTGATTCCTAGTCCGCTAATCCTCCAAGTTGGCTCTGGGGGCACTGGTGCGTCTCGCTTGCAGTGCTCAACTGTGAGGCTAAACAGGCCGTTGTCTCAATTTTATGCCCGCCGGCCACTGCCTCGGACCGTGGACGCAATCGCCGCGGGGCACGCCAAGAGTCAAGCGTATTCCGGCTGGCCCATCGGCTGGCGGCGAATTAGCAAACCAAATCCATGTCACGCAGTCGTAGCCTGTCGCTCGAAGCGTTTGCCCTTTGGAAGCTCCACTTGCCCGACTCGTCATTGTCAGCGATGGGTCGTTCGGTCGATTGATTTGCCACACGGCCATGGAAAGTGAGCGCGCGCACACTCTCTTCCGCTTGCTTCCTGCGGAAGTGCCCAGGAGAGAGGGCAGGATGCTCGACGGATTCCGTACTGGCTGGGCTGGGCTGGGCTGGGATGGAATGGAATGAAATGAAATGGGTATGCAAAGTGGTTAGTGACTGATGCCCGATGTCTACCTGTGGCTGTGATTTACCTGCTGCCTCTGCAGAACGGAGCGGAAGTGGGTGATCTGCCGTGCGCTGTTGTTCCCCTTTCGGGCTGATCCTGTGCAGTGTTTTGCTTTCGCTTTTCATTAAATTCAATTTCGGTGCTTTTGTTCGCAACACCTGAACAAAAATTCAAAAATTACACAAAGGCCATAGGGAACTGCAGACAAAAGGAAGGAAGCTGTCGCTTTTATTATCCTCCAGAGGAATACCTCCTCCTGCTCCTCCTCCTGTCCATCCTCCTCCCCCTGCCATGCTACGTTTCTGGTGTTTGTTGCTTCAAGTGATCCTTTTAACTATTTATTTTCATTTGCAATTGGATTAGTTCTACTTTCAGCAGGCCCGAGCGCGTGTCCAGAGCGTGTCGTGTGCAGTAACAGAACTCCTTTTGAGTACATCCTACATTCCAAAATGTCCAATTATGCTGTAAATTCGGGTATTTCAGATAATTCTGATATTCTGACTCGATTAGCTGACTATGCACTGCTTGCACTGCTTGCACTGCTTTCACAACACGTGAGTTCGCATTCAAATTAAAGAAAAAAGAAGAGAGAGTCACACACAAAAAGAGATTTTATATTAAGCATTGCGAAATTGTAGCCTTTCGCTGCTTGATGTTTCCAAGTCCTAGAATTGCCCGATGATATTATCCCCTTGTTTTCGTTGTTGTTGTTCTTTGTTGTGTTTAAAAGGTAAAAATAGTTTTATTGCATTTCCGATTGAATTGAACGGTCTTGTGAAAACATTTTTGAATTCAAAGAATTATAATTAACTTAAATCGAAATCGGTTTGGACTTGAATATGGATTTGCATTGATTGTTTCTGTGTGGTGTCGTTTTCAGTTTTCTGTTTGCTGCATAAATAAATTACAAATGGTGTTGGCGTGAGTATGTTTGAGTGTGTGTTTTAGTTTCTGCTCTTTCTTACGACGTAGCGACTTACACAATTTGATATATGCTAATTAATTTATGTATATGAATACGTACACGATTGTATTTAGACGTTGGCATACACTATATGCTAATTATATGCAGGTATAGGCATGACTTTTATCGATTTACACTGATGACAGAACCAAAACATGGCTATGCATATCCATGTACGAGTTATGTATGTATGTATGTACGTATGTATGTATGCATGCAATAATAGTATGTAGTTGATCTGTACGTTCTTTTGATTTTACATACAATTATGTGTTCTCTTTTTTTCATAACGGAATCGCGCATTACAAGCTAAACAATGTCTTTTATCGATTGAATGAATTCTGGTTTCGACCATTGGCGGTCACAAAAACATGACACAAAACATATTAAAAAAAAATAAAACATTATATAAAATATTAAACTCAGACGGGGTGGGGGCACCACAAATGACTTTCGATGACAAGGAACAAAGCGTACGAGGCACGGGTCTGGGGACTGGGGACAAGGAAGTGTGGACAGTGATACAGTGGAACGCGAAGAAAACGTGAGAGCTGAGCACGAATGACACAAGAGTTTAGGCAAGGCACATGCCCATCCACACTGGTGGGCACATCACTCGAGAGTATTTCGAACACGAAGCAAAAACATAAAACGAAGAATACAATTGATTAATTGATATGCAAGAGAAGTACAAGGGACTAGCGGGTCAACGTGTAAGCACATTACACAAGTCAAAAGTCAAACCGAGCGCGTAATTAGTTGGGATTGGGACTAAGCTTAGAAAAGGGAGGGGGAGAAGGAGTAGGCGCCTACGTTGTCTCACTGAGATGCGCACAGTGGGCATCTTGCATCAATTGCGTGAGTCTCTGCGTAAACGTTGGAATGTCCTGCAAAATAAAAAGAAACCAAATGTAAACCTCTCGAGTCTTGAGTCTCGAATTGCACGACGCTGCTTTGATACTCACACTTGTCTGGCAGATCTCCTCGAGCACCGCCTGTGCCACCGGCAGGGAGGCATGGCCAAAACTCTCGAGCAACTGCCGCCGATCCACCTGGCCCATGGCATACAGCGCCTGGGCAATCATGTCAAAGTGCAGGCTACCCTCGCCACTCAGCAACAGATTGAGCAGGGCCCGTTGAAACGAGGCCAGCAGCTGCTCCTTGAACAGTGCCCGCTGGTACAGACGACTGCGCTCGTTCACGTTCTGCATGGAGAAGAGCACACTGCGCACATTGCTGGGATCCGTGCCACTGACCAGCATCTGGCCGTAGGCATTCAGTATTGCCATAAAGTGTGCCGGATGCAGGTTGTCGCTGCAGTTGAAGTTGTTCGAGCCGCCTCCACCACTGGCGCTATGCCCGTTCGACAGCTGGTTCTTGTAAAAGAACTGCCACTTACACGTAAGCACACTGCACGGGCGAAATCCAGTTAGTCAATAGGCTACGGAACGGTAAGGAAAGTATCTCACCTGTCGAACAGGGCATAGAGCAGGCTAGTAATCTCACTGCTGTCGGTGGCCGCATTCTGTTGCTGCAGCAATGGCAGTATCTGCTGTGTGCTAAAGTCCAGAATCGATGGCAGCAGCCCCAGCGATGCGCTGCCCGGCTGTTCCACAATGAGCTTAAACATCTGAAGAATCTTTTCCATCACAGCCAAGCGGCTCAGCGTCAGTTGTTCCCTTTTGAGTTTCCAAACGAACATGAAAATGAAAGAGAAGGAAATAAAATTGGAGTTAGCTTGAATCGGAAAGAGAGGCAGGCTGAGAATGGCATGGAATGGCATGGAATGGCAGATTGGTGGATTGGCCAACCTGCTGCTGACACTGATAAACAGCGTAATCATCTCCTTGATGAACTGGGCGCCCAGATGCGTGGGCAATGATCGCAGCATGCTCAGACTGAATTCGGCCACCGTAATGGCCATGGCAATGCTGCTTAGGCCATAGCTATTGAAGATCGTCAAAGCCTTGTTCAGGATGGGCTGCAAAACAAAACAAAAAGCAGAAGCAGAAGCAGAAATCAAAGATTAGCTTGGATTTGGTTGATTTGGTATGTGCTTCCAGTACCCACCTTGAAAGTGCTAGCCAACATGTCCTTGGCATTGCCACCAGTGGCCTTGAAGTACTCGATGAGTGATGTGAATGTGCCAAGCAGCGTGAGCGTGGTGGCTGTCACCTTGCTCTCGCCAGCCACACTCAGATCGATGTCAAGGAAGTTTTGGGCCAGGCCCTGGATGTACTCGCGCAGCATCCACTGGCGCCGCTGGTAGTCCTGCTGCTGCTCGGGTACACACTTCCAGGGCAGCACCATGTAGCTTACCAGACTGATGTGCACATTGATGCAGACCTGACGCGGCAGTTGCGTGCCCAGGCGTGGGCCGGCCTGCAGGAGGCTCTGGATCTGTGGAATATCCAGCAGGCACTTGGGCCGTATCACAGTTGAGATGAAGAGAAGCAGCTCGCTGGCCGCCTGCTGCACAATGGGCGAGGCGGCCGACAGCGAGTTATTGTAGGCAAAGATGCTGCCCAATATTGCGAAGAGGCGATGCAGCAGCTCCTCGCTGCTCATTGCCTTCGACAGCGGGAAGATGCTGCGTATGGCCAGCAGAACTTGAGCGTAGCTAAGGGATTAAGAGTGCAGTACAAATTAAAGATTAAAGCGCAAGGGCAAAGGCAATGGCCACTCAATCGCTTACAGGTTATCCAAATCAGTCTGAAACGTGGCCTTGTCCATGTCCGTTCCCCCGATGCGATTGCTGGCTAAGAGCTGCAGCGTCTGCAGCAGGCTGTCGGAGAGCATTTGCAGCTGGGCCTCCATCTCGTCGGCCACAACCGGGGCGGCTGTCGCGGTGTCCATCAGCGGGGCCAAGCGCACCACCGCCTGGCATACGGTGGCGAAATCGCGCAAAATATCGCCCACATTCGCATGCTTGAGCTTTCGGGCTGCCTCATAGGAGCGGCTGCTCCCATGGTCAAGGGCATGCTCCAACGACATCAGATACATCTGCGGACGTGACCAGTGGGCAAAGACTTGTGCGAAGACAATGTGAGCGCCCCGGGTGCTGGCCAAGAGGGCGAGGCACTCGAAGCATTGGTCAAGGAACTGCTGCCACTCGGTGGTGGGGGTCTGTCGTCGGAGGGATAAAGATAAATCAATTGGATTGAATGCTAATGAAATGACTTACATCATCCTCCATGAGCTCGTTGTCCAGCACCTCCAGTTCTGGCTTGTTCGCCTCGAACTGTGTGCGTCGCATGATCTCATCGACCAGCTGCGTGAACACATGATTAAAGCGCGTTATCTTCGCCGGCTGCTGGGCAATCCCCTTAATAATAGGCGACCAGATATCCAGTTTCTCTGTAAAGTCGAGAGCGCCATGCACTGCACATGGGATTGAATTTGGTAACAATTAGTTAGGTTTAGGTTTGGGTTTAGTTTTAGGGCAGGCGGAGAGACTTACATTCTGTGGTGCAGCCGTAGAGCTGATTGAGAAAAGTCTCGAGCACTTCGGGCTCCTGCATCAGCTTTCCCGCATACTTTGTGGTGTAGAGGCGCAACAGCTCACGAAACTTGTCGCTGTACATCTCGCTCTGCTGCTTGTTGACATTGTGCTGCTCCAGCAGACTGCTAACGCCGCCCATAAGGGTGCCGGCATAGGGCAGCGGCTTCTGCAGGTACAGCAGCTCGTTCAGCACGGAGAGGGCAGCCAGGGAGATGGGCTCGTTGGCTGGTCGCCATTGAGATAGATCGAGTATGCTCATAAGGAAGTACTCCGAGATCAGTTCAGTGCGTATCCAGGAGACCAAATGTTGCACACAGCCGAGCAGCTCCAAAATAGAGGAACTGCAAAAGACAGTCAGAATGGACAGAATATATGAATCTCTCGTGCGGGAGTCCCTGCTATATGGGATGTGGGGGAGGCGGTGTATACATACCTTAGTTGATTGTCATTTGGCAGCGCTGAGGTTAGACAAAAGTCCATGAGGGTGTTTGGTATGGTCGATTGGATGTCTTTGCCGTTGATGTGGCAGACGGCGATTAGTAAATATTTGGTGACTAAATCCATTACATCGGGTATACACATGGAAATGCTGAAACACACACACGACATCCAAGAGAACAGATGGTGGAGGAGCGGAGCCAATGCCAATGCCAATGCAAATGCAAATGCAGAGGGATTAGTGCACAGTTCAGGACACAATCCGGGACATTCGACATTGTGGACAAGAGCAAGCAAACAAACAAACAAAGGTGTGAGCGTTGATGCAGGATGCAGGAATTGCTGCACAGTCACTTACCAGGAATAGAAGTACTGTTTCCATTCGGTGGTCAGGTCGCCGCGATTACTCACCACCTCCTCGGACGTGACGCGCAACAGATTGATGCCAAGGACAAAGCGGGTCTTTGTCAGCTCCATGCAGTGCTGCATGTAGTTGGGATCTTGTTCGGGGAACTCGCGTTTCCCCATCAGCGCTATCAGCTGCGCCAGCGTGTCCCGATGCCGTCGCGCCGCATTCAGCACACCCAACTGGGCGTAGGTGTTCCACAGAGTTTCGCGCAACTGGGCGCGATCCGAGGGCGTTAGCTGGGCCCAGCGACGTGTTATCGTATGCTCCAGAGTGGAGGTGCTGAAGAACCAGAGGAACTGGTTGTCCGTGAAGCTGTTGCCCGCCGTGGCCACACGCAGGCACAGCTGCCATGCCTCCGGCTGCGACTTGAAGGCCAACAGATTAGTCTCAATTTCACGTTTGCGTGCATTGCTCGTCGTTGGCTGGTAGAACTCGTGCAGTAGCACCTCCACCGTCGACATAGATGCAGCATGCTATCCAAGAAAGGAAGTGGTATGAATCAACAGCAGTACCAATGCCAGTTGCAGCACCAGCACCAGACCAATCAGCGGTGGGCGGCGGTTGGGAGGAGGCTATGACTTGGGCTTACCATTTTTTTATTTTTGTGGACGACACGTAGGTGCGCGCGACCCCCCCGCGGTTGTGTGTGATGTACTTGGTGATTGCGCTTTCAGTCCCTGGGTGGATTTGTGTACATCAGCAGTCGGCGAGAGTAAATTTCATGTTTTCTTTGTGTATATAGTCGCGAATTCAGTGCAATCGTGTGACCGCAGAAATATACCAAAACTCACCAGCTGACCCTCAGAAATATACCGCAAATATACCGAGCAGAACTGCTAACTTGGCCTACTTGGCCACGCTCTAATTAAACAACTGATAATGTTTGTCTTCATAGCATGCCAAGGCTCTCAGCACAAACCATATAATTTATTCGACTTCACTCAATTACATTTGAATATTTTACAATTTCAGATAAGCTGTCGAGCTGGAGAAAGAGCGATATTTACGGGCGATTACATTTATGTTTACTAAAATTAAGAGCATATGACACTAGACCCTTGCTGATGGGAGACAAAATACATATTAGAGTTCGCAGCCACAGAACTGAGAAACTTTTTGGGACACAATTATGTTTTACCACACGCACAGCCATCAAGCTAGGAAAATGGAAAATTCATATATTTCTTCGCTCACTGAATACTTATCTCCGCAAGGTTATCTCCGTTTTTGCAGTTAAAAGCTGGTATCCAGGACCACACAAAATTCTTTCGAAAAATTTGATAAATATGTATAGTGTGCGTGGAACCTAACTAGAACAGGCATACGAATCAGCTGTGTGTACTCGTGTACTGGATACTAAAGGTACCCTACAAGCCTTAACAAAAGTTAGCAACGTCCAATGTTTTTTGGCCATACAACACCACAACGATGTTTGTCATCGATGTCTCGCTAGCTCGATTCGATAGTACCGGCGCAAGCCAATCGATTGCTTGTGTGCAATTTAATTACTTTTTGTGTTTGGGTTTTGTTTCCAGTGCCAATTTAACGTTCGTCAATTCTATTGATTTGCCCGATTGATTTGTGTTATTAATGGTGCTTAGCGGAGAAGCTGGCACTCAAATGTTGCCCCACAGCAGCGACAAAGGCGACCGCTATGCCAAACTCTCGTTCCTTGGTGAGGGCCAGGTGAGTAGTTCGCCGCTAAAAGCCTCTATATTGTTCGACGCTCAATTTACTTTGCATGTTGAACCGTAGTTCGCTATTGTGTACAAGGCCCGGGACACAGTGACCAGCCAGATTGTGGCCGTGAAGAAGATCAAGCGTGGCAGCCGCGAAGATGCGCGCGATGGCATCAATCGAACTGCCTTGCGTGAGATCAAAATTCTGCAAGAGCTGCAGCACGAGAACATCATCGGTCTGGTGGATGTGTTCGGGCAGCTGTCGAACGTGTCGCTGGTGTTCGACTTCATGGACACCGACCTGGAGGTGATCATCAAAGACACCAAAATCATACTCACGCAGGCGAACATCAAGGCGTACGCCATCATGACGCTGCGCGGCCTGGAGTACCTGCACCTGCACTGGATCCTCCATCGCGATCTGAAGCCCAACAATCTGCTGGTCAACAGCGACGGAGTGCTCAAGATCGGCGATTTTGGCCTGGCCAAGACATACGGGTCGCCGAATCGCATCTACACCCATCACGTGGTAACGCGCTGGTATCGGTCGCCCGAGCTGCTCTTTGGCGCCCGCCAGTACGGCACTGGTGTGGACATGTGGGCCGTCGGCTGCATTCTGGCCGAGCTCATGCTGCGCGTGCCTTTCATTCCCGGCGACTCGGATCTGGATCAGCTGACCCGCATCTTCGCCACCCTGGGAACACCCACAGAGGCCGAGTGGCCGTACCTGGGGAAGCTCCACGACTATCTACAATTCCGTCACTTCACGGGCACCCCGTTGCAGAACATATTCACTGCCGCCGACAATGACCTCATCCACCTAATGCGCCGCCTCTTCGCAATGAATCCGCTGCGACGCGTCTCCTGCCGCGAGGCCCTGAGTATGCCCTACTTTGGCAACAAGCCGGCGCCCACCGTCGGTCCCAAGCTGCCCCTACCCTCGGCCATTGTGGCGGCCAATGCTAAGGCCGACGAGAAGCCCGGCCAGGCGGTCAAGCGGAAGCTGGTGGAGACCACCGTTCGCGGCAACAGCCTGCCACAGAAAAAGCGGCTGCAGTTCTAAGTTGCCGCCAAGCTACCAAGCTGCCAAGCTTCTAAGCTGTTTAGCATTTAATGTAGAGACCTAAGACCCACGAGACAAAAATGTGTCCAAACCATTGTTGAGATTGCGTTCAGTACGAGTTAATATTGTCCATTAAAGATGTGAAGAGTGCACAAAAGTGAGTCCAAAAGTGTATTGCCCTGGCACCAGATGTCATTGTACATCAATTGTGTAGCCCAAAATTGTCAAAATCCCAATCCCAATCCCAATAATTGAGGCAAATTTTAGTGTAATTTTCGTTGCAAATCTTGTTGCAGTTGCCATGTCCAACCAGAAACAGAACAAGGACCAGGCGCATGAGCAGGCGCAGGTTCCGGCGCCGAGCCATACTCCGGCCCAGCTCCAAGAGCCGGACAAGCGAGTATCAGACGAACAGGCGCGACGCCATCGTGCCAAATTGCGATTCACCTATGGGAACATGATCTCAAATGCAAATCTGAATAGAATGCGCAACAAGCTGAATTCCGAAGCAGGTGAAGCACCAGCAGCAGTGACAGCTAAAAGATCATCCCCGCAGGAAGCAGGGGGTGAAAGACTGCGTCGCATCTCTTCCACTTTCGAGTTTGTGAGCAATGTCAAGGCCGGAAGCTGCTCGGGTCTGCCCCACGAGGACAACGAAGCGGATGGGCGAGAGGAGCGGGCCGAGGTGCTCATATGCAGCCAGGTGATGCCCCATGCTCCAGCTCCAGCCCCAGTCGCTCTGCCAGAGCAGGAGAAGGAGGAGGAGGAGAATTTGCCGTCGCTTGATGACTGGGAAAGCAGATATTCACGGGCACCGGGATCATCGCGTGCCATCGAACGCTGGCAGCAGCTGAGCAGCAAGGTGACGTCTCTGTTCTGTGCACGCCGCTACACCGACAGTTGGGAGACGCCTGTGGCCAAGACGCGACGTCTACGCGAGCAGCGGGAAGTGCTACAGATCTTCACCAGACCCTTCCTCGTGAATCAACGCAAGCGGGAGTAGAGATTGAAACCCCATTGAAACCAGTCGCCGGTAGCCTTTGTCCTTAATCAAATTCAATTCATTCTCGTTATACGACATACATCTCCCTCTCCGTTCTCTCCACTTCCATTTCACATTCACATCGTCTATTGGGGGTGGGGCAATTGGCAGCACAGCTTCGGCTTCACCGACTATTGGCAGCGGCATCTGTCGCGCGGGCAATCCGACTCAAAATTGAGGCATTCGTCCATGCAGTAGGTGTCGGCTCCTTCGCGTCCCGCCAGATCCCCAATGGCCACGCAATCCTGACTGCAAAACAAATTTAAGGATTATCTATCTGCGCATCACCAGGCACTCTCTCTCGCTCTACTTACGGACAGTGGCAGGCCTCCTCCGGACAATTTGGCGGATAGCGAAGGCAGTTGAGCTCGCACCAGTGATCGATGCCAGGCAACGTACGGAATGCCGGTNTTAAATCCTAGGACTATGCCCCAGTAAGCAAAACCAATCGAAACTTGTGTAACGGCTATGCCGGAAACAGAAGACAATATAAATTCGAGTATTATATTTGTTATACCCGGTACTCGAAGAGTAAATAGGGTATATTGTATTTATGCACAAAGTGGATGTATGTAACGGAGAAAGGGAAACGTTTCCGACCCACAAGGTAAATGTATTCTTGATCAGCATCAATAGCCGAGTCGATATAGCCCCGTCTTTCCTAGCTCACGGCAGACATATCTTGGTTGATTATTGTTTTCACTAGGCACTAGCACAGATCAACATAGATTCCTCGGAATTTATGGCTTGCAAGAAAACTTCGCCACGAGGGATGATGTAAGTTTTGTGTAGGGTATATCTACATATATAAGACTTGCCACAATCACGTCTGGTTTTGTCGATCGACTCTTTGCTAATAACTCTAGCAAAACTCATCCCAGTAAAGCTAGGCTGTACCGAGGCTTTAACGGTACAATCGCGTGATCTTTCGCTGATTTGAGTGGAATTTCGGTCAAGCGTCAAGGTCAAGTTTTATGCTCTCGATACCTAACTCTCTTATCTAGATAAGCGCACGGCTCTCGCTTGCATGTGCTAACACTGCAGCGACTCTCATTCGTAAGCTCGGCGTAAAGCTTACCGCTTACGATCCACTTTCGGAGTTCTTTTTCGGCATGCACTTTTAAGCGCTACCGAACCGGGAAGTCTGTTTATCAGTGATGCTCTAAGCTATCTCCCTACTTTCGGCCCCTACACCACAGTTGAAGACGTAAGTGTTCTTACGGTGAGACTTCAACTGAAGAAGGCGATCTCTTAAGATTTAAACTGAATATCTTTGAGGTGATGGACTCCTAGGATTTTCTTATCTTCGCTAGCTAATTAGTAATACGTGCTGACACGTCGTCTCCAATGTTGAGTTGACGGACACGGCTTATTAAATTATATTTCACTGCATTCTGTTCGTGAGATTCCGCTAACTGATATTAAGAATTTTATGTCTTTAGTTTGGCCGCGGAAGGTTATGGGAATGGTTATTTTTGCTATGACTCTACAAGATTCATTATTGGCCGTTCGAATGTTTCCGGAACATTTTTTTCGCCTTGGCTTGATCCGCGAAAGACAGCAGCTTCATTTGTAGCCCCTGAATCTAATAAGGCCATGATGTTTTGTGTACCTATACTTAGTTCTACAAATAACCTCATAAGGATCGAGGAGACAAGTCTCTTTCGAACACATTTTACCGAAGCCCAGAAATGTCTTCATTTAATGGTTGTTTTAAGTTTTTAGGTTTGTACTTAAATTCTAGCTTATCCGAGTGTGTACTGCTACACTCTATATCTATCTCATCCGTCTGAGTTTGGGCGTCCGCCAAGGACCTCTCCGAGAGAGCTTTTGGGAAATTCGGGTTGGAGGAGCTTTCTTGGAAAACCATTTCTTTTAATCGGTCTTCATAGTCGGATGCGACCAACTGGTACTGGTTTGCGCATACTGTTTGCGGTTTTCCGATGAGTTACATTTCTCGCACTTTGGCTTAAAAGTATTTTCCACCCCGCAACCATAACAGAAGATGCGGCGTTCCGCAACGCAGTCTTTAAACCTATGACCGGTCTTGTCACAATTCCAACAGACAACCCGTTTGAGACGTAGCTCGGAGATACTCTCCTCTTCGAGTTCTTCGTCATCCTTCTGAATTTTCTATACCTTGGGTCTAGTAACTCGGCTTCGCGGCAGAAAGTTCCCAGCATCTTTACAGAAATGTTCATGCGTTTTCACTTCCTCCCTCAACTCACTTCTATTCTCAATTTTTAACTGCAGAAGCTCGTGTCGAAGAGCACTTTTTGCATTCCTTTTAAGAATATCGATCAGCTTGAGTTCACTTATCCCGTGTGAAAGTCGAGCCACTAACTTTCAAATCGCTGACTGCAATTCTTCGAAGGCTTCATTTTCCTTCTGCTGCCGTTTCCTGATCATTTCCCAAAGATCAAAATCATCTTTCTGGTCGTCCAATCTTTGGCTGAACGCTGTACAGAACAATTGCCAGTGGTATTGGTGGTTTCTTAAATGAAAGTCCCAAAACCCTGAAAGTTTAAGACACCCACTGAGTAAAATATTAACGGACTTTGCCGGTGCTACCGTCTCGCTTATACGATCGTTTCTCGAGCTTTGTAATTGAGAAGCACAACTCTTCAGATTACCGCCGTTATCTACCTCCCACCTAATAGTACTTCGCGACTCTGATGGGCCTCTGTTTACCGTGGTAGTATTCGTGATTAAATTTAGGTTGGCAAACTCGGTTTGTAAGGTTTTCTCAATCGACGATTTAATGCAAGAACTGAGGTTTTCCATCATAGTTTTCTCCTGACTTTGTATTGCCGAATGGATGTAACTGGTAAGATCTTCGGCTGCTGCGTGACTAGGCGACCTATTTCCGTTACTGTTAACAGATTGCCGACTTCCATATAAATTACGATCGAGGCTAGCTTGATACCTTGTTTGCATTCCCCTTTTTACAATCGCTCCTCTCCCTCGACCTGTACCGTTATTTTTCCCTTTTCTATGCGAAACCGTTGGATCTGATGGTGCCGCATCGAAGGATTCATTAGCCTGAACATTCGCAGGTAGGGGCCCTCCACTTATGTGTAATTCCGCTGCTAGAGAGTTATTCTCGTATCGAAGACTATCTGGACCGCATTCCGCCTTGCAGACAGGACAAGACTTCTCACTTTTTAAGTGTTCACATACGCACGTATTATGGAAGTGATGACAAGTCGTGGTAGCTATTAGCTGATCTTGTCTTAAACCTCCCTGACAAATTATGCAAAACGTTTCTGGGCTACTCAACGCCGAAGCTAAGTTTTCGTTACTACTGTCTACGGCCATGATAACAACAAGAATCCCCAACCAAAACCACAAATAAAAATTTAACTAACTAATGAAGAACTTTTCTATTATTTCAAAAAAAGATAACAATATGTTCTTAAAACTCTCAATTTCGATTTGAATAGTTTAGTTGATTAGTTTATCTGTTTCTATTGCAAGCTTTCGGGATTATACGTGTGGATAATGGACAATCTCTACCTATTATAAATAGAACATTGTAATTCCTAAAATCTGAGACGTTTTACTGCCGAGAACTAGTTTTTGCGACACAGGAGTCTCTACAGCCAAGATCAAGATAACCACAGTTGCGCGGCTCTGCCCCACGAGGACAACGAAGCGGATGGGCGAGAGGAGCGGGCCGAGGTGCTCATATGCAGCCAGGTGATGCCCCATGCTCCAGCTCCAGCCCCAGTCGCTCTGCCAGATCAGGAGAAGGAGGAGGAGGAGAATTTACCGTCGCTTGATGACTGGGAAAGCAGGTATTCACGGGCACCGGGATCATCGCGTGCCATCGAACGCTGGCAGCAGCTGAGCAGCAAGGTGACGTCTCTGTTCTGTGCACGCCGCTACACCGACAGTTCCCTCTGCGGACACCGGTTCTGCGCTGCAGATGCGCTCGTCGCCCTTCACGATGTCTAGAAGTGGTCTGGGAAGGAGCACTTAGTTGCGTTCGCCCTCATCTCTAACTTTGGGGTAACTTTGGTCAGCGGCCATCGGAAACAGGAATTAGTTTAAGTTAAGTAAGAGCAATATGCTGTATGTAGAGGGAGAGGCAAGAGACGTGAAGGTAAAGTGTAAGTGTAGCAGATAACCCCCACCCCGTTAACCGTCGTGTCGAAGCCGAAGTGGCTGATAACCGTCGCCGTAGACAGCGCGCCCGTTAGGCTGAGTTTTAACTCCGTAAGCAGGTACGTCATCCACAGCCGAGGAAGCGCAGGGCGGTCTAGGGGTTACCGGTGCGTTAGGACTGACGTTTTGTTTTTTAAGGATTATCTATCTGCCCATCACCAGGCACTCTCTCTCGCTCTACTTACGGACAGTGGCAGGCCTCCTCCGGACAATTTGGCGGAAAGCGAAGGCTGTTGAGCTCGCACCAGTGATCGATTATCAAATATAGTTACATAAAAGCTTTAGGTATGACTCTGCAAAGATTGAGTACAATATCTTTCTCAGTGTGGATCCCACAGAACTTGTACTTAATGACCAATTTACCAGTCATTGGGTAAATGCTGATTTGTTTGAGATATAACGTGGATAATAATTACATCTGATAAGTTTTGTTGCCTTTTTTCTACTTAGTTATATTATTGATGAATGTATGATCTCCAGGTGAACCTTTGAGATCTTGGTTGCATTTCGATTTCTGTTTATTACATTCGATGTTTTGGATAAGGGAGATCTCATTCTAACACCGATTTCGGTCCGGTATGGAAGTTGTCTGATCTCCAGTCTGAAATATTCGAAATATATTTTTTGTATCATCGTAAAACACAGAGATAAATCTCATACATTTTGAATCTAAGAATCTAGAAAGACAACAAACTAAATAAAATAAACAGATTTCCTAAAAATGGCTCAAGTATTGGAGCACCTTCGGCAAAGGGATATGGCCCAGGCCCAGGCCCAGGCCAAGGCTCGAGCGTGCCGGGTGCCGCTTTACCGTAAGCCGCAGCTCGTAAATATGGGTATGCCCACGAACAGATTGGATTTGCAATATCCACCAAATGGTGAGTTGTTATCTCCTCTGCCGGACTTCCTTTATGGCTTACCCTTTTGGTCAGCCCAAATCCAGGAGCGATCGGGACGCAGTCGTCGCCTGTCGGCGGGAGTCAACAATCAACGTTTCGTTGAGTCCACACCACTTGTGGCAGCTCTCGCCATGGCAGCACCCACTCCACTTCCGAATAAGTCTTCTGCGAAGAAGAGTTTTCTGCCACGCGTCGCAGGACTCCCCCGCCGAGTCCAGCCCAACGTTGCAACGTTGAAAGAATTCAAAACACCACTGGCCCGGCCCGTGCCCAACAAGAATATGCCGCGCCCCAAAGCCCAACAACCGAAGGTGAAGGACAATAGCAATGTCAGCGGCAGTAGCAAAAGCGGGGAGCTTATCGCTCAGGTCGGTATGGCGGAGGCTAATTCGGAAGCGGAGGTGCCCAACTGTTACAATGTCCAGGAGCTGTTGACTTTTCCCCGATTGCATAACAGCAGCCCCACAGACAGCTGTGGCTCCCTTCATTCCGATAAAAAAACTAACGATGTTCCCACCAAGTCCATTATGGACGACAATTCCGATATCAAGGAACTCGAGGCACACACCTGGGATGAGGAGACCGTGAAGACGTTCAACGAGAGCTGCCAGCAGCTTAACGAGACGGTGACCAACCTCAAGTCAATAAACGAGCAGATTGAACCATCCGCCGTTTCGAAGGAGCAGAAGAGAAAGCATATCCTGTTCAATGAACATATGATCCAGGAGCTGAAGATGCTGACAAAGATGAATATACAGATGCATTGCAATCTCCAGGCTATTATGGGTTCGGTGTTACGCACAGAAGGAGGAGGCCCGGCAGAGGTGCCACCGAAACCACAGAATCCTGAGGAACCGACGACCAACAACAGCACCACCACGGGCACCAACGATTTGAGCCCAAGCGATTCCATCTGCAGCATCTACTCACCGTCCCCCTGCTTCAGATACATCCAATTCTGCCACGAGGAGGTCATGGCATCGGAATTGCATCTACCTCGCTTAACGGCCGAATCCGTGTCATGTGGCATTGTCAACGAGTACATAATGAATCGTATGTCGGACTCCGAGTCCGAAACCGATGACGAACACGAAGTCGAAAAGAAGTCAGTTGCTGAGTCGATTGATATCTTCTATGATTTTTCCCAGTATTCCCCCTTAATGAGTCACGAAATCGAAAATAAGTCAGATGATGAGTCGGTTGATATCTTCTATGATTTTTCCCAGTATCCCCCCTTAATGAGTCACGAAATCGAAAATAAGTCAGATGATGAGTCGGTTGATATCTTCTATGATTTTTCCCAGTATCCCCCCTTAATGACTCACGAAGTCGAAAAGAAGTCAGATACTGAGTCGATTGACCTGGGCTCAAGGTCAAAAAGCGAAAGACGACACTTTTGAACGGAAAACGGACAAAGTCTTCCAAAAAGGTCAACACAAGTCTACGATTGGCAAGAGTTTAGGCCGACTCCGCAAAGGATTGCTCTCGAGAATTGTTCAAGACAATCCTAATGGGGTTCGCACAGTTTATCGTGATCCTCGTGCTGATCATGGCCCTGATCCCACCGCTCATTGCCCACACCACAAACACCGCACCACATGACGTTCCCCAATTTCATTGATGTTACTAATGATTTTTGCTTCTTAAGTGGTTTTTCAAAATTGCTTAAAGTTCAGAGAAGTCCATCAACTTCGTTTCGCAAACAACAACAGTAAAAGTCAAAATTTTGCATTCCAGCTTACGTTTAATAACGCCCACAAACAACAGAGAGTGAGATCAATGTTAGTAAATAAATTTCTTGTGTAAATTTAGGATCCTGATACGGGGTCATTCGTTTTGGTTAGCTTTGAACACATTGCCGATACGGCCTTTGTCTTCTGTTATATTTAAGCTCATAATATAAACAATATGGGCCATGAGCTTCTCATTTATCCCATATAACATAAATACGTGTTTCACCTACATACATTGCCTCTTTCCCTTTGCAAAGGCTGGGTGTTCCATTATGTATTCTTGATCAGCATCAATAGCCGAGTCGATATAGCCCCGTCTGTCTGTCCGTCCGTCCGTCTTTTTGGGCGCCTGGATCTCAGAGACTATAAGTAGCTAAAGCCACCAAATTTTGAATCCAGATGGCTGTATGCTCCAACTGTTACAAGTGTATTTCCAAATTTCGCCCCGCCCCCTTCCGCCCCCACAAATCGCCAAAATCTGCTGTATTCATCTGCTGTAAAAACGGTAGGGGAGGACCATATCTATCAGATCACCGAACTGGGGTCAGATTCGATCATTATTATAGCCAAAATGAAGAAGTTCATTTGCAGTGCCAAAATCCACCCTGCCCAGCAGCTTTTNACTCAAAATTGAGGCATTCGTCCATGCAGTAGGTGTCGGCTCCTTCGCGTCCCGCCAGATCCCCAATGGCCACGCAATCCTGACTGCAAAACAAATTTAAGGATTATCTATCTGCGCATCACCAGGCACTCTCTCTCGCTCTACTTACGGACAGTGGCAGGCCTCCTCCGGACAATTTGGCGGATAGCGAAGGCAGTTGAGCTCGCACCAGTGATCGATGCCAGGCAACGTACGGAATGCCGGTACCCCAATGCACTTTTGATCTCTGCAAAGAAAGATTGATTTCACATCAATGAAGATTAGTGGCTGGAAAAGGTCCATGAAGCTATTCTAATCTGCTCTTCCTTCAACATTTGATGAAGGAGAAACATTTGTTACCCAACTCTGTATATCCTAGACATTCATGTCACTCATTTGGAAAGTAAACAACTCTCGTTTCTCCGATAGAGGAGAGCACACATCATCAGACAGTTGTCCGGCAAATACCTTCAGCAAATGTCCGTAGTTTTTCCAGACCAAAGAAGGGGAAACTAAGTTTTAAAAACTCCAAATTAATCTTTATGCACTGCGTTTGGCTTTCGGAATGTTCAGCGAGATGCAGCAGGCACGCAATGAGCTTGAGGAGCGACGCAGGCGTACAGAGCTGCGCATCGGCTACGGCAATGCCAGGTCTGCCATGAACATGCGCGGCTCCAGGCAGACGGTCAAGATCCAAACACCCAGCACCGACATCGTGATGAGGCATCGAACCCACACTAACGATGTTCCCACCAACTCCATTATGGACGACAATTCCGATATCGAGGAACTCGAGGCACACACCTGGGATGAGGAGACCGTGAAGACTTTCAACGAGAGCTGCCAGCAGTTGAACGAGACGGTGACCAACCTCAAGTCGATAAACGAGCAGATTGAACTGTAAGGTAGTCTTTTCGAAGGCTGAGGTAGCTCAGCCTCTCCAGGGCCACCTTACAAAGAAAATTGTTAAAGTGCCGGGACCCGAGATTGCAGAAATGGAGACGCCGTGTGTTGAAAGGTTTGCGTATGGGGCGAAAGGGAACCTGATCGACACCGGTCATCCGGTGGTTAGTGGAGACGCCTTCTGGCAGTGTAGCCGCCCCTGTCTGCTCCGACGCGAGCGCCCCTGGTAGTACCTAGGAAGCACCCGTTTCGGAGACGGGCCCGCGCCGTTCGAGAGCCCGCGGTCTGGCGCGGTAATGACCTGCGACCAGCCCAGCGGAACCTCCAACGGTGGGCGACCACACTTACCGTCTTGCACTTTGGGAGGGGGGAAAGGGTTAAATTTACACTGTTACACACGAGCACATGGTTTAGTTTTGTTTCTTTATTATTTTCGTAGTTCTTGTCTTTTTCCTATCTTAGCTTCGAAATTACATTTCCTACGTCCCTACCTATTCGCACCAAACTAAGCCATGGAAAAGGGATGCATCACGCAGCCGCGCTTACCCGATCCTCTCGAGCTAGGTGGGTGTGTGTCCTCGTCCCACGTGTGTCACTGCCCACTGAGTTGGGGACTTTTCCGCAGCGATCGCAACTTATCCGCTTGGTTGCCAAAATCTTACTCCCCGAGGCGAGCTCCGCGTGGCGATCGCTAGCCCTTAGCTGCGGTCCCTTGTCCGGGCTGCGCGTCGCTGCCCACGCCCGTGGCTTTCTTGGTGTTGGCCATAAAGCAACTATATAAGGAGGCCCCGTCGGTGGCAGAGTTACTCGCTGCTTTACCCAATTCTCAGTGCACGTTTGATTGTCGACGCGGAAGGTTGGTTGCGGACAAAATTTTTGTTTCAATTTTTTTTTAAATGTTTATTTTTTCAGAACACAGGCTACTATTATGTAACAAACTATTAAAAATTAAATTATGAAACAATTATTATGTTTTTTCACATTGCCTTCAAATGATTAATCAGCACACTCCATTGTCGTTGCCCTCACACTTACAGCGAGAGCCCTTTCACTCGCATTTTTCACTCGCACTAGTCCATAATTTTTTCCGACGAGACCTCCTTATATAGTTGCTTTATGGTGTTGGCTCTCGGGCTGCTGCCGGCGCACTTGCCCTCTCGCTATGCTTCTCTGCTGCAGGCTCTCGGCGTTGATCTCTGGCTCTGCTTCTTCTCCGCTGCTGGCTCTCGGCGTTGATCTCTGGCTCTGCTGGCGGCTCGCGTCGTCGTTCTCGTTTCGTTCTGCTGCTCTTCTGCTGGCTACCGTGGGCCGCGAACTTAAATTATGACTTCCGAATTTCACCTTATAATATAACTTAGAAACTAATAATGGAAAATTATAAACTTAATAATAAACCTTCATGGTGTCCGTTCTAAGTACTTAAACCTACCAATTATAACTACTTATAACCTACCAACATTGTGAGTCGTCACAGAACCATGCGCCACTTCGAAGGAGTAGAAGAGAAAGCATAGCCTGTTCAATGAACATTTGATCCAGGAGCTGAAGATGCTGACAAAGATGCATATACAGATGCATTGCAACCTCCATGGCATTATCGGTTTGGTGTTACGCACGGAAGGAGGAGGCCCGTCAGAGGTGCCACAGAAACCACAGAATCCTGCGGAACCGCAGGTTCAGATACATCCCATTCTGCCACGAGGAAGTCATGGCATCGGAATTGCATCTACCTCGCTTAACGGCCGAATCCGTGTCATTGTCAACGAGTACATAATGAATCGTATGTCGGACTCCGAGTCCGAAACCGATGACGAAAACGAAGTCGAAAAGAAGTCAGTTTCTGAGTCGATTGATATCTTCTATGATTTTTCCCAGTATCCCCCCTTAATGACTTACGCAGTCGAAAAGAAGTCAGATGCTGAGTCGATTGATATCTTCTATGATTCTTCCCAGTATCCCCCCTTAATGAGTCACTAAATCGAAAATAAGTCAGATGATGAGTCGATTGATATCTTCTATGATTTTTCCCAGGATCCCCCCTTATTGACTCACGAAGTCGAAAGGAAGTCAGATACTGAGTCGATTGACCTGGGCTCAAGGTCAAAAAGCGAAAGACGACACTTTTGAACGGAAAACGGACAAAGTCTTCCAAAAAGGTCAACACAAGTCTACGATTGGCAAGAGATTAGGCCGACTCCGCAAAGGATTGCTCTCACCGTACCACATGACGTTCCCCAATTTCATTGATGTTACTAATGATTTTTGCTTCTTAAGTGGTTTTTCAAAATTGCTTAAAGTTCAGAGAAGTCCATCAACTTCGTTTCGCAAACAACAACAGTAAAAGTCAAAATTTTGCATTCCAGCTTACGTTTAATAACGCCCACAAACAACAGAGAGTGAGATCAATGTTAGTAAATAAATTTCTTGTGTATTAAATCCTAGGACTATGCCCCAGTAAGCAAAACCAATCGAAACTTTTGTAACGGCTATGCCGGAAACAGAAGACAATATAAATTCGAGTATTATATTTGTTATACCCGGTACTCGAAGAGTAAATAGGGTATATTGTATTTATGCACAAAGTGGATGTATGTAACGGAGAAAAGGAAACGTTTCCGACCCACAGGGTATATGTATCTTGATCAGCATCAATAGCCGAGTCGATATAGCCCCGTCTGTCTGTCCGTCCGTCCGTCTTTTTGGGCGCCTGGATCGCAGAGACTATAAGTAGCTAAAGCCCGGTTTAAAACTTAGGTCTACCGACATACGAGGTTGACAATGTTCACATAAAGGTTTAAAGCGGGGCGGGGGAAGGCGGGGGTGTTTAGCGGTTTTAGACGACATAAGTAGACGACATTTTTGCCATCCCCTCCTGGTATAGATAGTCTAGTGGCTTGACCCCAGTCTAAGCTAGTAATAATATCGGTTTTACTTCTTCATCATTTGCAGTGCCAAAATCCACCCTGCCCAGCAGCTTTTCTTCGATCTGATTCGTGTGGTGTGTGGCTCTAGGGGAGGGGGCGAGCTAAAAGAGCCTGTTGGTGTGAGATGACAGATGTAGAAAAAGTGTCAAATGTAAAATTTGAAAAAACCGCTAAGGTACAGATGTACCACTGAGTACCGAGTATAAAAGTTGTGACGCATAAGAATCGTCTCAAACGTCCTTTCTCGTTTTATGTTTTTTTTAGCATTCATATACAGTGTTGGAAGCTTCCGAGCTTTTCCGGCAACTCTGACTCCATATTTACGACAAATGTTCTCCGTATTTAGTTTTTAATATTTCCGTTTCTTATTCGACGATTATATACAATTTAAAGGGCCACGCCGTGAACTACGATTCCGTGTGTTAATCTGTACAAGAGTTGAGAGCTCGATTATGAAAGTAGCGGGTTCGCGTTGGACATGAAATAATTGGACTGCTCAGAGAGATTCACGGCGATCGACAATATTTTAGACAGAACCAAGAAAAGGGCGAATCACAGCAATATATGCAGTACGTAAGAGGGAGCGATGAGTGCGTAAATAGCATATTAGTATAAGAGATAAACAAGACGAGCTGCTCTTAATAATTATGTATTTGCTGCTGCTCCGAACATTCAGCTGGTGTTTTTTCTATGAGTATGTGGATGTTTTTTATATTAATTCATTTATTCTTTCTTCTATTTATTTCTTTATTTACATACTTATTCTTACTCCAGGGTTAATGCTGTGAGAGTGCGAGACGTGTTCGTGAATGGGGGCCCTACGCGCGCGGTACTGCCACAAAGCATTGCTTCGTAATACTTACGAGTGCACGCAATTGCCTTTTACCCGTTTCCGAAGCCAATCTAGCCCGGTTCGTGGCGTTCCTTGGTTAGTAGTTTGCAGCTAAAAGCCTCTATGTTGTTCGACGCTCAATTCACTCTCAATGCATTTGATGGCTTTGCTCTGTTGTGTTCCATGTTGAACCGTAGTTCGCTATTGTGTACAAGGCCCGGGACACAGTGACCAGCCAGATTGTGGCCGTGGAGAAGATCAAGCGTGGCAGCCGCGAAGATGCGCGCGATGGCATCAAACGAACTGCCTTGCGTGAGATCAAAATTCTGCAAGAGCTGCAGCACGAGAACATCATCGGTCTGGTGGATGTGTTCGGGCAGCTGTCGAACGTGTCGCTGGTGTTCGACTTCATGGACACCGACCTGGAGGTGATCATCAAAGACACCAAAATCATACTCACGCAGGCGAACATCAAGGCGTACGCCATCATGACGCTGCGCGGCCTGGAGTACCTGCACCTGCACTGGATCCTCCATCGCGATCTGAAGCCCAACAATCTGCTGGTCAACAGCGACGGAGTGCTCAAGATCGGCGATTTTGGCCTGGCCAAGACATACGGGTCGCCGAATCGCATCTACACCCATCAGCACCCATCAGCACCGCAGCTCATGCTGCGCGTGCCTTTCATTCCCGGCGACTCGGATCTGGATCAGCTGACCCGCATCTTCGCCACCCTGGGAACACCTACAGAGGCCAGGTGGCCGTACCTGGGGAAGCTCCACGACTACCTACAATTCCGTCACTTCACGGGCACCCCGTTGCAGAACATATTCACTGCCGCCGACAATGACCTCATCCACCTAATGCGCCGCCTCTTCGCAATGAATCCGCTGCGACGCGTCTCCTGCCGCGAGGCCCTGAGTATGCCCTACTTTGGCAACAAGCCGGCGCCCACCGTCGGTCCCAAGCTGCCCCTACCCTCGGCCATTGTGGCGGCCAATGCTAAGGCCGACGAGAAGCCCGGCCAGGCGGTCAAGCGGAAGCTGGTGGAGACCACCGTTCGCGGCAACAGCCTGCCACAGAAAAAGCGGCTGCAGTTCTAAGTTGCCGCCAAGCTACCAAGCTGCCAAGCTTCTAAGCTGTTTAGCATTTAATGTAGAGACCTAAGACCCACGAGACAAANAAATTCTGCAAGAGCTGCAGCACGAGAACATCATCGGTCTGGTGGATGTGTTCGGGCAGCTGTCGAACGTGTCGCTGGTGTTCGACTTCATGGACACCGACCTGGAGGTGATCATCAAAGACACCAAAATCATACTCACGCAGGCGAACATCAAGGCGTACGCCATCATGACGCTGCGCGGCCTGGAGTACCTGCACCTGCACTGGATCCTCCATCGCGATCTGAAGCCCAACAATCTGCTGGTCAACAGCGACGGAGTGCTCAAGATCGGCGATTTTGGCCTGGCCAAGACATACGGGTCGCCGAATCGCATCTACACCCATCAGCACCCATCAGCACCGCAGCTCATGCTGCGCGTGCCTTTCATTCCCGGCGACTCGGATCTGGATCAGCTGACCCGCATCTTCGCCACCCTGGGAACACCTACAGAGGCCAGGTGGCCGTACCTGGGGAAGCTCCACGACTACCTACAATTCCGTCACTTCACGGGCACCCCGTTGCAGAACATATTCACTGCCGCCGACAATGACCTCATCCACCTAATGCGCCGCCTCTTCGCAATGAATCCGCTGCGACGCGTCTCCTGCCGCGAGGCCCTGAGTATGCCCTACTTTGGCAACAAGCCGGCGCCCACCGTCGGTCCCAAGTTGCCCATACCCTCGGCCATTGTGGCGGCCAATGCTCAGGCCGACGAGAAGCCCGGCCAGGCGGTCAAGCGGAAGCTGGTGGAGACCACCGTTCGCGGCAACAGCCTGCCACAGAAAAAGCGGCTGCAGTTCTAAGTTGCCGCCAAGCTACCAAGCTGCCAAGCTTCTAAGCTGTTTAGCATTTAATGTAGAGACCTAAGACCCACGAGACAAAAATGTGTCCAAACCATTGTTGAGATTGCGTTCAGTACGAGTTAATATTGTCCATTAAAGATGTGAAGAGTGCACTAAAGTGAGTCCAAAAGTGTATTGCCCTGGCACCAGATGTCATTGTACATCAATTGTGTAGCCCAAAATTGTCAAAATCCCAATCCCAATCCCAATAATTGAGGCAAATTTTAGTGTAATTTTCGTTGCAAATCTGGTTGCAGTTGCCATGTCCAACCAGAAACAGAACAAGGACCAGGCGCATGAGCAGGCGCAGGTTCCGGCGCCGAGCCAGACTCCGGCCCAGCTCCAAGAGCCGGACAAGCGAGTATCAGACGAACAGGCGCGACGCCATCGTGCCAAATTGCGATTCACCTATGGGAACATGATCTCAAATGCAAATCTGAATAGAATGCGCAACAAGCTGAATTCCGAAGCAGGTGAAGCACCAGCAGCAGTGACAGCTTAAAGATCATCCCCGCAGGAAGCAGGGGGTCAAAGACTGCGTCGCATCTCTTTCACTTTCGAGTTTGTGAGCAATGTCAAGGCAGGCAGCTGCTCGGGTCTGCCCCACGAGGACAACGAAGCGGATGAGGTGATGCCCCATGCTCCAGCTCCAGCCCCAGTCGCTCTGCCAGAGCAGGAGAAGGAGGAGGAGGAGAATTTGCCGTCGCTTGATGACTGGGAAAGCAGGTATTCACGGGCACCGGGATCATCGCGTGCCATCGAACGCTGGCAGCAGCTGAGCAGCAAGGTGACGTCTCTGTTCTGTGCACGCCGCTACACCGACAGTTGGGAGACGCCTGTGGCCAAGACGCGACGTCTACGCGAGCAGCGGGAAGTGCTACAGATCTTCACCAGACCCTTCCTCGTGAATCAACGCAAGCGGGAGTAGAGATTGAAACCCCATTGAAACCAGTCGCCGGTAGCCTTTGTCCTTAATCAAATTCAATTCATTCTCGTTATACGACATACATCTCCCTCTCCGTTCTCTCCACTTCCATTTCACATTCACATCGTCTATTGGGGGTGGGGCAATTGGCAGCACAGCTTCGGCTTCACCGACTATTGGCAGCGGCATCTGTCGCGCGGGCAATCCGACTCAAAATTGAGGCATTCGTCCATGCAGTAGGTGTCGGCTCCTTCGCGTCCCGCCAGATCCCCAATGGCCACGCAATCCTGACTGCAAAACAATTTTAAGGATTATCTATCTGCCCATCACCAGGCACTCTCTCTCGCTCTACTTACGGACAGTGGCAGGCCTCCTCCGGACAATTTGGCGGAAAGCGAAGGCTGTTGAGCTCGCACCAGTGATCGATTATCAAATATAGTTACATAAAAGCTTTAGGTATGACTCTGCAAAGATTGAGTACAATATCTTTCTCAGTGTGNGAGAAGGAGGAGGAGGAGAATTTGCCGTCGCTTGATGACTGGGAAAGCAGATATTCACGGGCACCGGGATCATCGCGTGCCATCGAACGCTGGCAGCAGCTGAGCAGCAAGGTGACGTCTCTGTTCTGTGCACGCCGCTACACCGACAGTTGGGAGACGCCTGTGGCCAAGACGCGACGTCTACGCGAGCAGCGGGAAGTGCTACAGATCTTCACCAGACCCTTCCTCGTGAATCAACGCAAGCGGGAGTAGAGATTGAAACCCCATTGAAACCAGTCGCCGGTAGCCTTTGTCCTTAATCAAATTCAATTCATTCTCGTTATACGACATACATCTCCCTCTCCGTTCTCTCCACTTCCATTTCACATTCACATCGTCTATTGGGGGTGGGGCAATTGGCAGCACAGCTTCGGCTTCACCGACTATTGGCAGCGGCATCTGTCGCGCGGGCAATCCGACTCAAAATTGAGGCATTCGTCCATGCAGTAGGTGTCGGCTCCTTCGCGTCCCGCCAGATCCCCAATGGCCACGCAATCCTGACTGCAAAACAAATTTAAGGATTATCTATCTGCGCATCACCAGGCACTCTCTCTCGCTCTACTTACGGACAGTGGCAGGCCTCCTCCGGACAATTTGGCGGATAGCGAAGGCAGTTGAGCTCGCACCAGTGATCGATGCCAGGCAACGTACGGAATGCCGGTGCCCCAATGCACTTTTGATCTCTGCAAAGAAAGATTGATTTCACATCAATGAAGATTAGTGGCTGGAAAAGGTCCATGAAGCTATTCTAATCTGCTCTTCCTTCAACATTTGATGAAGGAGAAACATTTGTTACCCAACTCTGTATATCCTAGACATTCATGTCACTCATTTGGAAAGTAAACAACTCTCGTTTCTCCGATAGAGGAGAGCACACATCATCAGACAGTTGTCCGGAAAATACCTTCAGCAAATGTCCGTAGTTTTTCCAGACCAAAGAAGGGGAAACTAAGTTTTAAAAACTCCAAATTAATCTTTTTGCACTGCGTTTGGCTTTCGGAATGTTCAGCGAGATGCAGCAGGCACGCAATGAGCTTGAGGAGCGACGCAGGCGTACAGAGCTGCGCATCGGCTACGGCAATGCCAGGTCTGCCATGAACATGCGCGGCTCCAGGCAGACGGTCAAGATCCAAACACCCAGCACCGACATCGTGATGAGGCATCGAATCGCCAATCCCATTGCCTCGCTGGAACACTGTCTGCCGATGTACTGCGGGTACGGCTACCATCTGGACAGATGCTTGCATTCGCCCTCGCTGATGCAGGACCTAGACCTAGAAATGACCGTGGGAGAGCGAGATCGTAATCGATTTGAGCCCATCGTTTGCGAGGCACTGCCAAAGACACCGTCCAACAATAGGTATCCCATGATCCGGAAGCTCAAGTCGAAACTAAAGTCCAAGCTGACGGGAACTTCCAAGAACCAAAGCAATGCCTAGAGGAGAGCATCAGAGCAGAAGATTTCAGCAGAAAGTCCCATAATATATTGAAGTAACCGCCAAGAAGTTAATAAGAAACGCAATGCATTAAACAAAACAAGCAAAACAATTAAACCTTTGACGGGAAATGTAAAATGTAGCTTAGTTTTTGGAGGGTGTCAACCACACATTTTGGGTGGATTGATCTGAGATTTGAGTGGTTCATTAGCAGCACCCACTCTACTTCTGAATAAGTCTTCTGCGAAGAGGAGTTTTCTGCCACGCGTCGCAGGACTCCCCCGCCGAGTCCAGCCCAACGTTGCAACGTTGAAAGAATTCAAAACACCACTGGCCCGGCCGTGCCCAACAAGAATATGCCGCGCCCCAAAGCCCAACAACTGAAGGTGAAGGACAATAGCAATGTCAGCGGCAGTAGCAAAAGCGGGGAGCTTATCGCTCAGGTCGGTATGGCGGAGGCTAATTCGGAGGCGGAGGTGCCCAACTGTTACAATGTCCAGGAGCTGTTGACTTTTCCCCGATTGCATAACAGCAGCCTCACAGACAGCTGTGGCTCCCTTCATTCCATTAAAAAAACGAGAAGGGACGTGTGAGACGCTTCTTACGCGTCACAACTTTTATACCCGGCACTCAGGACTACATCTAGATTTAGAAGACATCGCCAACCACTAGATATCGTTCACATTACAGAACACAAAGTAAAAAGCCTACTAAATAAAATGCATCAAAAATATTGGATCAGTTAATCGTATTTTCCAATTTATGAGATATTTAAAACAGCAATAAAATTGGTACTGATTTTTCGAAAGTGGCGCCATCTATGAAAATTTCTGGTACGCAACTTTGATAGTCACTCTTTTTCTAATACAGAGCGTTAATAACCGAATCTTGGTTTTAACTTTTAAAAATTAGCTTTTGGCCACTGTTTCCGCAACTCCTCGCAACCAGTTCAAATTCAAAATCTCGAAATAAAAAGCCAAGTGCTGCTGTTCGGCCGAGTCGGAATTCAAATCAATTTAATCTCTTCTTCTTTTCAATTTCGATATTCACCTATTAAATGCATGTTCTTCCTCTTTCTCTATCGTATTCACATATCACATGTATGTTCTATAGCAACAAGCTTCTGTCAGTAGCTTAATGCTACAAAGTCATCTACATCTACAACACTTCTCACACCAACACGCTCTCCGCCCTTCCCTAGACCCACATACTGCTTGCGGTAGAGGCAGAGGCAGCGCCCTCACAAAAAAAAAACAAATATAAGCTGTGGGACGGGGTGGGTTAAAAGTCGGAAGAGTCATCGGCAGGGGGAGGGCAGAGGCAGGGGCCGAGTGAAGCAGAAGCAGAGTGTGAATGAGAGAATGTAAAAAGAGCAGCAAAAGCTGCGGGACAGGGTGGGTTTAGCCACTGGAAATTAATTTCTCCATTGTGGCTATAATAATGATCCGATCGGATCCCAATTTGGTGATCTAATAGATATGGCCATTTCCTACGGAATGGCGTTTTTAGTTTTCTTGTATCTTCAAAACTGTAGTTGGCGTCGCTCATTTTTGAAATACACTGGTTTCAGTGTGAGCATACAGCAGTCCGGAGCCAAAATTTTGTGGCTCTAGCTCTTATAGTCTCTGAGAACTAGCCGACAAACAAGACGGACAGACGGACAGACGGACGGACGGACAGACGGACAGACAGACATGGCTCTATCGACTCGTCTATTGATGCTGATCAAGAATATATATACTTTATGGGGTCGGAAACGTTTCCTTCTGTGCGTTACATACAACCGTTATTCAAATACAATATACCCTATTTACTCTTCAAGTACCGGGTATAAAAAAAAGTCAAAATGTTGTATTCCAGCTTATGTTTGATAACGCCCACAAACAACAGAGAGTCAGATCAATGTTAATAAATAAATTTCTTGTGTATTAAGTCCCAGGACTATGCCCCAGTAAGCAGAACCAAACGAAACTTGTGTAACGGCTATGCCGGAAACAGAAGACAATTTAAATTCGAGTATTATATTTGTTTTATGTTTATTTAAGCATTCATATACAGCAAGTGTTTTTTCTATGAGTATGTGTATGTGTATGTGTATGTGTCTGTGTGTTGGAAACCTTAACCGCGTTTTTTAACAACCGTTTGCTTAATATTTACGAGTGCACGCATTTACCTTTAACCCGTTTCGGAAGCCACTCTAGCCCGGTTCGTGGCGTGAAGAGCATAACTTTGGTACAGTACATATCGGGTAAGCTGTGTAGGCGGATTTCGGATATCGGGTGGCGGGTATCGGGTATATGCGAATAGGCTGTGTATCGGGTAGCATTTAGCGGGTAGTAAGCGGTTAAGCGTGGGCTCGTTTGCGCGCATGCCGCGTGGCATTGCTAAAAACCAAAGCAAGAGTTAGAATTGTGTGCTCAAATTGTAGATTTTCAAAGAGATTGAAGCAACGAAACGGTTAAGGAATTAACATGGTGGGAGGTTAAGGACAGCACAGGAGAGTAGAGACAGAAATGAAGCATATATAGCCGCGGGATAGAAGCGGCTAAAAATAACAAAACCAAATAAAAAATATTCAAAAAGCAAGAAACGGAATGAACCAAAATTTATGTGAAATCGGCAGAAGATATACTACAAATAATAAGCGCAACTGCGAGGAATCGGCAATGAATCGGTTAAAATCCAGAAGTGAAAGTGGATTAAAAAACGAATTGCAATTAATAAGTAAGTATAAGTACATATATCTTAATATTAAATTGAATCGGTAATGAAACGCTTATGAATAGTATTGTACAAGAGGCAGAAAAGAGGTCAAAGAAATTATTAAAAAACGTGCAGAATAAATCTAGGCTTCAAATATTGGGGAAATATTTAAATTGATATTGAAAAGGTTATTTTTTCAAATTATAAAATATGCTAAAAAATACAAAAAATTGTTACAGTTTTTCTTTGTGAAAGCAACGGCTATTCCCACACCTTACACCGTACTCACCGCACAATCAAAGGGAAAACATTGTTGTCCTCGGGAGCCCGATAATCCCGATAGTAGAGCAGATAAGGCGATTTATTGTTCACGAAAATGGGTGGAACACCACCGCCAGTGTTCGAAATGATGGCTATATCGGCGCAATTCCTGAATGTCTCTGTGCAGTGGAGCATATTTAAAGGATATGAGATCCAGCGAAGAGAGATCTCTGTCTTTAGTAACTTACCAGCCTTGCCACAGCCCACGGCTTCGGTGCCATTGGCACAGGTTCCCCACATATTGGCCGTGTAGTATGTCCACTGGAGGACGCACTGGGTGCAGGTGACGTAGGCCGGCAGCCTCACACGGTAGCGGAAGATGTCCTTCTTCTTGGCATCGCGAGGAATGAGGTAGCGGTGCTCCCGACTGCCTGAGATCAGCAGCGGATAGCGATCGAAGCACTCCTGGGTGGCCTCCTGGCGCGGATTGTTGTTGGGGCAGAGGAACATCTCGAAGCGTCCGTAATGGTTGGCTGTCAGCTCCACCTCCACCTCGATCTCCTGGCCGGAGGTGTAGTACCGAGAGATGATGCCCTTGGCGAACTCACCGCCCGCCTCGTGCGGTCGCGGCGACTTCACGTGATAGGCATCCCCGCAGACGCCGCAGCGTCCGCTGTTCTGCTCCCACTGCACCGCATAACCGCCACAGAAGAGCTCGTTGTCGTTGTAGTTCACCGGATTGGGATACCCAAAGCGCCACATGGCATTGCGAGCCGGCGGGTCCATCAGGCGTCCGTGCCCCAGCACCGAGCCAACGCCCAGCAGCAGGCACTGGAAAAGGTAGAGCAGAGCATGGGTCTTGGGCTTGGTTACTCGTCACTCGTTTGGCCTCTTACCAGAACCACCTGGAGTGTGCTCATTTTCCACCCCGATCCCAAGCCTGAGCCAACTATCAACTGTCGCATCTCCTGCCTAAAAAAAAAAAAGTTGTAATGTAATGAGATGCGGATTCAATTTCTGATATTCAGTCGAATGCTGCCCTGGAAACGGGTTCTTGGGGGGAACAGTGGAACGAGGACTACAGACTGTACAAGTATAACTCCAGGTAAATAATTGGTTTCAAATTCAGAGATGGTTCGAGGCAAGGCAACTCTGTAATCAAATGATGATCTATGAAGTTGAGTCTGTAATAGGTTCTCTCCAGCCAGAAGGCAACATTCGGATATCTTTGGTATCGATGCACATAGCAGGAGTGACTCGACATCAAGATACTCGTACTTGGTCTCGTCTTACTTGGTTTTCTAATTGGATAAAACATTTACAGCATTTCTAGCTCTATGAGGTGAGTTGTGGACACAAATATTAAACTTATTTAAGAATATTTCAAAATGAAAATATATCGACGAATTTGCACTTTAATTAATGAATTCCGAAGTGGCAGAGTCGAGGAATGAGGCAAACTGAACAATAACAACAATAACGATAATAAAGAAAGGGGAATCTTAAAGGAAACATCTACAAAAACACTTGGCAATCCATAAAGATTAAAATCAAACCTTTTTGAGTTTTTTTTTAGATCTTTAACTTCTGAATCAGAATTTGATTTGATTTTCTTTTACCAAAATTCACTGCACAGCGTTTCTATTAAATTCTTTGTGCCCATCAAATATAAATTTGACTTTGTAATTACCGTTGAAAAAATCTCCTTTTGTTTTCCCCATGGAATTATCTGCACACCTGAAACGAAATCTCCACCTCGGTCTGGCCCCACTGTCTCTGTCAGTCTGTGTATTGCCTGCAAGGACGTCCACCTGATCCGCTTTCCGACTTTATGGCTGCGTGCCCTTTATAAATAAATTTACGAGCATATCCACATGCAGCACGCACAACACACCGATGCACCCAAAACCAGACGGCAGCCCAGACAAACAGGCAGGCGGACGGATAAATACTCGTATGTGTATTTATATTTGCTACTTTTGTTGTTGTTGTTTAAATATGATGCTTTTTTTTTGGCCCTTTGGGGCTTATCTTTTATGTTAAACATGTTTGCTGGCGCAGAAACCAAAAAAAAATGGGCTAAAAAGTAATCAAGAGCAAATGACGAGCCAAGAACCGAGGCGGTAGATACACTGCATTTGATTTTGATTAACGACTAAAAAGTAATCAAGAGCAAATGACGAGCCAAGAACGGAGGCGGTAGATACACTGCATTTGATTTCGATTAAGTTTAGCAGGGAGTTATGCAGAAAGATGTGGGATGAGAGACGAAATGGATGAGATAAGATATTTATGTTGTATTTATGAATAAAGTCGAATCATTTTTAGCTTTTCAACCTATTAACAGAATTCCAACTAGCGACTATATGTAAATACCTTGGGGATATCCCTTAAACTGACGGACAGTCCCACTATTTAGATGCTGGTCAATCCAAAGTTAAAATATGTATGCTCCATTAGGGCCCACCCAGAGTCCGCAATTGGAAGTGTATTAAAAAATGTCAATGGCTGTACGCTTTTTTCGCTCTGAGTCTTTTCTGTTTTTATTTTCAATTTGCTACATTATTTTTAATGGAATCATCTAGTTTACGCACAAAACAGCACAAGAGGAATCGGAGCTGTCTCTGGATCTGGAGCTGGAAAAGAAACTGAGACTGAGGCTGTAGCTGTGGCTGGCACTGGATCTGGATCTGGGGGCCTCCAATGCATAAACGGGTTTCCAACTCCGTCACTTGAACCCGGTCCGGCCCCCTTCGAATTAAACAAAAAAGCATCAACACAACAGAAGCTTTTGGGGTCTAAAAATATATATCCAGAGGCTGTCTCTCTCTACCAACTTCGAATCTCATTAAATGTCCAAGTGTGGTTTTATTTGTTTGCTTATTTACGCTTCTGCCCCAAACCAACCTCCAGAACATGGCCATGTCCAATCGCTTATTCTAGGGCCCTACCCTCCCCACTCCGCCAAATTGGCTCCCAAACACACACACACAAACATTTAGATGTCGACCAGGAATTCAGAGTAAATGTATGCAAAAATTTAGATTTTTTAGCAAAAACACTCGTATTATTATGTTGTTTTTCTCAATGGCCATTGACTTGGGCTTGGGCGACAGAGTCGAGCTGAGCCACAAGGTGCGTTTCGAGAGCATAAGAGCAGTTGGGGACTGGCCATTTGAGGAGACTCGATTTATACTTTGAATTGAAGTGGCAAAAAGAAGGCTTTTGTTATGAAGCACAGTCTGTTTCTTGATCTCAATCAATTATGTTGCATATTTTATTTGATTTCCTAGTTGTGTATTTTTGATTTTAGATAAAAATGCTTCAAAAGATAGGGAAATTAATGAAATTTAAGAAAAGTAAAGCATGTAAGGCCTTGCCTAAATAATAATTGAAGTTCGTATTTTACAATATAAATTATTATAATTATTTATTTAATAGATTTTCAATATTTTATTTAAGTATTCTTTAGCCTCAATATTTCCTTTGAAAATCCAACCAAAAATGCTGTTCCCTCCCTTAACGGTTCAAAACTTTGTCTAGAGTTCAGGGCAAAGTTGAAGGGGGAAAAGGGGAAAATTGTAGGCTCTCTGGTCTTGTTAATTAGGAATTTGAGGCAGGTGTTAAATGCACTAACAGTCTTCCACCCAGCTTACCCACCTAGAAGCAACTTGAGCGCTAGCTTTGTTGCCTTTGCCCCATGCCCCATGCCCCAACAACGTGCCGTGCCCTGCCTTGGCTTGCCACAGGCGATGTAATTAGGCATGAGTGCTGGGATTTTAATTGGGGCCCCAGAAATCAATAAGGCAGTTTGCTGGCGGGGGGTCGCAGGCCAGGGTCGCGACTGTGTTAAATGAGCGTGCAACATGCAATATTCCACGACAGCGGCAAAAAACGATTAATGGGCGCCCCCAAAAAGAGATGCAAACACAAACCACAGCGCGAAACAGCGTCCTTGTAGATGAAGCAGAAAAAAACCACACACACACACACACACACACCACCAACAAAAACTATAACAATCGACATGCAATTACAACAACTGGCAATAACCAACAACGTTTATCATAATTGTAAAGCAGAAGAATGGGAGAAAAGAGCAGAAGAGAGGGCTGGGTTCCGCTCCCCGAAAGAAAAATGTACGAAATTTCCGTAGCCTCTGGTCCACTGATAAATTGAAAACCATGACAGAAATTAAGTTGTAAATTAACCAAATTGTTTGAGCTCAAAAAAAGGGAAGTTGAACGTGTAAAGGGGAGACCGAGTTCCAAAAGAAGCGCCACCAACGTGGCAGAGTCCAGTGTGTTCCGCGTTGAGTTTATTTAATGTTCGATTCCATTGCGCAATTGCCGCAATTCCACAGAGACCACATATCGACGAAAATATGGGGTAATGAATGTATCACCTTATGCAATCAATGTCTTGTCCTTCTTTTTTGACTGTCTGGCTGTGTGGCCAAGGGGGGCGTGACCGTGTCTGAAATAATCGGGCCAATAAAGATGTCCACTCGGAGCGGAATGAGTGGTGTCAAAAGTCGTGCCGAGCGGGGCCCTGGAGAGAGACTTGCTTAAGCATTATTTTAAATTTCACACACCATTGACTTGTCGGAGTACAAGAGAAGAACCGAGGAATCGAACCAAAGAGTACCGAATCGTATCGTGGGGTCAAGGCACGTGCGCCTCTAAACAAATATCTTTATTTTCTTTTTTTTAGTTGTTTAGGTCTTCATTTATATTTCGCGCACATTGAATAATTGAACAAGAAACTTGGATTATTTCTTCCGTTTTTCAATTGCAAAATTCGTATGATTTATATGGCATTTCGCCATATATACGGAAATAGATTGAAATATACATAAGTATGTACATATGTACATATGTATTTATGTGGAAGCCCACACACAATAGCAGAACTTGTCTCGAAAGTTTGGGCGACAGAAATAAATCACAAATAATGATATTTATACGCATAATAATAATAATCATTATTGTTGTCATTAACCAGACAATTTTTTCACCAGTCACGATTCTGTAAGCTCCTACTCGGGCCGGGCATGACAAAACGTATGAACATCCCCATGAGTTGGTACAATACCCTTTTGGAGGTCACGCCACACACACTCTTAAGTCGCTAAAAAATTATTCAACTGATTTGCAAATTTGGGAATGGCATCAAATGGAAATCGCGCTGTTTGTCTACACCGAAATCTATTAACGAACCGCAGAGCACTAATTGGATTGGTTTCGTTTGGTTTGTTTTGGGCTCTCCCTCACCTCGTCCATCCGCAAAGTGGTTCTGTTCTGAAATTGGCACAAAGAAATAAATCTCCCACGAAATCTGTTTACAGAATTAGCTTATTTCGGCATGTGTGTGTGTTTTCTTTTGTTTGGGTAACCGTTTTGTAGTGGCTAATGGCTTTTTGATAAGTCCATTTTATAAGTTCATAAATAAATTAAGCATAAATAAACAAACATAAACAGACTTGTAATGTCTCTGTCGCGTCAATTTCTCGGGCGAGAATCGTCATGGGTGGATGGCTCGAGGCTGTCGATTTATGGGTCTCCGTCTCCACCTCCTCATGGATGCCACTCACGTAGATGTGTCTTCGAACAAGCCGCTTCAAACATGCGTAAATTTTATAATCAAAGAGAAGGCTTCACTTTGATTGTCGATCGATCGTTCGATCGATCCATCGATCCACCATATCGTCTCCAATTGTTTCAAGGCAAGAAAAATGTGTCAATGTGTCAACTGGAATACGGATTTGGTTGGATCTAACCACCCCCGACAAACCGCAAAATAAATCAAACCCCTCTGCCAAACAAATGGCCCAATTAATGGCTTAGAATCGTCTGTACATACTCGTATCTGTACGGTTTCCAGTTTCTGTGTTTTTACTGTTGTTTTAAGGCATCGCCGAGATATTTCCGTTTTAAAATTTCTTTTGTTATGTGCCACGAGAGACCACAATTGATGGCACGACAGGGCGTGAGAACAAGCGTGCCAGTCTACCAGTCTCTCCCAGTTTATAATCGTCTTTCCTCCTTCTCCGGTTAATCTTGACCCGACGTGACGTCTGGAACTGGCTTTTGGCATCCTTGGCACTTTTGGTATTTAAAAATTGTTAATCGAAAGCGAAAACTCTGAAGGGAGAGCGAAAGAAGAGCGAGGAGGAGGGTCAGTAATGTACCAAGCCGGCTTAACGGCGGCTAACATTGAAGGTCAGTTGTGAGCGGAGGAGATTGGTATATGTAAGAACTCAATGCAGATGTCATATGAAACCCCACAGAGCAGACTAAAAGCTCTATTTTCGCAAACTCGAAGGTATGCGTCGAACTAGTTGGTGTTCTCCTTGAACTTGAACAGCCCGCCCCAATCCGATGATAGAAAGTTACAACGAAAACGACAATGGAAATTTTCTTGCGCAACAATTAACTGAAAACTTTTGCTTTCTTTCCTTTTCCACAACATTCCAAACCAAAACTCCACAAATGGAGAACCCCCCAACGTGATGTTCATAATATATATACATCGCATATAGTATATATTTACTGTGCATTCATGGCTAAGCGGACAAAAAATGATTTCTGGCCAAGTGATTTTGAGTCATTGCAAACAGTTTCGGTGTGTGGAATCAATTACTCAGAGGGGCACGTTAAAAGAGAAGCCTCATTGAAATGCACAAATGGCATGCCGTGCCTTGCCGTGGCATGGGGCACATAAAAGTGCTATCCCCTTTCCCCCAATTCCCTTGGCATAGCGGGTTCTATTAACTGCACATTGTATAAAGTACGAGTGCGAGTGCGAGTGTGAGTTGAAGTACCCTGACCACTCCACGAAGGCCTCCACACCATTCGATTCCCATCCCTCCTTAGTATGCCGATCGGGTAGCACTCCATTTGGCTCTCGACAAAAACCCAAACAGCGAGAGATTTCGGGGTTAATTCGATTATTTGAATGACGGCAGAACCGAACAGAACCGAATCGTACCGTAATTTCTGGAATTCTGGAACTCCTTGGCAGGTGCACTTTTCAGAATTGAATTTTGTTTTGGTTGGAAATGTCGCTGAACCTCGAGTATGTACATATGTACAACAATGCATCCCTGTTTTGAACAGAATTTATATGAAATTTGTTTATTACACTCCCGCATAATTTTAGATAAGAATAAGAGGCATACCGTGATTATGGAAAAAAAATTATCATAATTTATATGAATTCTACCGCATAATTTTAAATAACAAATGCTAATCCGAGTGTGTTTTAATTTAACATTTTTTTTTCCTTAAGTGAACATATTTTGTGGATGCGATGGCCGAGGCAAGAACACTCATTAATCACTTCAAAGTTTTGATTGCAATTGTAATTGGCACAGAAAAATAATAATATTCAATTTTCTGACATGCACTTTCCCCCCATGGATGTACATACACACATATATTTGGCATCAACTTTACCTGTAAATGTACTCCACTTAATTAACACTTTTCAATCTTTTCAAACAAAATTGTTCCTGCACACACACACACTGTGAAAATCCGCACGAAACTTTTAACTTTTCAACTCAATTAAAAAAAATCACGCATCCAATATCAAAACGTAAAAAAAATATAAAGAAATATTTCAAAAATTGTTTAGTTTATTGCAAGGCGGCTTGTGGATAATGGGTGGTGGATAATGGGTGGTGTATAGGCGAGTTTGTATCCCGATTGTGCGTGTGGGAGTGTGCGTGAGTGTGTGTGTGGGTGTGTGGGCGCGTGCTTTGCGTATGCGCAGCGGCAACGTTCTGATTTTGTACGACACTCGGCGCTCGCATTTCAACGTCTTTTGGGTGCGCGGCAGCAACAGCGACAGCGAGAGCGACTGTGGTAGAGCCAGAGACATCGGCGACAGCAGAAATAAAGGTAAAGGTAAAGGTAAAGGCAAAGGCAAAGGCAGGTGACAGCAGCAGAGGCAGCGACAGCGGTGGAACGCCACCGTCAAGACGCTTTCGATTTCCAGGTCTTTTTTTTATAATATTCGCAGCTCCGCAGTGCTGCTGCTGCGCTGCCCATGCGCAATGCGTTGGCGTTGTTGTTGTCGTTGTCGTCGCTTTTGGAATACCCTTCAAGAAAGTAATATGTATTTTTGTTTCCACACCCTAACAAATTCGAAGTAATCTAATCAATTCCCACAACTGATTGACCAAGGTGACCCTTTAATAACGCACGATTGTGGATGAACTCTGGCCACACCAGTTGCAAACATTAACTGCAAAAGGGTTGCTAACAACACCTACTTGTCCCTTATACATATTGGCGTGTGTGCTGTTTCTGCTAGAAAAAATCCAACTTACGTTACCAGAAGCCAATTCCGCCAACTCTTCAGTGGATCCAGAAGTTAACAAAAGACAATAAGTGTTGCAAGACTTTCCTGCAGCATGTTGAATAGTGGTGACAACACTGATCACGCGTGACAAGGACGTATCGATATGATTTACTTGTCAACTTTGCGTCGGCACAAGTAGGCTGAGCTGGTTATACATTTGACTTGTCATTGCAAAAAAATAGTTCGGAAGAGAAGAAAAAGTCTGGAGAAAAATTGAGAAAATTATAATATCTGAGGGAAAAAAAAAGAATTTGTAGGAAAAATTTTGAATAATTTTATTGGATAATATTTCGTGAATACGCTGCGAGAAGGGCCAAAAGGTTAACCAAGAAATCAGTCGAAAGCGCAGCGAAAAAAAGTGGTGAGAATTAGTATACGAAAATCGGTGCAGTCTAATGGTGTTTTGGTTTTAGCAGATAGCAAAGATGGTCATTGCACGCCTGCGTGTGTCTACCGGTGATTTTGACTGCAACTTAACGAACATCATCAACTCTATGAATGATGGAAGTGCAACAATGGTCCTAATCAGCAAGTCGGCTTCCGCCCATTTGCGCAGCGAGCTAATACATAAAGCAATCTTGACTGGTTGCGACTATTACGAGTACGACAGGAATGTGATTGATATTGAGACCAGCGACGGTAGCATCATGCATGTCCGTTTCATTGTCTTCAAAGATCTCGGAATTGCCAACGAGATAAAGATTATGGCCGAACATGCTAGCCATTTTGCTACTTAACAAAACAATAAAGTAATAATAGGCATGCAGCCTAATGGATAATGGATCAGCCCAGCTGATGCACTCCAAGCTAGACATATTTGATTGGACTTTAATTTGACTTTTCAGTATATAAATCATTGCAAAGAGTATGCCATGCTTCGGCCAACAGGCTGCTTGCTTTTGTATCTTCTATGGTGCTTTTTCTCTGCTGCTGCCGCTGCTGGCGTCTCTGCTGTGCAAAGGCAGCGGCAAGCGTGCAAGGAGAAGCGAAGCCCTGTTCTCTTCTCTCTTCTCTCTCCTGCAGCTAAAAAGGGACAGCAAGTGCGTGTGCTTTGTCCCGTTTCGGCTGATTTCTGCTTCGGCCCGGGCAATCAGCTGATTAATTGCCAACAGAGTCTCCAAGGGTCTGGTCTGTCTGTCTGTCTACCTACGCCGCCAGGGCGGGCTAGAGGCCGATGTTGAACCAGGGGCATCTGGTACGGGTACTGTGTGGTCTGCAGAACCTATCGCATTACCCAGCAGCCAATCGGTATTTCTTCCACAGAAAGCAGCCAAACCATGCCTTCCCCCTGCGCGTTTTAAACAATGCCCTTGGGGTGCGCCTCACTTCTGTCACCATTTGTCGCAGAACAGATTTTGATTTATGTCGTCCACTCTGAGCGCTGAATATGGAATCAATAGATCGATTTCGGGCTCTTTTCGCTTGCAAATTGAAATCGTGACTTGGGGCTTTAGATAAGCGCCGAAGAATCGACCGACCGCAATATAATTGGTGGCCCAAACCCAAAAATGGCGTGGTTCATTGAACCGAAAGCGGAGTCGTTTGAATTGCCCGCCACGGCTGTATAACAGTTTGAAAGGAAATATTTGCATAGGGATTTTTGTGTTTGCTCTCTCACATGGCCAACAATGCGCAGGACGTCCAAAAAGCCGGATATGCAAGGAGAGCGAGAGAGAGAGAGAGAGAGAGAGCGCGAGAGGGACCTAGGAAATAGTTCACCTTTTGTAATGTACCCTGCGAAGGAAAGTGCCAGAGCGTGTGTCTGCCGGAGAGAGAATTTCACTGTGCGGGAACACTCCTCGCAGCTGTCGCTGTCGTTTGAGGGAGTGGGAGTGGGACAGGACAGGACAGGACTCTCTTTCACTCTCTGCTCCGCTCAACCGCTCCACAGCTCCACCCTACCCCGCTGCAGTCAATGAATGATTAGGTAAACAACAGCTTGATCCGGCATCCGCCGTAATGCCAGACTGAACGCAGGTCTCGTGGTACTATTTGGATTTTTGCCCATTTTCGAATCGAAAACTTTAACATTTTGTTCTTCAATCTTTGCGCTCTACCTTGAAATCCCACTTGCTGGCTGGCACCTTCTGCTGTCATGGCATTTTCGGGGAAATATGAGACTTACATTTTTAATTTACTCGAAATTTCGTTTTTTTGTTGTTTTTGTTGCTGGTGGGGGATCTTGGGAGGTTCCTGGGGGGTTGGTTGCCTTAGCATTAGCATACTTAGCCAGGCCCAAGCACATTACACATACGCACTGTTGGCTCCGCACTTTCACCTCTATGCGGGGCAGGATGGGGCAACCAGAGACGAAGAGAGGGAGGTGGACGGACGGTTGCTTCATCTGCTGGTGTGCAGAGTGGATGGGTGGCTGCTGGTGGGTGAGGGTGTGAGCCTCCATTCACTGGCAATTTACATGCTTTATTCGAGTAATTTAATTGCAAATGTCCCATTAGTGGCAACGTGAAGAGCCTGCAGGGTGGTGGGCTACGACGACCAAGCGGCCGGGGCAGGGGAAGTTTAGACAAGGGAGGAAGGGCAGAGGGTTAGAGCGGAGCGGAGGATGGATGGGATGGGATGGGATGGTGCTTCTGGGCTTTTGGGTTGAGCGCTTAGCTGCCCAATGTTAATGGGCTCCAATACAGTGGATCCTCGGACGCTGACAACAATGTATGACAATGTATGTATATCTAGCAGTACATATGTACATCCATACATGTGTATGTGTAGATAAATGCCTTCGCCTATAATATATTCCGTGTTTCTTCTCCAAGTTTTACGTACTTGTTTTCAGCTGCATGTTGAAGGGGATTGTGCAGCGTACATATATGTATGTACATATGTACATATGTAGTTGAAGACGGGGTCAGGAGGGGTCTGTGCAGGATCTCAGAGGGGGGGAGAGGGCTTTGAGGGACGGATTATTCTTAACGGCAAAGGGATTACAGGGAGGGTGGGAGAAGAGTTTGATGGGATGGGGCCTTGAAGATGTGTAAGATGTACGATATGCATTCGCTCATACCCCCATTCCTCCACCCCACCCTACCCTTTAAGAGTTAGTGTGACATTTATTTTACTCTCTTTTTCCGCCACCATATTTACCATGTTGTTGCTGTTGTGTGCGCGCCTGTGAGTGTCATTTACATGGCCAAGAAACCGCAAAAAAGCGCAAAGCGCATCTCTAAAAACAAGAACAAGCAGCTCCAGAAAAAAGCAGCAGAAAAGAGGCTGAACGAGAAGGGACGTGTGAGACACTTCTTACGCGTCACAACTTTTATACCCGGCACTCAGTACTACATCTGCACCTTAGCGGTGTTTTGTGAAATTTTAAATTTTTTCTTCATCTGTCATTTACATCTACAACACTTCTCACACCAACACGCTCCGTTTGCTCGCCCCCCTTCCCTAGACCAACACACTGCAGACTCGCGGCAGAGGCAGAGGCAGCGCCGGCACAAAAAAAAAAAATTTATAATCTGCGGGACGGGGTGGGATAAAAGTTGGCATAGGGAGAGGGACGGCAGAGGCAGAGGCCGAGTGAAGCAGAAGCAGAAGCAGAGTGTGAATGAGAGAATTTGAAAAGAACAAGAAAAGCTGGGGGGCAGGGTGGGTTTAGCCACTGCAAATTAATTTCTCCATTCTGGCTATAATAATGATTAAATCGGATCCCAATTTGGTGATCTGATAGATAAGGCCATTCCCTACGAAATGGCGTTTTTAGTTTTCTTTTATCTTTAAAATTGTAGATTTGGGAGGTTTTCGCCCTTTTGCGGGGGCGGAAGGGGGCGTGGTACACTAGTTTCTGTGTGAGCATTCATCAGTCCGGAGCCAAAATTTGGTGGCTCTAGCGCTTATAGTCTCTGAGAACTAGCCAACAAACAAGACGGACAGACGGACTGACGGACAGACAGACATGGCTCAATCAACTCGGCCATTGATGCTGATCAAGAATATATACTTTATGGGGTCGGAAACGCTTTCTTCTGTGCGTTACACACAACCGTTATTCTCCACAAATACAATATACCCTATTTACTCTTCTCAACAACAACAACAACAAATAAATAAAATATAAAAGAAAATCCTTGAAAGCAAAAATGTTTGTGGCAGAGACTGCTGTGTACACTGCAGTTGCATGATCATTCGAAAAACATAAAAGCTTTGATTAAGCTCCAATTGGATAGCAGGAGATCTTTTTCATTGATTGATTGAGATGAGTGAAAGAACTTTGGGCGTGTCAAAATGTTTAACTGCTAAGCAGCCAACAAATCGGACTCCTAAAAGCGTAAAAATGGCATATATCCCCATAACTGTAGTGTATCAAAAATAGACATGCGACTATGCAAAAGGCTCGCTCTGCCCAAGCGCCCCTCAATCAAGTCTTTTTCCCATCTCTCGTCTCTCGTCTCAGTGATTCGCTTTTCTTTGTTTTTGATGGGCTAAAACTGACAACAAGCACAACAACAAGAAAATATAAAGAAAAACATAAGAAGAAAAAAAGGGACCACAGCAAAAACAGCAGCAGCAACAAAACATAAACTAAATAAATAAAACTGTCACATAAAATAAGGCAAAAGATATAGGAGTACTAGGTGTAGTGTAGGGGGTGGGATGTTGTGTGCAGTGGAAGGAGAGGTGAAGAGGCATGGAGAGGGAGAGAGAGAGCGGCGGTAGAGGGTCTGTGTGAGGCATTTAGCTATGCAAAAGCGCCTATCCGAGCCGCTTTTCTGTGGAAATTACAAGCAAAACGTTACCTAAATAGGCCAAACAAATACATATGCTGAGGCACAAAAACACACAGGCACACATGCATACATACATATGTATGCATGTAAATGTATAGAGAAAGAGAGACAGATGGGACAGAAGTGCTGACATTTATTCACTGTGAGATAAACCATCTTTACTCTAATGGCAAAATAATTAGTCGGTAAAAAAGTCAAGTGCGAAAAGTCAGCACAAAAACAATAAACTAAATTTATGTTTGTTTTATATTTAGATTAAATATAAAATGTTATCAAGAATGAGAGAGAAAGAGAGAGAGAGAGAGAGATATGTGGAGCTGCAGTTGGAAATTGGTTTTCGAAAGCCATAAACAGGAACTGGTGTCAGGAGCTGTCTCCTTGACTCCTTGATTACGGAGTGAACAATCATTTTGGGTGCATTCAATCATTTATCGTTTATTTTGGAAAAAATCAAGATCCAGGGAATATGAACTTATTAAATATTCATTTATTTATAGAAATCAAAAATGAATTTGCGATCTCTTTGTCGGCAGCGTATCAGTGTTCTCCTTTCAACAGCTCGAGCCAAATCCATTCGAATGAAAGGTTCAATGCACTTCCATGTCGACTCTTTGCTTCACCTCATAGGCCCATAAAAATCGTTGCAGGGTGCCATATTTCCAAAACGCCAATAAAAACACTGAAATTTTAACTACAAAATCTTCGCGGTAGATTCTTGTAAGCCAGAACAACTTAAATGCAAATGAAATGCTTACACTTAATGTGCAAATTTATTTATGGCAATACATAAAAAAAATTGAATACATTTGAGATCTAGATCTAGCGATCCAAAGTTCCCACCCCCAAATTCTGATCTATCGAAAGGTGGACCCGTCTTGGCGTTGATTGCTGCCTGATCGGCGATCGGTCGATCGTTAAGGGCAATTTTCGGCCACAGATATCATAAAACAAAACGGCGAACGATCCACAAAACTGTCATAATCTCGTTATAAGAAACAAAAGCCACGCAAAACAAGATTGGACTATACAAAAATAAAAGAGAACAAAAAAACCAAAAATGAATCATAAAAGCGTCGATGAATAATTAAAGTTTGATCTGGACAGAATTGAGCGGAGAGAACTTTATGTACGGGGTTTTACATCTCGACTGTTTACTTGGCTTAGTTTTGGAACCATTTCAAGCGTTTCAACGATTTCATTGCCCATAATTAGGGATCACTGTGAAATCAAATAAAGCTTCAGCCACATCTCCCACTCGTTTTGAGACATTCATGTAATGAAATGTTTAGGGCAAGGGTAAGGGTACGGTTATTACTTAGTGATAATTACATATGTACATTTATGCATCTCGGAGATGGATCCATGTCCATATTGATAGGGCAGTGGCATTGAACATGGCAGTTACCTGGTTGGCTTGATTGTTTGCTGATTGGGGGGAGGAGGCTTTGACGCAGTTAATTATCTGCTCGAAGCTCGAATCTGCATTCATCTCCTTCCTTTCTGCCCCCGCTGACCCCTTCCCTGTGCGTTGTTGTTGAGCGGCATTCGTGGCCGATAATTGTTCGGGTGTCAAATAGTAGCTAATCGATTAATCGTTACTTGTGTGCCTCCGACCCTCTGGACCCAAATCTACCAGAGTCTCTCGAATGAATATGAAAGGTCTGTCTGCTTGTCCGTTTGTCTGTCAGTCTGTCTTTTTGTTAGTCCGTCTGATGGTCTACCATTCAATCAATCAGTCGCTGAAGCAACCTTTGGCTACCGCCCCCACGACGAATTGCGCTAATGCCACTGTCATGCACAAATTTAGAGCTTATATAGAATCACTTCATCGGAATGCGTTACTTTTTTTGCGTGATTAAACCTTTTGTTTTTGCAGTTGATGTTTTTGTTGTTTACCGAACGCAAAACGTGGTGTTATTATTTCTTGCCCCCTATTATGATCCCCTATGGAGTCCGCGAGATAAGTTCACTTCATCGATCTGGAAAGTTTCATCGATCAAGGGAATGCAATGGGCCTCTGATTGACTTATTGCAGATTCTTTTATGAGAAACTCTAATATTAATTCGATTAGCAGTTATCCATGAACATTCGCTGATCAATCACTGATCAATCGCTAATCAATCGCTGTTCCGAAGCTCGTTCACCGATGATTTATTCCATTTGGGATCCCCTGGCAGCAGCACCTCTGGCTTAAGCAGCTGTGCCAACAGCAATCACAATTAATTGCTAATAAAATCATTAAAAATCAATGCATGCATTCATTAAATAATAAGCAGAAGCTCAACCAGCAGGCTCACCATCAAGGATTCGAGTAATGCGCCAGGCAATTAATGTGAGTGAATGAACCCCGAGAACCCGTGAACGAGTTGGTGGTGGAAATGGAGATGGAGATGGAGATGGCGCTGTAGGTGCCTTATGGCCATTAATAAACGTGTCAGCTTTGGGCATTTGTTTTGTCATATTGTTATTCTAATAAACAATAATCATTGCTTGTTGTTTCGGCTACCGATATCGTCTCCCGACGCCTGCACTGACACACTGCCCTCGGGCTGGGACTGGTGCCACGCCGGCAGCAGCATGTTAACGCCGTTTGCCAAAGAACAACAACAAATAAACACAAGCGGACGTGGTGGCGGATCTGACTACAGCCCCCCTCCAGCCAGATGGGGATTATCGGATGGCGGCGTTGGATTATCTATGAGAGGTCATTGCCATTGATTGAGAGCTGGTTCAATTAGAAAGTTGTAATTTTTCTTCTTTATTTTAAGAATTAAAATGCACTTCTAATTTAAATTAATTTACTGTAAGGCGTTATGGATATCCCCACAACTTGTAATTCTTATGTAGTTTTTAGCATTGGTGTTCACGTCAAATTAGCGCAAAGGGCTTATGGCCGGGAGCAAATTAGTAATTTGTGTAAGTAAAATGAGTTTGGAGCATTTAGATATTGAAGCAAGAAGACATGGAATTGTATTGAAAGTACGTACAGTGCATACTCACAGAAGATTATTGCAGTAGAATATGTATTTAATATGTGAATATCGATAGAGAAAGAGGAAGAGGAAGAGATTGCCCTAGCTAATAGAACATTATAAAATTGATTGAACTCTGACTCGGTCGAACACTTGGAAACACTTGGATTCCGAACAGGTTGCGAGGAGTTACGGAAACACATATATTTTTGATCACATGCAACTAAAACGTTATGTATCAAATCTACAAAACAAAGAATAATCAAAACTTATTACATTATTTTAGTTGTATTACATTATTCTAGGACATACACACCTAACTACATGTAAATATATTTGTTTCTACGACATGCATCTTTCATCAGCTCCATCCATTGGTTACTGCTTGCACTACTACTTTGTACATTAGTATTTTGTTTGTTTCCTAAGCGCCCTCTACCTGTCAAAGCTTTGTTCGAAAAGCTGCTATAAATAGCACGTCAGCGCCCTCTGTGGGGATTTCTTCACTGTTCGCAGAGGGCGCAGTGGCGAACACGCATATATGCGTATATTTTGCATATTTTTAGGCATTTCTTGCTAAATATTTTTTCAGATTTTGAATTTGAATAATCAACATTTATTAATCAAAGATTATACCATATCTTCTTTTTTGGTGCAGAAGTTCCCTCATGCCGATTTTCGCTCCCTTTTGCTCCATATATGCATGTATGTATGTACGTACATAGACCTGCTCCTTGTGGATATGCTTCAGGTGAACTTTGATGTACATCATTTGGAATGAAATATCCATCTCTGGGATGTTCACGAGACTCCCTATTCCCGCTCTCTAGCCCGCTCGGTTATTTTTTGTGTACTTGTTTCTGGACAAGCGCTGCGTCTGCCACAATCAATTCGGTTGAATGGTCGTGGCAGGAGTGTGCGACACGGGGGTGGGGGTGTGGGCTTGCGGCTTAGCGCTTACCCTCGCCCCAAGCTGTTGATGCCAGCTACCGCTGCCACGTAGTGGGGTAGGGCCTGGACTGCGTTCAAAAATTGCCAGCAGCGCTCCACATTTAAACTGTTCGTTTAAATTCTGTTGGAAATAGGTCCAAGCTCCATGGTTTCTTCTTTTCAAGAGTAGAGTCTTCAGTAATTCAGAAATAAATATTGTATTTCAGTATTGTAATAATTATATTAAAATTGGATTGGCTCGCAAATATCTCTTTTTTTATTGGCACACTGCACAAAGAGCTCACACTCAACCTCGATCGTGTAGGGCAATGGGTGTAGGACAAATAAATGCATGCGGATAAGACACTCACCAACGATGTCACAGTCTGTACAGTATGTACATATATACCTATATGTAAGAAAGAGAACTCCGAAAGTGGAGCGTAAGCGCGAGCTGTGCGCCAAGCTTACGAAAGAGAGTCGCTGCAGTGTTAGCACATGCAAGCGAGAGCCGTGCGCTTATCTTTAAAAAGAGAGTAAGGTTTCGAGAGCATAAAAATTCCACTCAATGCAGCGAAGGAACATACGATTGTCCCGTTTAAGCTCTTAAACGTCATCAGATCTTCGAGCTTTATGTTCGGTACAGCCTAGCTTCACTGGGATGAGTTTTGCTAGAGTTATTAGCAAGCAGTCGATCGACAAAACCAGACGTGATTGTGGCAAGTCTTATCACCGAAGTGATGCCCCAATCTACAAGGGGTAGAATTCGATTCCCCCCTCTTCTGCTCCGAAACGCCGAGCCCCGAAAACCTCTGACTTGGGCCAACTTTAGTGAGGCGTAGCAACCCTTAGGAAGCCCAGCGCGTAAGGCGGCGCCTCGGAACCACTCACCAGCTCCAGTGAGAAGACCAGTTTGTCGCGCACTTTAGTGCTTATGTAAGCGGCAGATCGACATCAAGCCGGATGTTCCACATTTTAGCCCAGTGTCCAGAGCTAGAAAATTGGGCGTGATTTTGACGGAATTGACTACAGAGGAGCCAGCGCCAACAGCAGGATAGATGTCCGGAGTTATGCTGTGTTAATTTGCACATTTCCTGGGACTAAGTTCAATATGCCATTTTAAGGCCAATTCTCTGGCAGTTATGTATATGTTTATTCAAGCATCGGGAATCATGCGTGCTTGTAGAAAAGAGTGGGTATGAAATAATTCATTGAAATTATCAAATCGTACTTGCAGGTACACTCGTGTGCGTATATTGTTAAAACCTTCTATTTTTCCCCAGATACCAGCACCTACGTCATCCCTGAGCTCAACGACTACGAATGGAGTAAGGGTATTCAAATACCACAACCAAAAGAAAACAGTGAGTTTGTAATCTTAAAACAGTATATGCACAGAGTATAAACGTAACCTGCGTGTTACTAAATATTTAATCATAGCCGTAATGGGTTGATACCTCTCACCCCCTCTTTATTCTATTAACCACATCTGATCCTTAGTCCGTATACTTACTGACGCCACTATATTCGTATATAAATTCTTGAATTCTTAAATTCTTTGTTTACGCCAAATTTGCGCAAAGGGCTTATGGCCGGGAGCAATTACTATTTGGATATAAGTAAAATGAATTTGTAGCATTAAGAATTTGAATTGTAGCATTAAGACATACTTACAGAAGATTGTTGCTATAGAACATACATGTAATATGCGAATATCGATAGACAAAGAGGAAGAACATGGATGTAATAGGTGAATAGCGAAATTGAAAGAAGGAGAGTATTAACTTGATTGAATTCCGACTCGGTCGAACCAGCAGCACTTGGCTTTTTGCTTCGAGATTTTTATTCCGAACTGGTTGCGAGGAGTTGCGAAAACATTCTTATAAGCTAAAATAAGTATACATTTTAAGTGGGCTAGATCGCCGTAATATGAATGCCCCTGTAGGTTAAGAAAATTTCGAAGATATTGAATTATAATAATAGGAAGTCATGGAAATATATAAAGAAGCCTTTGTTTTGAAACGCAGATTTAATATGTTCTAAATCCTAACGTCCGTCCTCAGACAAGCAAGGTCGAAGTGGTAGGATGAAAACTGCCTGATTGTTCTAGGGTCTATACGGTTCGATTTACCAGTATAGCATAGGTTGGGAGGGTAGAGAAGAGGGATTCTCGACGACAACTGAGTTTCCGGTGACTTGAATAGAGTAGTTGATATCATCATCCCCCTTTTTCTCAACAAACAAATAATTAATCCACTTTCCATACATTCAGTCCAGTTTAACCCGTATTCTGCATTTGATTTTTGATTCTTTTTAAATGTGCACCTAAAACATTATGCGAGTGTGTCTCAGTCAGTACATAATGTAGGAGAGAGTAGAACGAACCCCGACAATCCGGCGAGCTTAGCTAGAGCATAGCTAGAGAGGGGCACACGAAATCTCTTGGTACTAGTTTGGGTAACAAATACATCTATCCCACACCTGCACGCTACAGAATCAAGAATCAACCAGAAAAGAGAAAGATGGAGAAGTGCTGTGCAGAGAGAGAGAGAGAGAGAGATAAAGTGAGCGAGAGAGCGGGAGTAAAAGAGAATAAAATCACCTGTCGACTCAAGAAATATTTCAGATAGAAAGCGACTAGCGACCGGAGTGGCCACGCACTGCTCGGGGAACAAAAAATAAAAATGAATATTTCGGTGCGTGTTTTGTTTATCTCGTTAATCGCGTCGATCGTGATTCTGAGAGAGATTCGGGCACGTGAGGCGATAACACCCGGTCCAGATGTGGGTCAGATCATTCAAGAATTCGATGGACTGCATATTGACGGCACTGGGACGGCCTTGGAGCGAGGTGAGTCGATATGAGAGCAACTTTTATCGCAACTTTAAGCTCTCTCTCTCCCTCTCTCTCGACCATTAGCTTTGTCAAAGAGTTGGCCAGCAAATATAAAAACATATGTTCGAGGCAAAGCAAATACTAACCATTAAGAAAAAAGTTACCTCTAAAGTTAAAAGCAAATTTGACTAAGCAGTTCCTCGCCTAAATTTCAGCCTCACCTTGCAAAGTGGACGTGCAAAAGGATCTGCCCCAACCGAACCAGGTCCAGCCCCTCTACCTTCGCCCGAACACGACACAATACTGGCTGCCCAATGCGGAGGGCCAGCTGGAGATACCACGCGGCAGTGCCATCGAGCTCTACTGCGGATATGATACGATGGCGGGTATGAGCACAGGACTCGAATCCATGGAGGTCAAGTGTCTGCACGACACGCACTTCGAGTGGGACGGCTCAAAGCTCGAGTTTCGCAAATTTGTTTGCTCGCAGTCGATAAACTACACCGTGGAGAAGATGGAGAGCCGCTGCAGGGGCATCAGGGCTTTGGATCAGTCGCATTTGTATCGCGTGGGCTATGACGTCGGGGATGGGCGATTTGTGCAGACTATGGAGCTGTGCCACGATCCCCATACACTGCGCACACACTATGCCTTCCATCAGATGAGCCCCGCCAGCGTGCACTACCAGATGAAGGTGAAGCGGTCTAAGTTCAGGCCTGCCGGGCACTTCCAGGGCTATGACATGGAAAAGATTTACTCGTTCAGCCATCAGCAGAGCCTTCTGGGGGGTTCGCCGGGTGAGCTTATGAACCAAAAGACGGGAATGTTCCTGGCACGTGGACATCTGGTGGCCAAGGCGGATCTGATCTATGCCAGCCAGCAGCGCAGCAGCTTCAACTACATGAACGCGGCGCCCCAATGGCAGATCTTCAATGGTGGACTGTGGGCCAATCTGGAGGATGCCACACGAAAGTTTGTGGCCAATTCTGGCATCACGGTCAATGTCTATACGGGCACCTATGGCCAGATGCCACTGCCGCAGAATCCCAGCGTCGGTCTCCACCTGGCCACGGATGCCAACAACAGAAATGTGATGGCAGTGCCAAGTCTCTTTTATCGCGTACTCATCGACAAGGCACAGCCGCGGCGCGGCATCGCACTGGTGGGTGTCAACAATCCCCATGCAACGCTCGCCCAGATCCACGATTCCTATGTCATCTGTGACCGCATAGAGGAGCAGGTTCCCTGGCTGCGCTGGCTCTCCAAAGGCAACGAGAAGAGTAAGCTGAGCAACCTGAAGAAGGGCTACCTCTATGCCTGTCCCGTCTCTGATCTGGCTCGAGTTGTCAAAGAGTTGCCCAGCAACCTGCTCGAGGTGCACGAACTGCTCACATAGTATGCACATATGTATTATAAGTGAGTGCAATGATGACTGAGTGCAATTAAGGGAGAAGTCAGTTGCATTTTGCATGATTATGGACTGACTAACATATTTCATTACTGATAGTTTTAGGATCAATCGCAATCTTGTAGATCATATAGCAATTTTCTCAAGCTGATCGTTTTTTTTTTTTGCATATTAATAAAGAGAAAAGTTTTAATGCTTGTTAGCGAAATCCAAAAGAAATCTACCCAAGATTAACATGAGCCTGTTATCGCTCCCTGTTACAGAGCTGCTTTAACAGTCTGTTACCGCTCTCCCGAGCCAATCTCCGTTAACAGCCTGTGGCTACAGCGCACTGTTAGCGCTCACATGATCCACTCGGTACATGTGACATGAGGGAATAAGCTGGTCGTGCTCGTCGGATGCGAGGGGATTCGGGAATACAGCAGATACTTTCAAATCTCTTTGGAAGGGTATAAAAATGTTGTGCATCGAATCGGCCTGCCGGGCTCGGAGTGTCCGATGGGCGCGGCAACCACTTTCGTGGCACTCACACACGCATAAATGTCGCTGCTGTGGCGACTAAGAGTGTTTGCTTTTGGGGGAGTTGGGGGAGTCGCACTTGCCACAGAACATTCGCCACTCCTGCTGACAGCATTCATTATGCATATCCGTAATGTATTTTAGCATCTCGAATAACCGATGGAATAAAAACCACACGAAAGGTGTAGGCAGAAAAACATGTTTGGAAAATGTGGACCCACATATATCTGGATCGGGGTTGATGTCTCCATCTGCAGGCCCTTCTCGGATCGTTGGCGCTTGCTTCCATTGGACAGCAACCCACGAGCTTCAGCCCCTCCTCCAGCATGTCAGGCAGCAGCAGCAACCAAACAACAAATAAGTAAATTAAATTTGTCTATCGCCATTTTGTTCTTACTGGCAATCCGATATGTTTTTCTGTGTATCGAATGAACGATCGACCTGCAGGGGTACGAGTATCCCGCGCCTCACATTCTGGTGCCCGTTTGGCGATTTTAATTGCTTCAATTTATACAATTAATTGCCTTTCCGGCTTGTTTATTCGCATTCTCTCGCCATTGCCATTGACATTGCCTGTCTCGGCTCGGCTCTGCTCTGTCCTGCGCTTCTCCTCTCCTGGCGACAATTATTTATGTGCCTGGGATAACAATAAGTGAAGTGTTTGTCCTTCGGGCAATGATTTGCACAGATTTTTCGCCGTTTTCCGTTTGCCTTGGTTTTTTTTACGTTGTTCGCCTTAATGCTAATTGATTTATTCTGCCTCATGGGACAGGGAGCAGGGATCGGGATGGGCCGCCAGCGATTGTGCGGGCATGGGGCAGGCGTCCCGCTGCGCTCAGCAGCAGAGTCGCGTGCCGTGACGTGCCGTACCGTCCCAATTTTCACACCACGAAATCAAATCGAAATTGATACACTTCAGTGCGACATGCAACGGAGTGGGATGGGTAGGGGGGTGGTGGGAGGAGGGTGGTAGGGCGGTAGGTAGACCCTCCAAAATGATAATTGATTGATGCGCTGGCAAACGAGTTGAAGTCCGGATCGATTACGAATTTTATTAGCCATTCAGAGCGAGAGCGAGACCCATGCCCGACACTTTTACCCAAAATTACATTTGCAGCCGCATTTCCGTTTCCCTTTCCCCTTTCTCCTAACACCCTCCCCACATTGCGGTGGTTACACTCTTCCTCCAAATGTATCTGTGTCTGTAACTGTCTGTTTGTCTGCTTGTCTCTTCTATTGGTGTATGTGGATGTGAGCAAGGGAACTGCCATTTGGGTTTGACCCTTGCGGCACATCAACGTGGCGCATTACTTGTGCCACAGTGGGCACCGGCCCATTGCCTTCAAAAATCATCGCTGGAGCTTCAAGGAAAAAAAAAGAATATATATCGAAGCATGAGTGCTGTTTCATGGCTTGTGTACGCAAGATCCATCGCTGTTTGGTTTCTATAATCAATGCAAGAGAGATCTGTAGTCTCTGTATCTGTAGTAGAGCAACGTAAATCATTTTGAGGTTTTTTTTGCTGCGTTAATCGTTATACATTACCAGTGAGCTGGTGCACGTTGCCAATCACAAGTCTTCCCCTTGCATTCCTGCCACTGTGCTGGTGCTGGTTCTGGTTCTGAATAGCGACAGCAATAACTGGTGTGTGTGTGAGTGTTTTCAATGGCCTCCCAGCGTGTCGCTTTATATCTGTACGACCATCTGTGTGCCTGTGTTTCTGTGTGTTCTGTGTGTCCTGTGTGTCCTATGCGTCCGTATGGTTGCGGGCATTATGCGAAGGCACAATGCATTAGTTAAATGTAACAAAAGCGTCCAAGACAGCGGTCTCTGCGCGGAGTTGGGGCTTGGGAATTAGGCAAAGCGTTGCCCATTAGCCACACGACTCCGGGGAGGAGGAGGACGAGGACGAGGAGAAGAAGGACAACAATAATACGCACTGTGGGTCTAGGGTCTAGGGATAGCCTTTGGATCAGACTGCGGCCATATCAGTGGCCTCTTTCCGTTTAGTGACCCTATGGACACTGTGCAGTCTCCACCTAGCTCCCTGCTCCTTCCTGTTCGCATTCCCTTGGACACACGGTAAACATGTCTATGGTCCACAAGGACCCTGCCACCCCCTTTATTTTTTGGGTGTTCCTTCTTCCTTCAGGAGTAAGGGAGTAAGTATCTGCTGTTGCCATCATTACCATTTCCCTCTTCAATTTGCTTTCATTCATTTCAATTTTAATTTACAATTATTGGCCGCCTCTGAGGTTGTCAGTTGTCGGCTGTCTTCTGTCGGGGGTATAAGAAGGAGTAGCGCCCGACGTCGACTGGTTACAACAGTTTCGCCGCCCCCTGACAACTCTTCTATGGCTGTTCTCCCGGCCAACCGGCTGGCCGGACAGTCGGGCGGACACAAGAAGGGGCCAAGGGGACTTACCAAAGCGTTGTCAAATAAACCGAAATCGAGGAAAACGAAAAGGAAATTCTGGAATCTCATTGGGTCGATGGTTCCTGATGAGGTCTTCTGTGTAGTTCTTGGGTGTACATATGACCACAGGAAAGGGTATTCGAAGAGAAAGCCCAGCACAACAAAAATGTCAGTCTTTATTTCATGGAACGAACGGCGAACGGCTGGTTCGACACTTGCAAAAGGTCCTCGTTGTCCTTGTCGTGTTTTTTAACAAACATATCATTGATATTTGCGCTGGGCATTTTCATTGTTGTTGTTGTTGTTTTGTTGGTGTTTCTGCTGTTGTTGGTGTCTTTCTGGTGGTTGTTTCCACCGCCTCTTGTAAATGAAACTTTTTGCCAGTTTGCGCACAACGACATTGAAAGTTACGAGAAGCCTTCAATTTGAGTTGCAAACAAAAGCGGCTCTATAGCCCCCTATCTCTTCTCCCTCTCCTCCTCCTGCCTTACACTGACGAAAATAAAACGGGGCAAGGGCATAGACATCTATACATCTTTCTCCATAGGATAGGGGGGATGGAGCAACAAAAGAGGCGAAACTCTCGGGGGCTCGTGTCACAGGTGCCGGCCTGTTAAATCTGCTTTTCTGGCGTTGGTTCCATGCCAGGGTGCAGGGGGATTTGGCGCTTTTGGCCCCATGTAAAGCAAGTTGGAACTGAGATATTTCAATTGTTGAAACGTTCCAGCAAGGAGTAAACAAATTAAGTAATTCATGATTCAAGATTTCGCAACTTTTTCCATGATTATCGCAGTTGATGGGGGTGACACAAAGGTTGAAAGATGTTGAGCAAAAACTGCTTTAGAACTGCTATTTCATTGTTTTATTTTAAAGGGATATTATGGAACAATTAAATAAACAAAATATGCTCAGAGGCAAGCTGAAAGACCCAGGAAAGGTAAACTATTCTGGTACAGATGCGGGGAATGCTATAATGGAAAACGATTAAATGTTCAAAATGGATTTGGGTGCAATTAAAACTCAGTCCCAGCCTGACAGGGGAAGATAATACCTTTTCGACTCTTAACTCATCACCGCATCAGCCTTAACATAGAGTCACGAAACTAGAAATTGATAAAGCCACTGACCAAACTGTGTAACAATGTTCCCATCTCCCCTTGCCTCTTTCTTTGCAGGCCACCCTTACCCCATCAGCCTGGTGTTCTAATCTTCCGTCATGTCCTGCAGTTTGCCTTCTCATTATTAACGGAGCAACCGAAAAGCGCCTGGGCATGACCCAAAGGACTAGCGCCTCTCCGTTGCGTCCTTATTTCACATTTCTCTGCTCTCCGACCACACTCTCTCGACTCCCACAGCTCTTTACAGCCCCTCCCCCAACCCACAAAAGGCTTGGCCCCAAGGCTGCCTTCGGTCCGGTTCTGGGCTCTGCTCAGTTTTCTGTACCTTTTTATTTTCGATACCCTTTTAGTGGGCATTTCGATGTTGCCATTTCCCACACTATGCTAACTCTTTTATGCATATGCGAATGGGTGAAGTGAAGTGCTTTGTTTTCGGGGCATAAAGTTTCGAGAAGCTGCGGACATCCTGCGATAATTAGCAAAAAAAATCAACGCTGAAGTTTCGGTAGACTTATTCGATTTTCACTTGCATGTGCACATGTATATATCAGTGATAATTATATCTTCAGAGTGAGAAATTGAATCGTCATGTTCTGGAACTACACGAACAGTAGTCTTACCTTGAAACCCTCTTATTCCGATATTATTCTTCACATAATCTTAAGCAACTTTGACAGTTAATGGAATGGAATGGAATGTTGTGGGATCCTCGTAGGAATGTGCCTCTGTAAGTGTATTCAAAGCTTCGATCTGTCATATAGTATCATATTTCTGTCTTGATTTTTTCGTGTTCATTTCAACTTTTTGGGGTTCGCATGCAAGTGTGAGTGTGTGTCTGAGTGTGTATGTGTGGCGCTTATTAAGCTCAGAGTGCGTTTATGTGTGTGGGTGAAGAGATGGACGATGGGGATGGAGGATGGGGGATGTGGGATGTGGGATGGATACATTTAAGCGTCTGCCTGCCATAAAAACAAATTTAATTTACGTAATTTCCAGTGAATGTCTACATCAGTTTCAGTTTCATTTTCATTTCGAGTTCGTTTTTTGCTTCTGTTGTTGTTGTTGCTTTTGTTTTTGTTGTTGTTGTGTTTGAAGTGCGGTCGCTTTGGGTCAGCCATGGATGTTGGTGTGGTTTGGTTGGCCAAAAGGTGATTTGGGCGAGGTTGAATGACTACCCACTGAACCCTCTCCCCACCACCCCGGACCACAAAACCACCACCATGTGCCCTGTGCCCCTCTGCCCTCTTGTTTCATTTGCTTCCGGCCACTGTATAACCTTTGTAAATAAATGTAAATTGTTGATTAATTTTTAATAATGCTCATTAAAGTTGAACAATGCTGTTCTTGTCTGCCGTGCTGTGTTGTGTCATGGTCTTGGTCCTCCCACCCACATGAGTTTATGCGTATATCTTCTACCCTACACACTATGCATCCCTTGACGCCCCTAACCCCTTGAGGCTCTTAGTCTGCGTGTGGGTTGCTTCTTAATTGCGTTAATAGTCCGCTGAATGGCGACAATTTGATTTTCCTCGCTGCTTTTCCTTGCACTCATTTTGTGTATGTGTCTGTGTTTTTTTTTATACCCGGTACTCGAAGAGTAAATAGGGTATATTGTATTTGTGTGGAATAACGGTTGTATGTAACGCACAGAAGGAAGTGTTTCCGACCCCATAAAGTATATATATTCTTGATCAGCATCAATAGACGAATCGATGGAGCCATGCCTGTCTGTCCGTCTGTCCGTCTTGTTTGTCGGCTAGTTCTCAGAGACTATAAGAGCTAGAGCCACCAAATTTTGCATCCAGACTGCTATATGCTCACACTGAAACCAGTGTATTTCAAAAATGAGCCCCGCCCCCTTCCGCCCCCGCAAAAGAGCAAAAAACTCCCAAACCTACAGTTTTGAAGATAAAAGAAAAAACTAAAAACGCCATTCCGTAGGGAATGGCCATATCTATCAGATCACCAAATTGGGATCCGATTGGATGAAGAAATGAAGAAATTAATTTGCAGTGGCTAAACCCACCCTGCCCCCTGTCCCGCAGCTTTTGTTGTTATTTTCACATTCTCTCATTCACACTCTGCTTCTGCTTCACTCGGCTCCTGCCTCTGCCCTCCCTCGGCCCCTGCCTCTAACGACTTTTAACCCACCCTGTTTTTTTTTTGTGTGCGGGCGCTGCTTCTGCCTCTGCCGCGAGTCGGCAGTATGTGGTTTTAGGGAAGGGCGGCGAGCTAACGGAGCGTGTTGGTGTGAGAAGTGGTGTAGATGTAGATGACAGATGAAGAACAAATTTAAAATTTTGAAAAATAGCCGCTAAGGTGCAGATGTAATCCTGAGTGCCGGGTATAAAAGTTGTGACGCGTAAGAAGCGTCTCACACGTCCCTTCTCGTTTGTGCTGGAACTATTATTTGAATCTAAGCTACTTGACGCATCTTAGTGTATTCACGTATTTGATAGGTTTGGCATGTTTGTTGGTAAGGTTTACTTATAGTTTCTGCGATTTTGTATGCTCTTAAACGTGCAGATCCACTTTACCCTGCCATTATAAGGCATCACTTGCATACGCAATCTCCTGTTAGACTCACAATAACTCGCCTTTGTTCCTAGTCTGTGCCACAGCCTCATCTTTAGTCTGTGCAACAGTCTCTTCCTCATCCTTGGCCTGTGCTGCAGTCTGTGTCCCAGTCGCTGGCTCAGTCTGAGCTCCAGTCTCTGCTTCAGTTAGTGCCCACAAGTTTCGTCTCCCATCTCCACCCTCCTCAACTTCCATCTTTTTCCCCTCATTATTATTTTTTGCGCCTATTTGTATGCAACATTTTTGTTGTTGTTGCAATTGTTGGTGTTGTGCTGTTGGAGTAGTTCCTGGTGTAGTTTTTCGTGTAGATGCGCGTATTATTGTTGCATCTGTTGGAGCCGGTCTCTGCTTTAGGCTCTTCTCCTGTTTCTACTTTAATCGCTGTCTAGATTCCCATTCCCCCACCCGTTTTATTCCTTCACCAACTACCATTTTCTATCCTATTTTCTAGCTTCTGCGGCTTGCCGCCGCAGCCGCCGTCATTTTATTTTTGCATTTTCCGCCCAACTACTTTCCTCTCCCTCTTCCGCGCCTTCTGCGGCTCCTTCCGGTTCCTGTTTTTTGCTTGCTGCTGTTGTTGTTGATGCTGCTGCCATTGCAATGGCTGCTTCTGGCGCTGGCAGCGCCATCGCTTGCCGCAAACTGCGTGCAACTTCAACTTAATAATAAAAAAAAACCTGCACTCTTATTATGCCATCAACAATAAAAACAAGAAGCACGAACAAAAACAGCGACGTCGGGAAGGCGGTAACAATAACAAAACAAAGTTTGTCGCTCCCCAAACAAAAACAACAAGAAAATTGAATTCACTCCAAGACACAGCATTTGATACTCTTTCAGCATATGCTTTCAGCTATGTTTATATCAGCTACATATGTACTATATGCTATGGTAATACGATTTCAATTCAAATTTTCCAACGTATGCAGAGTGATCGATGGAGTGATCCCCTTCTTTGAACCATACATCCCTCAATTTAACTGCAGCATCTCTTCTCTCTTATGGAAATACGAATACTCTCTGAAGTGTTGTACACAAAATGGCATGGTAAATTAACAAAATACAAAATAAAGCAGCAGGGAAACTGAAAAACTGCAGACGAAACTCGTGAAATTGTTGTTGCATTTGTTTTTGTTGTTGTTTTCTCTTCTCACAGCGAAACAGTTGATGTCCTTGTCTGGCGTCGTGTCCGGAACACAGTTAGTGTGAAAATTGGAGCAACGCTTGGACTTGAAGTAGGTCTGGTCTTGGTGCCACTAAATCCAGTGAACATCCCAAGCGACGCCACTCGTATGGACTCAAATCTCCTAAGCGGAACGGATCTTTCGTCGCATTGAGTCATTGAAGCTTTCCTGACGGAGGAGGGTCACGCCTGCGCTTCCCTTTTAAGACGTTTCTTTAATGGGCCAATGGAGCTACGGGGGGGATCCCTTATGGATGACGTCAGCACGGCAGGAAGTCTTCATTTCAATTCGCTGCGTGTTGATTCTTCTTTTATTTTTTTGCTTCTGTTGATTGCCGCTGCCATGCTGCTGCTGCTGCTGCCCCAGTGACCCACTTGCAACCCTATCTACACCCTGTCTGCCCGTTAGCACGCAGTGCTGCTGCCACTGCCACTGCATCAGCATCAGCTTTGTGGGTAAGACAATTACAACAAAGAGCCAAGGAGTCGCCGTCGCCGCCATTTAAAAGGCGAAGGCAACTTGACTTGTCTTTGCCGCATGCATCTGTTGTGGCATCCAGATGAAAGAGCGCCCGGAAAGGAAGAGGAGATTCGCCCACCCCCGGGCGGACTAAGAGCGAGTCTGCGCAGTGGGCGTGGTGAAAAGCTCTGCATTGGGGATTTTGGGGGTGGCAAAGCTTTCATCATTAAGAGCATCACGATTTACGCTTTATTTGCTAATTAAACAGAATTTTCTCTTGAGTGGGAAGAGCAACGCTACCAATGCAGAAGCATTCGAATAATTATATTCCTTGTGTGGATTATTTTCACAAGCAACGCCACTCCTCATGCCCCCTGTTTATCCTGCTAATTGCCATGTGACCCCAGCTCCGAGCCCGCACCGACTCGCCCACCACGATTGAAGGCCCTGCCAGTCGGACCAAATTGCGTGTGCCCATGGCCCCCTCCTCCCATAAATAGGTTGGCAGCTCTGCCAGAGATATCCACTCGACGGCACTCTAAAAATCTCGCACAGAAAATACAGCCCCAAACAAGATGGAACCAGAGTGCGGCATCATGCTTACTTTTCTGCAACAACTTTTCAGCTTGTTCGATTACTCTCTTGCCGTGCGTCGAGTGCTTACTGTACTTGTCGGACTGCGGCATGCCACAACAGAGATTAAGTTGCTGCAGTCGATTAAGATGCTGGGCAGATTAAGCCGTAAGGTCTTTAATGCCAGATTTAAGCAGATTATTGATTCCCCACTCTGGCGGGGGCCATGCTTTTATAATTTAACCAGAAAATTGCAAATGCTTTGAAGTCAACTTTAATTATGCAAAGCTATTTTCAGTTTTCTTTGAAGATCCAATTAGGTCTGACTCTTTGGAGTCAGTAAAGCTGGAAAAGGCTTCACTGTATTTCAATTGTTTCAGCTTCGGAGTATTACAATGATAGCTAGTCATCTATGTTTCACGCTCAATGTAATGTTCGAAGTTCAATATGCAGAACGGATGAGCCGACATTTCCTTCGCGAAAACTACTCCGGAAATGGCAGACATACTCGTAAGTACTCCACTCATGGATCAACAAATTATGGCCTGAAGTTTCATTTAGTTGCAGATGGAAAAGTTGCCACGTAGGAGTTTGTAATTGGCGGATTTCAAAGTTGTTCTATTGATGCATTATACTGGGGGTATCTAAGGGATGGCCCCTTTCGTCTATTTTCAATTAAGCGTAACGCCGTGTCGAGGCGCGGCGCGACGCGACGCGTCTGAAGTGCGGCAACGTGGCAACAATGCTGTTTGCAAAAGTGATGCGACGTTGCCAGCGTAATTGCAATCGTTATCGCTGGCGTAATCTCGGCCTGACCAATCTGACGCCGTGCCCCAAGCAGCAGCACCAAGCACCAGCTAAAAGCCCCCACAGCACCAGCCCTAGGCCCAGGGCCAGGCGCAGGCCCAACGTCCTGGAGGTTGTTCATTATGTTTGATGTTGCTGCTGCTCAAAGTTGTTTGCTTTTAGAAAGCTGTTTGTTTATTCAAAGCAATTGAAAATTAATTAATTTACTTACGTAACCGAAACTGACACAGAACAGAACAGAGCAGAACTGAACAAATAAATGTGCAGCAGCACACACAAGCAACACACACTGAGCAGGATAGTTGCTATTGTTGTCAGCCGTTTTCTAGACAGGCACAGGCACACACAGATGTAGAAACAGATACAAATACATGTGTATGTGTGTTTGAAGGGGGAGTCAGGGAAATCTCTGGCAATGACAATGACAGCGAGGCGTTCAACTCGAAGTTTTGCACCAACGCAGAGCTAAAACAATACATACGGGAGACGAAGTCGAAAATACACTCTCTTGGCATGTTAGAGATAAAAACTTAGAGATCAAAGAAACTATGGAAGGCCAAAGGTATGCTTCATTTGCGTTACTCAATTGATGAAAGAGTCACGCGACTCTCAGGTAGGGTAAGTTGATGGGCGAGCGAGAAGTATCAAGTTCTTGAGAATATAATGAAGCACAGCAGCAGCATCTGGCGGGGCACGGCAGGGGCAGAGCTGCATTAGGTGCAAATTAAGTTTCGAAAATGAAGCGTCAGCCGAAAAGTTGCACTCCACTTTCTGTCTCCTTCTGTCTTTCTTGGGGTACAGTTTGTACTGGCCAGGGAAGGCTGCTTGGCCATTGTGTTTATTTCACAAACGGGGATCTGAGATTTGGGCCATGGGGATCCCATTTATATATGTATTTTAATTGTATTCCATGAAAGTTTGCTTATGTTCCAGTATGTATTGGCGAGTGTTTACTGTTGTTTTGAGCTGGTTCGGCATTGCTTTTGTTTGGTAATCAGCTGGAAAATGGAAATCATGTTTGCTTTGATGCCTCAAATGATTGCGTGGCAGGTACAGTCAAAGGTGTCTGGCATTTACGGTTGCGTGGCAGGTACTGTGGATGTTTTTACTGTACTTCCTAAACGTTAGTTTGGAATTAGGCACAGCAATAACAACAATAAGAACAGCAGTAAGCAAAAGGAAAAGCAGAAGCAGAAGCAACAAACATACATGCAGCCCATGAAGCAACTATAAGGAGGTCTCGTCGTCGGCAGCGTTCCTCGGGTCATTTCCCTCTTAGTTCAGTGCTTCAGGCGTACACTTCATTGTCGTTTCACTCACACTTACAGCGAGAGCCTTTTCACTCGCACTTATTGACAGCATTGTTACGTTTCCCTCATTTTTCCGACGAGACCTCCTTATACATAGTTGCTTCATGCATACAGCCATACGCTCACTCACTCAAACTCGTATATGGCCACTCGATGTCAGTTGTCAGCAGCAAAGACGCGCAAAGTAACAACTTGAATGGAACGACACTCTCACTCTCTCACTCTCTCTCACTCACTCACTCATTCTTCGCCGCTCTGTCACTCTCTTTTTGTTTCTCTTACTGTCGCGCTGTGTGTCTAAGCATCAAGCTGTGACACGAAAGCAAAGTTAAGTAGCTTTTGGAGTCGCCGCAGATTTTAATACCCTTGCACTGAACAGCAGTTCTCTGGCAGCGAGTTTTCATTGAATTTTCATTACATATTCATCACATTCTACTGAGTAAGACTTCGAATTTTCTCATAAAAGCATATTCATTAAACGCTATGATGTGGTGAAACTTCTTTCTTTCTTCCCTTCTACAACAGACACGAAGCCCAAAAACGTTTCTTGCTTCTCTGACGCTGCGGCCACCGAGCAATTATGCACAGGCCATATGCATGAAGCAACTCTAAAGGAGGGCCCGTCGGCTCTTGAATGGGAAACGCAACAATGCTGTCAATAAGTGCGAGTGAACGGGCGTGCAGAGAGAAAGAGAGAGAGCAACTTTACAATAATAAGAGTATAAGCTGCTCATAATTGCGTCCCACCACGATCGTCGGGGGGAAATGACCCGAGGAGCGCTGCTGACGACAGGCCCTCCTTTATAGTTGCTTCATGGGCCATATGCGAAGTTGTGTCTGCCGCCGCGGCGGCGTTCTGCGCACGAGCCGAGGCCACACGAAGCTTCGACGCTGTGCGTATGTTGACTACGCTGCCCGAGATCGTTGCCTATGCACTTGGCACACGACGTTGCACTATGGTCCCAATGATCACTTTTCTTGGCCAAAAGCTAATTTTTAAAAGTTACAACCAAGACGTGGTTTTTGGCGCTCTGTAGTAGAAAAGTGTCCATCAAAGTTGCCTACCAGAAAGTTGCATAGATGCATCAGCTGTTAAACCCAGCGGTCTTTATTGAAAAGCACGTGCAGTGAAAAAAAAAACAAAAACTTTGCGACACATTGTCAATGCTCCGTTTTACGTATCTAATGCAAACATCCACAAAGATCTGAATATTCCAACCATTAAAGAAGAAATAAAGAAAACTAGTAAGAAATACATCGACAGACTCCACAACCACGAAAATAATTTAGCCTTAAGTCTATTAGACAATAGCCTAACAGTAAGAAGACTGAACAGACCCTGATAGATAAATCCAACAAACTAAAAAGATGTTATATATAATAGCAGGGCTCATTGGAAAACTGCTATTTCTGTTAATTGAATATTAATTATACAATTTACTTATTGTTTAAAAACAGATTTTAAATATAAAGAGAGAGAAAAAAAAAAAAAAAAAAATTTTATTGCTGTTTTAAATTTCTCATAACTTAAAAAATAACCAGCTGATCAAATTTTTGTGATGAATTCTAATCAATCAGGCTTTTACTACGTGTTTATTATAAAATAACTGTAGCTGCATTTTAAAATGAGTCTCTCAGCATTGCCAATTTGTAAAGAAAATTAATTTTTGGAAAGGATTATTTAATAGAGTGCCACCTAGTCCCACCTAGTCCCACCTAGAAACCTATTGAAGTAGAGTAAGAAATTCTTGTTAAAATGTACATAGTCAGTACTGCCACATTTGAACACAACTCTTTTAATTTGTATTAATAGATCATAACCTCAAATTCAAAAGTTAGGAGTTGATTGCTGTGTGGCAATCAGAGAAGGGAAAAGCATGCAAGAAAAATGCGGTATTCAATTATTTGAAAGGAAAAATTGATGGAAAACTTGCAGATGATATAATTAAAGATTTCTGTAAGAAATTTTGTTACCGTTTGTCCAAAAAATATAACAAATGAAGGTAAAATGCAGAGCTGTTTAAACGAAAATACCTAGATTGGGAAATAAACAGACACGTGTAACCGTTCCAAAAGTCTTGACGGCACGTGGACGAATCTAGAAACAAACTTTTTAAGTCTTATCGGTTACACCATGCACGGAAGTGCAGCCGAATGTTGAATTTTTCAGATGTATTCCACCGAGCAATTGATACATCAGATCTTATAATTTCATCGTTAAATCTAGATAGTCGTATGCGACTATACCAACTGAAGTTTTGGAAATGCTATTAAGCGAAGGGAGCCCTATAGAAGACTACGGGCACATTGAAGATGATTACGATGATAATTTAGGATTGCAATGGAGTATGGAATTGGAAATCGAGGAGTATGAGGCTTAAAAACATGATGGTGCGTATGAAATGGTAAAATAGTTTCAGTGCATCCAGGAAGAATGAAAATCTTTCTTATTTCATTGCCTTTTCAAAAAAGCGTTCACCTTTTTGAAGAAACTAATGTTAAAAATGTGCCTTAAATAGGATTTTCACCATAACCATTGATTTGATTATTACTATTACTACTATTATTTATTTTCAATAAAGGCGGTGCCACTCCCATTTTCTCACAAAACCTTCCTCTTGCTATTCTTAACGTATATCAAAAGACTAAATCAAAAAATCTTATTCCGTTCGCGAGTTATTAATTTAGGACAACAAAAGTGGTCATTGGGCTCATAGTGCGTCGTCGGCCTTTGCTATAGATTCATGCAGAGTTTTATTTTGGACTGCACTTTTTAATTATGTTTACAGTGACTCCACTTGGTGATGGTGTTATCCTGTGGAAGGGTATGCAAGGGACTTCACATAGAGGCGCCTTTGTTTAGCTGGCAGCTAAGGCTAAGCAGGCAGGGAGACGCATTACAGGCGAAAGAGAAGGGGAGGAGCAACTGATGTGTGATGGTGTAAGTAAAGGAGAGATGAGATGTCTGCAGTCCTTTTCATGCAAATCAAGCAGAGCGTGGAAATGTTTGTTGCCACTGCGACTGCCTTTGCTGTTGCAGGAAGTCAAAGAAAAGTAACGGAAAGCCAGCCACAAATACGCAGATAGAGAGAGAGAGCGAAAGTGGGGAAAGCGAACACAATTGAAGAAAGTTTCGACTGACTCAAGGTACATACAAACATACATATGTACATCCATACATATTGTAGGGAGAGTAAGCTGTTTCAGCCTCCTTCCCTGTCTCCAATAAACACTGGCTGGCAAACCAACAATTTCTTGGGGAGAATGTGGATCATCTGCTCCTGTCGGGTGGTAACTGTTTGAAAGTCTTTTTATTTATTTAATTCTATTTTGACGTTACATATTTAGCTGGCATTGTGCAAGAGCACTGCAGGTGGAAATGTGTTTTCCTAATTCGCAATTAATTTTCTAGTCGGATTGATTGCTCGAGTTTTCGCTCCCAGAAGCAGAAGGCAGCTGCAAAGACTTGCAGTTACACGACACTTTTCAGTGAAGGCATTTTACAAGTGCTAACTATTCAGAGCATCCCCCGCAACTGTCTGTAATTACCTGAAAATGCCGCTATAATGTCTGTCGTGTGAATTGGATTACAGGATTAATGCATATGCAGACCAAGACAATGCCACAAATTTCTGAAAGCGATTTGGATTTTTTTTGATTAATTTACTTGCTGATGCAGCACTATTTGTGCTTTGATTATTTGTACAATAAACAGCCTTTGCCCTAAAGCTATTTATAAATTGGCTAAATACATACATTAACATATATGTACATACATATGAATATATTCATAAATATAAAGCGGGCAATGAAGGCATAGATTAAATCTTCAGAACATAAATTGTAAATAAATGAGCAGCAAACAAATACTCTTAGGCATATTGCAAATTGCCAGCCAACCGACAGACAAACAAAGCATATCTTTAAAGTTTAAACTTTAAAGTAGACTAAAGGAATGCTCAGAATTTGTACGGTGGCAATTCTGAAGATTTCATCAAGGATCAATCCAAAATGAAGATTAAATCTGAAATGAATTCACCTCTGCGATTAGAACAGCTGATCTGAGTCACCTTCCCGCATTCTTTCGTGACGTCTGCACATGAATGAAGTGAAGTGATGTGAAGTCAAGTAAAGTGAAGTGTGCCTGCTGTGTCCTTTTCTCTCCTCTGCAGAAACTTCTTCTTTGCACCACTTGCTGCTGCTGCTGATGCTGCGGGTGCCGGGTGCTCTTTCTTTTTAATTTAGTTTTGCAGCTTCTTCTGACTTTTAGTTCACTGAGTCAGTCTGTTAGTCTGTCAGCCAGCCAGCCGGGCCAAGACTCAAATGAGTTGGAGCTGCGAGTGGAAGGAACTCCGTCCGTGCACTGGCCGTGCCACTGACAGCTCCGAGTACGTGTACGTGACGGCAATGCTCGTGCTCCCATGTCCCGACGTTTGACTATGTTGATGTCTTCATCATGGTCTTCATCTCTCTACTCTACTGTACCACCTCATCCAGCCACCAGCCACCAGCCACTAGCCACCATTCACCATCCACCAGGAACCAGCACCCAGTCTTCTGTCTCTCTATCGCTTCCCCTCGGCACGCTCAATTGTCTCTTTTCATTGTGACCTCGTAGTCGTCGTCGTCGCTATTGTTGTTTTTTTTTGTTGTTGCTGATGCTGTGGCAAGTTTTTCTGCGTTTGGTATGATGGGGCACAACAAAAGGCAGTAGGAAAAGAAAAATAGAAAACAATAGGGAGGGAAAGTCCCGAAAGCCGAGGCTTTGGATACCCTTGCAGATGCATTGCCTCAATGGCAGGCATAAAATACACATGCATAGGGTATTGAAAGGCAGTGTGGTAAAGGAATCGCATTGGTAATTTCAGTGTTGTAAAAGCAAAGAAGAGTAACAAAAACGGAAAGACGAAATGTAGAAAAAATAACTAGGGGTAAATGTCAACCCGCTGCCACCGCAGGGGACGCTCACGCACACTTACATACACACACACAAACACACACACACATACACTCTCATGCAAAAGCAGAAATGTGGGAAAGAGATAGCGAGAATGGCATTGACAGAGACGGCGATAGACAAAAGGCAAGTCAATTTAATTTATTTTGTCACTTTTGTTGTTTGAGAACAAATTGTGTTTGTTGTTGTTGTTGTTTTTGTTGTTGCTCCTGCTGCTGCTGCCTGACATGTCTGTGCGTATCGCTGCTGCCTTCTCGCTTTCGCACTTTCCACTCCTGCTCTCCATTGACTTATTACTGGGAAATCTTCTGATTCTGCTGACTGTAGGGGTACGTACCCCTTCCCCTTCTCCTTCTCCTTCCATGGAACATCCACGGACCAAGCCCCTGCTTGACTGTTTGACTGCTTGACTCTTTGTCCCCCCATATGCTGACGCATTTAAATTTCTGTTTGTACTGACATCGACACATCGAGAGCGATTGAGTGTCATTCAGGAGGGGGGAGCGTCCCCATGCTGACCCAATTACCCGACAGAGGGGAGAGATCGAAGCATTAATATTTTCTTGTTCCCATGATCCTAGGAAGACACAGTAAGCAGAGGGAATCTGAGCATTCAAGTTGAAATAGATAACAACTTTTCAATTGTCAATAAGCCCCGTACCGATTCACGATGGATCAGCCCAAGGATGCGAGGACCGTGGCTCAACCGAAGACGACTCCAGGCAACAGTCACTGCAATGTAGAAAAATAATAAATTCAGACCCCGAGGCCATCCATCCGTGCTCAGACCGTGTGCTGGGCGACATCTTCGGCATGGAGAAGGCCGTGATGAAGGTATCGGAGAGGAATCCTAAGAGCACAGCCATCGACGAAGAGCGGAAGGAGCGCTGGTGGAGCTTCGACGAATGGCGCCTTTCGGGGGGCGTACCTCCGCTACAAGTACGCACTGGCGATCGTTGTCGCCAACAGGCAGATAAACGCGAGGCTCGGGCACTGATCCATGTCCGCCTTGGATGCTTCAAGAGCGCCGTGGAGGATTGCAACCTTGCTCTGTCCCTGAATAACCAGAGTCGGAAGGCGCTCGTGCTGCGTGGGCAGTGCCACAGTAGGCTGGAGATGTACCACGAGGCAGTCGGCGACTTTGAGAAAGCCCTCCAGCTGAAGGACACCTCAGATATTCAAAGCCTATTGCTCGACGCCGCTCGAGACCTGGAGTTGCTACGCTGATGCAAGATACAGGGTGTGGGACGCAATGCACCCGAAGATGTGATTAAGAAGGCATTCCACGAGACGGTTAGACTCATCCGGACCGACACATGAGTGGCAGTGACGAGCGGCAGTCGCGGCAAATGAGACGCTGTCCGATGGGGGTCAAGCAACAACGATCCGAAGAGGGCCAGAAAATGGACACTAATCCTCATCCAGAGCAAATTTTGCGCTCTATCTGTTGGCAAGGACGCTGTCCCTTAGAACGCTCCTCAGAGTAGTTGTAATTATTATGGAATACCAAAGTAACAGAAAAGTTTTGAGTGTGTTGTTAAAATTTGTGGATTCACTGATATTCACCAGATTTATCTAATATCTTTATGAGTTCAAGTGCTTTGCTTAAATATATACGTATCTATAACTGCCTGCATCATTATCAGTAATGCATATCCCTTCGAGTGATTAAATTTATTGAAATAAATGCTCTGCAAATAATTAAAATAATTAAAATCAATGCTCGAGAAGTAATTAAGTTGAATCTTTAAACGTAATCAATAAGCTTAGGCTTAAGGGCCACTTGAATTGGCATATTTTGCCTTCATTTTCTTAAATGAAAATCTCCGAATAAACTGAATTTTACTTTGCTGCTGTGTAGCGCTAATTAGTGACAAGCTCACAGTAAATAACATTTGCTTTTGTGCTCTTTTAGCATTCCTTGGATTTACTTGCAAAACAAGCCCAACCATGGGAATCATGGGGAAAAACAACAAAATAAGCTTAATAAATGCATTACAAAGAACTGATTTATTTTTCCAACTACTGTAATATAATTAAACCTAATTTGGTGAGGGAACTCGAGCACGAAAACTGCAACGGAATTGCGATGCAAAATTTTTAAATTTACATTTATTCGGTTTTCATTTATAAAGTTTCATTTTTTTGGTTCTGTAGAAGCAGCACGTGGCAGTGGCAGTGGCAATGATGGACGTAAAAATCCCGAATGAAATATTTACAATTTAATTAAAGTACAAAGCTGCCAAGAAAAAAGATAGATAGACAGAGAGTGTGATGGACAAACGGTCAAATGGACTAAATAGGGATGCACACGCTGCTGCTGCTTCTGCTTCTGCTGCTGCGTATGCGTAATATTTGCTTTTAGATGTCGTTTGTGTGCAGGGGAGCTCCGAGCTCGGATTATGCACAGACACACACGTGGACAAACGACATGCATCCCTCTGACTGCTGCCTTTGGCCACCAATCTTTGGGTTGGGAAATGTTTCCACAGTGCCTGCCTGTTCATGAGCGCCATGTCCGCAGCTTGGCACGTGCTCTAGCAACTCTGGGCTATCGTAGGGTTGTCGCCCAGCCCACAAGTCTCATGGATGGGGAAGAATTGTGTTCCGGCAACCCGACAAGCCTTTTCTCAGGTGCTGTAATGATTTAGGACTTGCTGAAAGAATGCTTCGATGTGTCTGGATTCCCCACTCCAAGAAAAGTCCCCACTTATGCTACAAAATGTATAGATTTTCTGATTCCAATTGCCACCGCTTAAGATCGATTACCTTTCCATCTGCCACAGAAACAAGTCTCAGCCAGAGCGAGAAGCCATAGTAGCACCGCCATTCTGTGTTTCCTTGGTGGTCTGTGCCCCCCGCATCCTCCATTCAACCACCTCCTCCTAAATTGTTCAGTCACGTTCTCAAATTAAAATTTCAAAACATTCCCATTCAAAATTCAAAGCCAAACACTTTCCATCTGCCTTCTCTTTTGCCTTCTCTCTCGATTTTTGCTTCTGTTTCGGTTTCTATTTTCCTTCTTCTATTTTGGTGGGGCAACATTTTCGTTGCTGTTTTGTTAATTTTTGGCCAGAGAAATGAGCCAATTTAGGAGGAAAGGTTGGCCAGGGAACGGGAAAGGGAAGGGAGCACAACTAGCAAAAAATGTTGGCTAATTTGGCTGACTTCTGGTGGACGGTGGAGGTTGGGATACCGGAGTCAGTCATCGTCTTGGGGTATATGCTATATGTACGTATCCCATTCGCTGGCTCATAAAGCATTAGCACGTTGTCCTTTGGCATTGCCTTTGACTTGCTCTCTCTCTCTCTCTCTCTCTGCTTTCCCGCAGTTCTTAACCATATTTACCACCGCTCTCTCGCACACAACATTTCATGCTGAAAGTTTTCGCGTTCTTCGCCCCGCAGCGCATAAATTAATAAAGTGTGTAATTACAGAGTTCATAAACTTCACAAAACGCTCCACGCTGTCATACATGACCAGCAGCAAAAGCAAAAAAAGCAACAACAGCCACAACAGCAACAATAACAGCAACACGAACTCAAGGAGCAACTGACACAGCAGCAACAATAACGGAAGTCAAATCCCCTCCGCCACCACACACAACCTCTCGGAAGACTTTCAAGTCTGCGTCGACATTTGTCTTTTTGTCTTTCCTGTTCTAGGATATAGGGTAATTTCTCATATCGATTTGAGCAAACAGTTGGTTAGCGAGATGAGCGGAGAAGCTTTAGAAGCGAAACAGTTGAAGCTATCCCTCGATTGGGCTATTCTGCAGATCAGTTTGTTGAGGAAAGATTGATACTTCAAAAGAGTTTGTCAAAATGAAGATAGTAGCTTGAATATCAAACGAATCCTTGGTGTACGGACAGATGAGAGCATTAACTATGCTACAGATAAAGCCTTAAACAATTATGTTGTATCTTTTGTATTTTTGCATTTAAACATAAGCTTTGAAAAGATTAAATGGAAAATTCTATTTTTGGGTTAGGGCATTGACCGGTGCGTTGGCTACCCATTGGAGTAAATTCCATGTTGCTGCTTTGGCACTCAATTATTACATTTGGTAACACCCATTTGCACCCGCTTCTAGTTGTAGCCCCCCCCTGCCACCACCCGCTGGCAACAGCCATTTTTGCTTTCAGCCTTTAGAAGCACTTTCCCGTCTAAAGGCGCGAATTGTTCGCCATTCTGCATATTTTATGAGCTAATTAACTGACACACACACAAGCGGGGAGCGTAACGCTCCTCTTCCACAAGCGCCCCTTGGCACCTGTTTTTCCACCCCAATTGCCGACTGACTTGGGCTTAGATTTGGGTAAATAATAGTCATAAAGTTGTGTATTTTGGTATTGTTCGTTCGTGTTTCTCCGTGTGCTCCGTGTCCGTGTCCTGTGTGGTTGCTGTGGCGCTCGCCAAAATTTTGTTCTAATACAACAAAAAACGAGAAGGGATGTGTGAGACGCTTCTTACGCGTCACAACTTTTATACCCGGCACTCAGTACCACATCTGCACCTTAGAGGTGTTTTGTGAAATTTTAAATTTTTTCTTCATCTGTCATCTGTCATCTACATCTACAACACTTCTCACACAAACACGCTCCTTTAGCTCGCCGCCCTTCCCTAGACCCACACACTGCATAGTCGAGGCAGAGGCAGAGGCAGCGGCGGCACACAAAAAAAAAAACAACTATAAGCTGCGGGACGGGGTGGTCTAAAAGTTGGCAGAGGCAGAGGCAGAGTGAAGCAGAAGCAGAGTGTGAATGAGAAAATGTGAAAAGAACAACAAAAGCTGCGGGACAGGGTGGGTTTAGCCACTGGAAATTAATTTCTTCATTGTGGCTATAATAATGATCCAATCGGATCCCAATTTGGTGATCTAATAGATATGGCCATTTCCTACGGAATGGCGTTTTTAGTTTTGTTTTATCTTCAAAATTGTTTCGGAGGTTTTCGCCCTTTCGCGGGGGCGGAAGGGGGCGTGGCTCATTTTTTAAATACTCTTGTAACAGTGTGAGCACACAGAAGTCTGGATGCAAAATTTGGTGGCACTAGCATTTATGGTCTCTGAGATCAAGGCGCTCAACAAGACGGACGGACAGACAGACAGACATGGCTCAATCGACTCGGCTATTGATGCTGATCAAGAATATATATAATTTATGTGGTCGGACACGTTTCCTTCTGTGTGTTACACACTTTGTGCACAAATACAATATACCTTATTTACTCTTCGAGTACCGGGTATAAAAACTCAGAGAGAAGGAACAAAAAAATACTGGAAAAGCAAGCGTGACTGTACCGGAGGGAGAAGAGAGGAAACAGAGTTGCAGCTGTGTGTGTGTGTTTGTATAATCTCTAATTAGGAGACTTACAAACACACACACACACACACAGGCTCACACGCACACGGGGGGCACTCACACACATAGAGATATGGGAGCTAATAGGTGCGTAAATGATGTTTTCCATTGCATACTTTGCAGCGGCGCTTCGGTTGTTCCACCTCCACGCGTGGCATTGGGGGAGTACAATGGAGGGGAGGGGAGTGGGACGAGTAGCTGACTTTTGGTGCCAAAGCGTGTTCATCTTTCTCCTGCTCTGTCTGCCCACCATTCTGCTCCATCATCCCAGAGCAGAGCAGGGGAGACCCAAACCCCCGGAAAAGTTCCGCAGCTCCAACCACCTCTGGGTGTACGCTCGTTATGCGCGTGCATGTAAAACATTTCCGTGTTTCCGCTTCCACTTTTCTTTTTTGTTTTTTTTCGGCTTTTGCTTTTGTTTCATCCGCTGCCACCTACCACCAGCAGGAGCCGGATCAAGAGCAGCAGCAGCACTCTGCGATTGAGGCATTTAAGTTTATGCAGCGCAGATGCCTCACCAGGGTGTAAGTGGATGTAGGGGGCAGAACGGTGTGATGCAAAAAAAATGAATATTACACGGGGCTGTAAACTGGCTTCAACGATTTAATCTCTCATCGCACAGTGGGTGTATCGATCACTTTTTGGTTGTATATATCTATTCGAATTTAATGAATCAATCTATTTCTGTTTTTTTCTCCTCACTGTATTTTATAATTTCGTTCGTTCTCCTTCTCCTCCTTCACCTTATCCTCTGCAAGCTCTTTTTCTCACTGCATTTTTGCCCTATCTCTCTCTCTCTCTCTCTCTCTTTTTTCTCTTCCCATCCGTTTCTAGCCAACTTTAGTAGTGCATTCAAATTTAGTGTTCAGCTTGAAATTTTATTATTACAATTTTTAACTTTGCTTGTCACCATTTCTTTTTGTTGCTGTTGTAATTTTGTTATTATTGTTGGCTCTGCTTTTTGGCACAGCACCAGGGAGAGAGTGCGAGAAAGAACCAGAGAGAGTGAGAGACAGTGAGAGTGAGCGAGGGAGAGAGAGCTTAGAAAAACATCGTAAATTTGTGTGTAATTTGAGGTTTTTCCTTCTTTGCCAAACAACAGCAGTGGCGCATCCAACAACATGGGCGTGGTATGCATCCTCCATCTGCTAAAAAATCTTTCTCTGTCCCCGCAGTACCCACGCCTCGGTCAAGGCTTCTCTCGCCCACATTCTCTCTTCTCTCCATAGCTCTATTCTTTCTCCTTTCTTTCTCTCGCTCTCCCTGCCATTGTTTTGTCGGCAAATATGTAATTTAAATTAATTTTTGTTTTTTAAGATTTTCGTAGACGATGTCTGTTAATAAAATATTTTGAGCCCTCTCCGGCCCGGCACCTGGTGTAAGCCACCCATCCTCCTTACTCCATCCCCTTTGGCTTTCTCTTACTCTCCCACACTCCCTTCGGCACCCATCCACAAACTTGGCTTAAACTTTGTTCATATAAAGTTTTCGACAAAGTAAGCAGAGGAAGATGCCAGCTCCTGTTTCACTACTCCTGCCCTGCCGAATCCTCATGCTGCCACATCCTTCTGTTGTTGCTGATGCTGCTTCGGCTTGATGAAATTTTTGTTGAGTTACTCCCTGCCAACCCTGCCCCAACCGTGGCTATAATGCAGATCCGTTTGTGTGTGTGGGTGTTGGTGTGGGGGCGTTGGAGGCGTGGCCAGTCTGGCAATTGTATAATTTTCATAAATTACGCTCCATTAATTTTTGACGCACCCCCGCCTCCTGCTATCCAACACGTCACACGCCACGCTTTTCCCCCTCACTCTTTATCTCTGGCTAATGCAAACACTTCAAAAGGGGTGATGAAGAGGAGCGAGAGAAGGGAAGCGACACAGTGGTCTACTTTGAGAAAAATACTTCTCGAATTTCTCTGCATATCAATGGCACATGTGCAGGACCGCAGCAGCTGTAACAGATCAATAGCTCTGTTAACACTACAGATAAACAACGCTGTTAATACCACAAATGAAGAGCGCTGTTAACACCACAGACGATAAGTGCTGTTATCACCACAGAAAAACATAACTGTTAACACCTCAGACTGTAACAGCCAGTGACAGCTCGCCAGGAACGATCTCCATTAACAGCGCACTGTTAGTGCTTGCTCTCACCATCTACATGGCTCTCTCGAGCGGCCTTAGCTTCCACAATCCTTAGCACAATTTGTCATCCGACAATTCTATCTTTCAGAGAGTAAGTACAGGGATGTTTTAGTAAAGTTTCGTTCGATTAGAGCTAAAAAAGTGCCCATTACTCCAGAGTCTGGAGACTTTAGTTTAATTTGTGGTAAAAGATGTATACTTGTATTCGATTTTTCAGCACCCTTGGTTGGACACCACTGTGGCAACACATTTGGGGGGCACTTACATTTTTCTGCACGGATTAAGCGCACTTCTGGCAGCAGCAGCGAAGCTAACTTCGATGTCAACGCTGACAGCACAATCAAAATTATAAATTACATATTAAGCTTCGTTCCTTTCCCCTAGAAACAACAGCAGCAGGCGAACCCGCAGCAGCATCAGCCACCAGACCATGACCAAGCCAGCAGATGGTGCAACAACAAGGACAACTGCCTCACAGCCATGCCGCAATCCTCCTCTCCCTTATGGCCACATTATCAACGTCATTTGGAACACTTAAACTTTTGCATTAATATTGACACTGCTCCCGCCCCTTGCGAAAAAGGGGGGACTGCGCTTGGCGTTGGGTGTGGCATGCCCCCTGACCAGTGACCAGTTAATTTGGCTCATTTATTTCACTTTGCTGTGGGGTAAAGGATGGTTCCTGGGGCTCATCGCTGATAAATATGTGCAGTGGGGTTCACCAATGAAGGGGTGTCAGAAAAGCGAGAAACTCAGACAATCGGATTGGAGAATATACGAGAGTAAGAGTTCCCCATCTTACGAGCATTTAAACAATATATTTGAGAATACAAATTGATGTGATGGATCTCTCGATGGCACCCACTTGGTATTGGGAATATTCTGTTCATAGGGAAAGACTTTTCCCTTCGAAGCTTCGCTCTTGGAAAACCCCTTGAGTAATTTTAAAAATTTTAAGCTGAGATCAGAGTATAATTTATTCTCGATCATGATGCAAGTGGTGGAGTATGTGTAAATATACGCAAATAAATTATGCAGCGCCATGTAATCCCTCAACCGATTCGGCTTAATTCCATGTCCTTCACGGAATATGGGCCAAAATAGTAAGCTGCCCTCCCCCGCAACCGAAAATCGATAATGGACGAAACAGAGTAAATCGAATTTAAATTAACAGTTTTCCCTCTCTCTTTGTTTCTCTTAACAAAACGAGACGAAATCCACATGTAAAATGCTTTTCGCACTCAATAAACTTCATTAAGCCGATTTTCAGTTGGACAGCTTTCGGTTTTTGTTGCAACATCTGAAACATCGAACAACTCTGCCTGCCAATGCTGCGCGGGTTAGTCGGGGCGACATCGTCAGACGGGTGGTATCAGGTTAACCATTGTCTGTATATATGCATTTATATACATATGTATGTATATATATGGGGAGAGAGAGAGAATTGATGTGCATGCTAGAATGTGCGGATGTGGCTGATGTGTGTTCAGTCTAATTGAAACTGACGACCGCAGGATCAGAGAATCGGTTAAAAGAGTAAGAGAGAGAGAGAGAGAGAGAGAGGGAGAGATATTGGTTTATGGCTGAATCCTAGTATTAATAATGTCAACCACAACTCTATGTCTTCACGTTTCATTCCATTCCATTTCATTCCATTTCCCAGTGCTGTCACTCTCGTGTCATTTGGCATTATTATAGTGGCGCAAGGGGATTCGATTCAACAACCGCCCCCGCACCACACCACCAAAGGTATTCGTTATCTGAACAATGAAAGCCACTAAATATTAAATATTTATAGCCAGCGATAGGCCGACATTTACTTCCTTCTCTCTTCCACAAACGCGCACACACACTCACACTCTCTCCCCCTCTCGCAGCATCTCTTTTTTTACCGTTGCATTTTATTATTATTAATATTATTTCATGCTGGATATTGTATTTATTTTTATTTTGCAATTTAATTTCTGGTTCGTTGCTGGTTCGGACAAAATGTCAATTTTTATACCCGGTACTCGAAGAGTAAGTAGTGTATATTGTATTTGCGCGAATAACGGTTGTATGTAACGCACAGAAGGAAACGTTTCCGACTCCATAAAGTATATATATTCTTAATCAGCATCAATAGCCGAGTCGATTGAGCCATGTCTGTCTGTCTGTCCGTCCGTCTTGTTGAGCGCCTGGATCTCAGAGACTATAAGAGCTAGAGCCACCAAATTATGCATGCAGACTTCTGTATGCTCCCACTGTTACAAGTGTATTTCAAAAATAAGCCCCACCCCCTTCCGACCCCGATAAAGGGCGAAAACCTCCCAAATTTACAATGAAGATAAGAGAAAACTAAAACGCCATTCCGTAGGGAATGACCATATCTATCAGATCCCCAAATTGGGATCCGATTGGAGAAGAAATTGGAAGAAATTAATTTCCAGTGGCCAAAGCCACCCTGTCCAGCAGCTTTTGTTGTTGTTTTTTTTCACATTCTCTCATTCACACTCTGCTTGGTGTAGTCATCGGCCTCTGCCTCTGCAGTGCCTCTGCAGACAGTGTCTCTAGGGGAGGGGGGTGAGCTAAAGGAGCGTGTTGGCGTTAGAAGTGATGTAGATGTAGATATAAATGTTAATGAAAGATGTAGAAAAAATGTACAATATAAAATTTAAAATTTCAAAAAAATACCGTTAACGTACAGATGTTCCACTGAGTACCGGGTATAAAAGTTGTGACGCGTAAGAAGCGTCTCACACGTCCCTTCTCGTTATTAATTAAAATCGCCGCAAACGGAAGCTGACAACTGAAAGGCGGTTAAAATCAACCTTCGCCCACTCTTTTGGAAAAGAATGCCACCCAGCCTTCACCCACCCCGTACATATTTATATTTGCACGGAGTCCCATCTTCATTTGAACAGTGTGAACAGTGACTGCCCCCTTGCTCCACTGTTCTTGCATCCCGCGCAGCTCGGACAAATCGTTCATTTTCATATGCATAAAATGAATAAAATCAAAATCAAATTGCATTTGCCAACCAGCCAATGGCCTTTCGTCACTTTTTTATGTACATACCCTGCTAGAAGTCATACTTCTCGGTTATCCGTTAATGGCTTGGCAATGTAAATATCCCCCAAAGTGTATCCACAACTTCGGTCAGCATTGAGCTGATTCTTTTTCTTGTTTGCGCTTGGGTTCGCTCCTTCGCTGTTTATGGTCCGAGTAAAAGCTAATTACGACACAACAACAAATTTATGCTCTCAGCATGAATATCATTCAAATATTAATGTCATGTGTGTGTGTGTGTGTGTGTGTGTGTATGTCGAGGTCGTGGCAGCCGGGCAATCATAAAACTCATTCGATCGTGCAATGAATAATTTCCGCTTTAATACATTTTACAGCGCAAGATGCGATTTGCAATATGATTTTACTCACCAAACCACCCAGACATGCATCAAGTGTACATATTCTCGTGCATGTACTTACTCGTATGTATGTATATGTTTATAAATATTATATTTTATGTACATTGGCATCTAAAATCTGATTGAACTTTCAATTAACCTCTGCTTGGGGAGCACTTCACTCCACCTGAAATAAACTGAAATTTGCATTCACCATGGAGCGATCTGATGGCATACCATTGGAATTAGTTTAGTTGAAAGTTGGTAAAGCAATCCATATGTGCGGAGACTTTCATTGATGCAAGGCCTTCACGTGGAATTAATGGAATTGGATCAATAGCCTTAGAGGCGAAATATGGCGAATTTTGTGTTCTGCTTAACCAGCCTCAAAGATGTGGAAATTCCAGCTAAAATGCCTTGTACCTTGAAATAAACAGAAGAAAGTCAACGGCAACCGAAATATCTACCTAAATGGCACAAACATTTATGTGTGTGTAGGTTTTTATATACATTGAATACAATATATTTATATGTAGATTGTGCAACGGTCTGTGGCGCTTCAATATTTATGGCAACATTCTAGCTGCAGCACTCGAGCACTTGAACCATTTTCTAGGACTTGGACTAGGACTTTGTACTCTTCAGCTCTGCTCCTCCCTTTCTCGGATATGGAGAAAAATAAAACAGGGTGTCCCATGCAGTTGCCACACAGATCAATTTCTGCATTAGTTCCTTAGGTCTCCCATTATATCCAGTGACGAATAATTGCCGCATTCGTACGAGTAATAGAGCCAAAACTCCAATCCAATTTTGGTTTGGGTGACAGCTTCTTTTGCAGCAGATTTCCGCCAAGATGAATCGCAGCTCAGAGATGTGTCGTCTCGTCTCCACCTAATAGCACTTTAATATTGACACACAGTCGCAGCCATCCTTGTGTGTGTCCTGATGATGGAAATTGCCAACAGCTGCAATTTTCACGAGAGAACAGCGTCGGGCGCCACAGGAAGCGGCAGGCAGTAACGAAGGCTAGTGGGAGGCGACAACAACCGCTTGCACTGGAATTTTTGGTAACTACATGCTCGAAACCAATCAAAGCAACCAAATGGAACCCCTTGCACTGGCATTTCAATGAGCCCCAGACCGGTTGTCGTTCGTCGTTCTCCTTGTCGTTGCCGTTGAAGTCGAAGCCAAAAAATGAATAACGCAAGACGACGATGGGGACAACGCATGACTGAAACCGAATATGTAATAAAATGCGCCAAAAAGAGAGCAGCAGCAGCAGAGGCAGAAGGAAAACTGAGCGGGCGCAACAAGAAAAGACGGAAAATTCGGGTATATGGGCACTTTATGGGGCTCAGAGTCGACCCTTTGGCAGCTTCGCTCCGATCTGATGACTACTTTATGGGAGTCTCTATGCCTCTCTGAGGATGAGTGTGTGTGTATGGCCGACTTGGACTAGGCGGAGGGGATTTAGTTCATATGGGAAAGTAGTTTACTTTTCTTTAAATCATACTCGCATAATGCTTCATTCGCATCAGCATTCGAAATTCAATAACAATGGATTATCAGCTAGGGAAATATGTAACTATATTTCCCCATTTCATAGTTTTTAAGACAGAGTTCCTTGAGTTTTGTTCCGAAATTCGACAGCAACTTATTGAAGCATTTCGTGTGGGAATATCTGAACAAATAATGATTCTAAAAAGGCGTCTCCTCTACTTTTCGCTGTTCCCTGTCGCATTTTTCCTGCGTTCATAAATTGTCTTCTAATATTAAGAGTCCCGTAATGAATCCTTGCACGTGGTAGCCGAATCCTTAAGGATTTAATTGCAAAATTGAATTATATTTTTTTTTTCTTGCCGGAGCTCCCAAGGCATGATATGACAAAACTTCAGGAAAACTAAGCCCCCGAATACAGAATCCATCCCACATGGCCGAGGGCGATTCTCAGGCACAAGAATGTGAGTGTGGGTAAGGGGAAGGGCAAGGGCAAGGGCAAGGGCAAGGGCAAGGGCAAGAGCTTTATGGGTAAACTTCAGTTGGAGTTGCAACTTCATGTTGAAGCGCTTTAAGAAACGGAGAAGCAGCTGAAGGAGGAGGCTCTACGGCTAAGGCTGAGGACGTCGCCCACTTGTGTAAATTGTAGCCAATCATGATTTAATAGATAAAAAACAGAAAGAGTTCAAGTGGATAAAGCATAAAGCGATATACAAACGAACCAACATGCAAAAAGGACGCCGCACTCCGCCAGAGGACACATCCACAGACCGAGCATGGGGAATGGGAGATGGGAGATGGGAGGATGGCATGGGGGAAGATGGGTAAAACATGCAAACCATTTTAAGAGCTCCCACAGGATCGATCTCTGCTAAAGCATGGGCTAATAGTGGGCACCGCAAAGGGGCCTTCGGAATGGCAGAGGACTGGATATGCCAATGGGAAATGGTTAAAGGGAACTTCTGTTTCCAGATATTGAAACAAGACGACTGGGGAGACACAGGGAGAGCGACAAAGCCAGCAAAGAAATGGCAATGGTGCGAAGGACAAACAAAATACAGAAGGTAAATATGGATGGAAACGGCCGCACTACCGAGACTCGCACCCGAAAATCTCACACACACACACATCACATACACACACACACACACACACATTCAAGTGGAGTCTTCAAGTTCCGTTTGATGGGGTCCCATTCCTAGTTGCCATCGAAGCTGCCTCCAGCCCTGCCCTGAGTCCTGCCTGCTGCCTCTGCCAATCTGCCGATGACGGAAATTGATAAACGCGCAAAGGGGAAATGTTGCTGCTCTCATGGAGAGAGAGAGCGCAATCAAAACTCTTCCATGGAGGGAATGTACATGGAAGAGGGGGGAGAAGACATGGAGGAAAGTGGGGCGGACGTACAATAACCAAAATCAAAATCGAAATAAAAAATTGAGCAGCTTTTGATGACAGCTCAAGTAGCGGCGCAAATGGGAAGCTTTCAGCTATCGATTACACAACACCATATCTAGGGGTGATATCTAGAGAGGGTTGGGGTGGGGGGATATAGCAACCATTTGCCTCGGAGTGGTGAGGGGGTTGGGGAAACGTCGGCAATCCAACACTAAAACCACGTTTAATTGCCACTGCAGGAGGCGACCGAGACTGGGACGACTAGGGAGACCTGGAGATGAGCTTAATGCCCTGACCCGGGGCATCAAGCATCAAGGAAGCATGAATTAATCAAATTGCAATGTGCGGCGAGGAAAAAATACAAGGGAAAATGGCTGGGGAAACGCAAGGAAAAGCTGTGTAGGAAAACAACTGACGGTGACGATTAGGAGAGGATTGGGCGAGTGGGTGTGGCATTTGGCTTGTGGCAAGCGGCAAGCGGCAGCCGGCAAGAAGCAGCAACAGCTATGCGCTAATGAGGGACAGACAACACCCCAGTAAAACAATGGAGGGAAAGCGTCATGAAAAGGATAAGGCAGGAGAGCACAAAAACAAAAAAGGAAATGGGAAATAGGAAACAGGAGAAGGCATGGAAAAGGGCTTAAGATACCCTCTGTTTCTGTGCAAGCTAAAGCATTTATGGGATGTCAACATCCACTGCATTTTGTATGGTTCTTCCCCCCTACAGGGTACCAAAAGCGTTCCATGCCTCAGTTTGGGGTCCATGGCCATAAAGAGGGGAACCCACTGGCTAAGAGAGCGCCGAGCAGAGCGAGACTTGGCAAGGAGTTTATTACACAAAAAGGTTATTAAGATAAATACAATATTTAATTGGTCCAGATGAGCTGGCAGCAGCAGCAGCTGAGGAAGGATGCTGCTGCCACTACTCACCCATGGGTAGTGGGAACTTTAAGGCCGATGGAGCTCCATTAAGAAGGAATTCCACCATTTGCTGTTGGGATAGTTTGAAGGGTCTGCCAATAGAGTTCTTGCTTCTTCTCTTGGCAAACCTTTCAAGAGTAAAAACAAAGAGGGGACAGAAGCAAAAGATTTTTCACGCCCGTTCACGGCCGTTCTCTGACTTCAACTCAGGACCCTGGACAGTCCAGGATCTCGTTTGCAATCCCCCTATCTATCTGGCTGCAGTACACAATATTCCAGCACTCAACCAGCTTCCTGTTCTTCTTGTGATTCTCTCTCTCTCTCTCTCTCTCTCTCTCTCTCTCTTTTTTTTTGCCAGCTGGGGGTCCAGGGGTGCAGTACAGAAAAAAAATGGGAAGCATTTGCATGAAACTTTGTTTCTTTCTCGATACCCTCCAAGGGGATTGGATTAATGGACCTGTCCAACAGTTGGTAATGCCAACAAGTAGTCTTTCCTTACCATGTAAAGTTTTACTGGAAACTCCATCAGTCTTTTGATATTACTCTTTTCGCCCATGGCTTCCTGTGGATTTAATTTTTTTCGCGCTTAAAGCAGAGTCCATCATCAACATGGGCGTATTTGCAGCTAAACCAAACAAACACAAATACTTCGTCGATGCAGCAACATTGTGCGAATTGTAATTCCACACAATTCCAATTCAATTTGAACAAAATCGGACAACTCTATCCGTGTAGCTGCACTCCAATGAATTGATTAGGGAAATGGAGCCGGCAACGGGTATGGTAAACTCCTTCACATCCCCGATTCATTCTTCTATCTTTTATCTTTATTTTTTGATTCACTTTTTCTCGTGCGTGTGCGTGTGTGTGTGTGTGTTGCTTTTATTGTTGTTTTCGTTGTTGCTGTCGTATTGCTGTTGTGATTTGTGTGGCTTTCAAATTGCAAAATTCGCAGAAGCTGACATTTTGTTCAACAGCAACAGGGAGCCAGCCAGCCAGCCAGCCAGCCAGCCAGCCAGCCAGTCATCCAGCTGGCTTTTTGGCATTGGAAAAAAATTAACTCTTCTCGCTGGTATGCCATACCCATACCATACGGACCAGCATGGAGCATGGAACATGGAGCTTCTAGCCGTGGGGGTCGATTGTACGGGAATGGCCTAAATCGACATCTCCATTCCCGCCTCTCCCTCCCATGCCACAATCGAAGCAACCACACAGCACGCAGAGAAATTGTGTTTATGGGGGGAAATACGAGAGCTTTCAATTGTGCAAAATAAAACATTGTTCTCGTGGCGATTTTGAGCATTGTTTGAGCCACATTGTTTGAGCCACATTTGTAGCTGTGGAAATCGCATCTGAGATTCGACTGAGGAATGCCCAACCCTTACCTGCTGAGATTTTATAAGCAGCTTGGCTTGGATTGGAATTTTTACCCGTAAACCGAATGCTCAGCCATGGGATTTCTCTCAGTGAAATCGGATTGCAAAACCCAATCCTGTATTGTGTTCCGGGTGGTGGTCTGTCTGCTGGAGTTGCTTCAGGGCCCGTCATTCTGGTGTCGCTGACAACCAGTTGCCTGCTCCTGCTGAATGCTGCTCCTGCTCCTGCTCTACATACAGCTCCTCTTGCCGTTGTCCGCCCGATGGGCATTGACACCTACAATCCGCTTCAATGTTGCTGTTGCTGTTGCCGCCTGTTATCGTGCGCTGCAATTGCAACTGTTGTTGTCGCATAATTTAAGCCTGACGGGGGCAGGAGGAGCCCAAAACAGGCGTTGCCATACAGGAACTGGAGCCCACACCCCGTGGCTGTCAACACGTGTATGTGGCAATGTGGATGCAATATGCTTTGATAGCTAAACCAAAAAAAACACACCCCAAATCCATGCACACCAAAAGATATAACCGAAAAATCGAATACCCTGAAACATTTCGAATGCATTTTGCTATTCTTCTGATTTCCACCTTTAGCAACTGGCAGGAAACTGCTTCTGAATAGCTAATAAGCCTTCCAGAGACGCAGAGAGAGAGAGAGAGAGAGAGAGAGAGAGAACCATACCGAGAACCTTGCATCAAAGAGCAGCAAGCAGCCATAGAAGACTCGGGGCAGCTATGTGCTGGCATGTCAATCTCTCAAAATGTGTGACTAGTACCCATGTCAACGGCAAACCCACTGGCGCAGGCCAGCAGCAGAGGCTGGCACTATTGTATTTTTTGATATTTTGCAGCAAAATGATGGTCAGGGGCTGCCCGGACTACTACTACTGCTCGTACTTGTACTGCTGCTGTCTTTTGTACCTGTCCGTAATTATAGCCCCTTTGGTAGAGTGGGCGCTATACTCTGCACCGACAGCACCTCCTTTCGCCAATACAATATCCTTGGTATGCAATAGCTTAATTTGCACAGAATAGCAGTAATGTAGGCGGATGGCAGGTGCCTGTGGGCGTGGAGAAGGACTGGACTGGAGAGGGTTTTGCCTGATATCTGATGCCTGAAGCCTGTTGCCTGATGCTTTGTGAAAACAAAGCCGATTGCTGATGATGTTCACAATGCAAATTAATCAGAGAGAGAGAGAGAGAGGGAGTGATGGAGGTGGTGAGAATCACATTTCGGAAGCAAGTCATGCAAGTCGGACTTATTCCAATATTTCCAGTTATGAGCGTATTGTCTTGTGGTTAAAAGAGTTGTCAATTTGGGGGAATGTGTCTGCACTTGGGGTAAAGAAAACTTTTAGCAGGTTTTCCTATTCGATTATGGGAAAAAGCAAATCCACACAATATTACGAATATTTTTCTATTATTTTGTGGCAAGAACTAAAGTATATTTTGGCAATTATTTAAAGCAGCCCCCGTCCACTGATGCTCGAACATATGTTCGAGTTACTTTGATTCAATTAGAAGAAATAACTTAAAACCAGACACTTGGAGCTGCATATCGCCAAATGCAAATTACATAAATATGTATTAGTGTTTTGTGGTTGGTTTTCCTTAAAAGTTTCCTTTTCTTTTCAATTCCTTCCTTCCCATTTTGCTCTTTTCCGCAATGGCAAATCCAATTTGCTGGCATATTCACAATTGCACGGCTGCATTCGCCCTGCCACTGCCACAAATAGAGCAGCGGCAAAAGACGAGGAGGCCAAAGCCCCCCAAAAAAAGAACACCCCACACTGAATAAGAACCTCGTCCTTGCTCCTCCCTCCGACCGGTGAATGTGGCCTCCACCCGTCCTTCCACCACATGCAAATTGGCCGCAGGCATTGAGGCGAATATTGATATGCACATAACCTGTACAAGCGTCCTTATGCGTCTACACACACACACACCCTCGTACACATGTTCCTTTATCAATATACGTATGTGTGTACTCGAATGTGCACTTGTATGCATTCATGTTATTTGGCAGCACTGCGGGAAGCGGCAAGCAGTGCGATTCGCGACTGTAAATGTACCCAACGGACAAGCGGATTTAACTGCTGTTAGTCTCTCTGGATAGCAGCAGTGCGCACTCGCAGATAAATAAGTAATTATTACCATTCATAATTGCATCTCTCGATATGTGAATCATTCAGAGAAATTCAAATGCAAGCGATAGCTAAATAGCCATTTTCCCAATCGAAAATGAGTTCCACTCCGAGTGCACTCGATTATCGTTCCGATCAAGCTTGAAAATGTATAGCTGATCAACGAAAAGTGCTCTCAATACAAGCCATTCTACCTGGAGAACAGGTTATTGTCAGCAATTAAGCTTTAACGCTATGGCACGCACTGTGCGCTGTGTGCTTCTTTATGTGTGTATGTGCATGGGTGTTGTGGTTGCATCCGCATATAGAATTGATTAAACAAATATTTGCATTTGAGCCGCCAGCAGCCTGTGGACAGAGGCCACCCCCTGCACCCTACATCCTACACCCTACACACAGCATACAGAGAACCACACCGCAGCACACCCTCCACCCTGTCTCTTCCCTAATTTCCCTCTTTTTTGTTCTATTCATTTTTATTATTTCAAGTTTTAAGCTGTGTATGTTTTTTGTTCAGAGACTGTGTTGTTTTGGGACTGTGACAAATCCCTGCAATTACCGTAATGCCAGCGGCCTTGAAGCGGTGGCCGCACCCAGCGTGGGTCCATGTTAGGTGGCGGTTGGGTTGGGCTGGGGCTGGAGTGTGGATTGATGGAAGATGATGCTCTTGATGCATATGAATTTACATGATGGACAAGGATGCTATGGCCGGACATGGGACATATGTATGTATGTATGTATATCGTTGGGAGGAGGAGCAGCGGTTGGAGGTGAAGCAGTTGGGGGAGCAGCCGGAGATGGAGTTGGTTTTTTCTGCTACTGGCTGGACCGTTATTTTCGTATAGAGAGAATGTTATTGCAGTCAGCCCTGCTCGGATCTGTTCTTTGTGCCATCTCAGTGTTTAACTTTTGTGAAAGTCTTACAAGTATGTCCCGGTCCCAGTGATAGTGCCAGTGCCAGTTGTCAGTCTTTTTCTTTGTGTTGTGTTGCCCATTTGTTGCTTCCCCAAAAGATGAATTGCAGCACTCCGTGGAGGTTGCTTGCTTTCGTCTGCTGTTGATGCTCCTGACAGACCCAAAGCCTACGAACGGAACGAGTCCAGTACGAATGGAATGCCATGCGAGCATTCCACGGGGACTCAGGATTCCTGGGTGGCATACCCTACGTATCCCTGTCGTTCCATCCCAAAACTGGTGTATTGTCCATGGACAAGTTGATTGATTTGTTGACTGAAAGGGGATTCCAACTTCGGGGCGAGCATTTCTAAATGTTGTGCTACACTTTTTGCTGCTGCCGTTGCAGTTGCTGTTGCTGGCCAAACGATGATAAATGGGCGACTGTCCTCGATCCTTGGCATTGCTACGAATGTGTGGTTGGATGGATGCTGCAACTAGCTTGGCCTGGTAATGACCATGCAACAACAGAACGAACTAGACTGGAACGGACCGTACGGGACCGTACGGAACCGTACGGTACCGTACTGGACCGTACGGAGCAATGCCAGATGAAAAATGCCAACTTGCTGCATCACCCCGTTAACCCGTCGTGGGGCCTTCTGTGGGACCTGTGGACCTGTGGACTGTGGCCATGTGACATTCGGTTTGCCAATTGCATGCACATCAGTGACTGAAGAAGGAACAACAGAAGCAGAAGGAGCACAAGGAGCAGCAACAGTAGCCAGACGGAGTAGAGATGATGCCGTCATCGTCGTTTTCCTTCTCACCAAATTGGAAAATATGTGAGTGCTTTTTGATTTTGTTTTCCTTTTCACTACGCTTGGGTTTCAGTTTTTCTTCTACGTTTTTTGTTTTCTTTTATTTTTTTTCTTCTTGCAGTAGCAGCAGCTACTCCTGCAATTTTGCTTCCATATTTCTTCCATTTCTGCCTTTAACTTGCTGCCAAAGTCCGCAGTAGTAGCAAGGGGGAAAATGGGAAAATTTCATCCAGCATCCAGCATCTACCAAAAACCTGGACAGGTTGCACGCCAAAAAACAACCAGTGGCGACCGGGAACAGGGGACAGGGGAAAGGTTGGAGTCATAAAGGAGGGTGGCTAGAGGGCAGCAGCAGACGTGCCGAAGATGCAACGCAATCTTTCATGGCATTCAGCGTGGAAAGCGTGCAACGTGGAGCGTTGACAATGACAGCTGCAGAGGCAGCAGCGGAGGCAGCAACAGGAACAGCAATAAAACTGGCTGATATTTTGATAACGAGCATCCCCAATGGCCAATGGCCGAAGACGATTCGAATTTCACAGAATGCGAATTGAAAATTCTTTGCCCCACTCCAATGACAACCCATCCATCCACAATGAGAGAAACGCATTGCCCAGTGAACATCCTCGGGAGAGTGCGAAAAGCAAAACTTAGCAAACAAAAAGTAACTTTAAATGCTCTCATAGAATACTCGTAAATATACTTACACATTTATCAAGCGTATCAAGTGGAAGTGTTTGGTTTTTTTGTTTGGAAATTGTGCTTGTGGCAGCCATATGATATGGGTACTTGGGGGGTTACTTTTCGTCGGTGCAGGTAAGGCAGGGCAAGTGGGATCGTCAGCAGCCAGTCGAAAAGTGGCCACAAAATGTACTCTCGCTTCGAGAGTGGAATTACTGGAAGCAAATATTGATTTGATAGCTTTAACAGTTAAGACCACTGCAACTCGCTTGTCAATTGTCAACTCTTAAAGCGTCGCACAATTTGGGTGTGGAATCCAATGGCATGTCGAATCGAATCGATAGCCTCCACGGCACTAACCACCATTTTTGTCTCTAATTTGGCAGCCATCGACGTGCTTAGCACTAAAAATATGCAACTGCCTCACCCGTAGACGCCCCCTCCCCGCCAAAAGAGCTCGGACGAGGAAGCGCAAGACCCGGAATTAGGAATGACTTTTACTCCGTTTTGGCGGGGGTTGGTGCTCAAAATATAGATAGGCAGAGGGCGGACTTTGGGTAGTAATGGGTGTGTGGGTGTGGGTGTGGGTATGGGTGAGGGCGAGGGCGAGGGTTAGGTGATGCCACACCGAGTGCCATTGAGAAGTTTCAAGTGTTGCCTGAGCGGCGTGCAAAAAGTTGGCTGCAGTTGCACTTGGCCCAAGTGGCGGGCGTGGCCATTAAACAAATACTACCAGCAGCAGCAGCAGCAGAACACACACACACACACGTATAGAGGGGAAATATATCTATTTATATATAAAGATATAGTATACATATGTATGTACGAGTATGTACACCTGAATCTTTGGTAGACATCGTTGTCATTGTCGTTAGCAAATATATGGCCAAAGCGGATCAAAGAGCGCTGCACGTTCCGACGCTCCGACGTCCCGACGTTCGCGTTCCCCTGTCACCGTTCCCTGTTCCACTTTCCCCATGCTATTACGCAAAAAATAATTGCAGTCTGCAGATGCAGAAAGGAGGAGGAGCAGCAAGAGGTACAGCAGGAGGAGCAGGCCTCGTGGCTGAGTGTCTCCTTCGGTGGCAAAGGACGAGGTCTCCGGATGCACAAGTGTGCGTTGCCAGCCAGCATGCTGCCTGGAGGAGCAGAGAGCTAGAAATGGGATGGGGCTGGGATGGGACGAGGTACTGGTGACTGACTGCATTTGGTTTTGAAAGTCAAATTTCAAATGCGATGATGATGGCGATGATGGGGGAGGTGGGTAACCATCGCTCCTCTCTTTCTCGCTTCTCCATTAGACTCTCTCTCTCTCTTCTTCTCACTGGGTAGTTGATAAAGCGGCAAAAACGCAAGCGCTAAGCCTCCTTAATGTCATTTGTCATCTTTTGGCCAAGTACCAGGAACGGCACTGAGACCAGAACCCAAACCGGCGACCTGCAGTTTGTTCTGTTTGCTATTATGCAAATATTATTTCGTGCCAAAAGCCCCAACCCCATCCCAAAGCCGTACTCCCCTCTTCCTCTTACTCTTACTCTCCCTCCACTCCTCCCATCTTCCACTTCACTCGCATTCTATAATGGAGCGTAAGAAAAGTTGCTGCTCGAGACAATCAAAATGAAAAATAGAAGAAAATGTAAGAGCTGAGCTCATTGCCTGCCAGAAGGAGAACTTATCGAAGACGGCTACACATTTTGTCGTTGCTCGTTTCTCCTTCAACTTTTCCCCTATCGAATAGTGGGGGGAGTGGCGTTGGGGCATTGGGTGTGGCAGCAAAAGCCTGTCAAAGGCACTGGCCGACTTCTTAGCTGGCTTTAGACGCAGGGCTCCGCCAATCCCTCCACCAACCCACTGCCAATCCCAATCCCAATCCCAATCCCAATCCCTTTCAAAATCCCTATGTTGCGCAAATAGTTCTCCTATCTGCAGCGAGTATCTATCTCTCCCTGGGAGTCCCCTGCGAATCCGTTGAGTGTGCTGATGCTTCCTGTTTGTGATGTTGCTGGTTGCCTGCGATTCCTGCTGCTTTTGCTGCTTTTGCAATTGCTGCTGTTGCCATTCCTGGCAACTCAATGAGAACCGAGATAGCGGAAAAACAGAGAAAATATTTCAGGCAAAATTCCGTCCATCGAAGATCGAACGGAAGCTGCCGGTGCAGCCAGGAATTTGCATAACTGATGGGAAACTTTCAAATAGAAATTGGACCCGCCCCAACAGAACTCCATCTCATCTCTCATTTGATCCGTGTTTATATTGTGGATACTTAAATAAGAGTAAAACTCTGAAATTTTAGAACAATGTTGGAGCTATTGTTGTTCCAAATTTAAATTAATTTTCCAGTAGAAAGTTGTATGGAAAAATTAATTTATCTGCGGTATATGTGCTGGAGAATTTTTACAAATTCAAATTGCAAATTCTTTCTCGTTGGGAGCAAGCAATTTATCTGTGCAAATCATTTAAGTCTTCACAAATTAAATGTTTCTTAAATAAATAGCATTAGTAGAGTGATTACTGCTCCGCCATTTCTCGCAGTGTGGCAGACACAAACACCAATTAGTCTCTTACGCAGTTCGATGGCTGCACTCCATCCTTATCGGCACTCCTTGGCCGTTTGCTCCTTTCTCTACTTTGAGCCAAGTGTGGTTCTTGACTTATCTGCATTAACCCACAGAGCAGACAGAGAGAGAGAGAGAGAGAGAGATAGAGAGACACAAAGTGTGTTGGACGGGCCGGTTGGGGGATGCTGCTCGAAACAATGGAGAAGGGAAATTGATGTGAGCTCCGTTTGAGATGTCGAAATGAATTGAAATGAAATGGAACGTGACCAAATTTGGCCACATGTCAATATGCTAATGATGATGTGGCACTGCCAGCAGTGACGCCGCAACCCACCAATCCACTGTCCTCCCCTCTGTAGCTGCTGCTGCTTTGTCTCTTTCTCTCTGTTTCTATCACTTCACTTTCCATCGCTTTTCTCCTGTAGTTTGGTTTTTGCAACGTCGCTGCGTGAAAAGGCTCCAAGCTAGGCGACACACACACACAGCCTGGACGACAGCCTGGAAGATGATGTGCAGAGAAGAGTGAGCGAGAAAGAAAAAGAGAGAGGGTAGAGGATAGTGGATAGTGGATAGTGACCAGAGCCAGGGTACTGGCCGTGGACCCTATGCTGGATAATTGGCGGCCCGAAACGAATTGAAATGGGAAATGGCAAATAAATTGAATGAAACGTGTATCGCACCCACTGGGAAAATGGACACAGTCTGAAAGGGAGAGCGCAACAGGAGAGAGAGAGAGGGAGGGTGAGGGAGCAAGAGTGAGGGGAGGAGCGTGTGTCAAGGGAGTGTGGCGGCGACTGCGGACAGGTGGGCATTGCCGTGCAGGGCGTGGCCCTGTCGGCCGACGTGTCGCGCTGTACCTGTTGACCGCAAAGTGGCATTTCCCTTCCACATCCGCAATATCCACTACTCCCTCCGCCACCCCTTCCACTATTTTGCGCTCATTAACCGTTTGATGGCGCTTCAACAAGATTGCAATGAAGTACCGAAGTACCAATCCCTTTTTGAGTATTTTATTAGGCAAAAGACTACCAGAGTGACTCGTGGAAAATAATTTAAAACATTGTTACCATTGCTCGATGGATGCTTTTCGCTCGCTTTTGCTTCATTGCCAACTGATTTTTTTACCCGGTACTCAAGGAGTAAAAGAGTATATTGCAGGGATGGTAATCATTATAAGCGGTATAAAAAAAAATTATACGATAATGATTACCTGTCAAGTTATATCGAAATATTCACAATATAATGATTAATTTTGAGTTATATTTTACTACTCAATCAATAATGAGCAAAAAAGTAAAACTGAAGGAATAATAATTATTCGTAGAGTTTTATTTTTTGCTCAAAAATAAAAGTCAACTTTAAATTTTGACTCCATCTTACCTAGAAAATGGAAAAGTTATATTTATTGTTCATCAGTGAGACAAGAGCAACCGTATTACAAACAAAAATTTCATTTATTTATATAAATTGATATAAACTCTGCAACGACTCTGTGGATAGGTTGCACCTCAGATCGAAAAGAACTAAGCTAAGTGCAGAAAAGACTCTTTCCACACTGACTTGCGTTGCAGGAGCAGATTGCACAACTTTTGCCAATTGGTAAAAAATCGGATAGTGGTACTTCTTTTGTTCCCAATATTGCATTATATTTGTACTTAATTCGATCGGTTTTGGGCTATAATTGTCTATTTCACGCGATAAGAATGACCAAAGCAACTGATGCACCAATGCAACTAAGGTTTGACTTAAGATAAGCTTTAAGGTTACCTTCATAAATCATAATTTATTTCATATGCATAAACCACTTTATACCATGTACCACATTCACAACTCTTTTTAAGGCTCTTTCCGTATTTCGAATAAAGCAATTGATAGCTTTTTGAACAGACTGGAATGTAAGCATTATAAACCCGAAATCATATTATCACATTTGCATTACATCTTCTTCTTTCGTATCAAAGCTTGACTCTATTGACCCGTTCCAGGCGACCCTTTCATGAAAAAGAGCTAGATGGAATGAAAAATAATTTCTCATGTTAAATTTGGGTGACGGAAAGCTGCGCACTACTATTTCATTGTACACAGCTGTATGTACGAACATACAGGATAATCATAGCCAAGAGCAGCCTCACGCATAAGAGGAAGACGATCTCTTATCTTTAGGCGCAGCCTTTAAGAAAACATTCATTGCTTATGTTGTTGATGAACTCATTAGCCGAATATGGCTGCCCACTTTTCTTAAGAGCAAAAGCTGCTTTATGCAAAATTCAATATTAAATGAATATGTACATACATTTATATAAATAAATTGCAATTTTAATTAATTTTAATTTTGAAACAAAATTTTTTTTTATTATGGTTGCTCTTGTCTCACTGATGAATAATAAATATAACTTTTCCATTTCCTAGGTAAGATAGTCACAATTTAAAGTTGAGCATTTTTGAGCAAAAAATAAAACTCAACGACTAATTATTATTTCTTGAGTTTTATTTTTTTTGCTCAAAACATAATCATTATTCATTGAGTAGTAAAATATAACTCAAAAAGTTATCATTATATTGTGAGTATTTCGATATTACTTTAACACACTTAAATCATGGTGGAAATGTATAGAATATCCTTTAAGATGAATATTGGCAAGTGAATGATTTTTATACCCGGTACTCGAAGAGTAAATAAGGTATATTGTATTTGTGGATAGTAACGGTTGTATGTAAAGCACAGAAGGAAACGTTTCCGACTCCATAAAGCATATATATTCTTGATCAGCATCAATAGCCGAGTCGATAGAGCCATGTCTGTCTGTCCGTCTGTCCGTCTGTCCGTCTTGTATGTCGGCTAGTTCTCAGAGACTATAAGAGCTAGAGCCACCAAATTTTGGCTCCGGACTGCTATATGCTCACACTGAAACCAGTGTATTTAAAAAATTAATTAACAATTTTGAAGATAAAAGAAAACTCCGTAGGGAATGGCCATATCTATCAGATCCCCAAATTGGGATCCGATTGGATCATTATTATAGCCACAATGAAGAAATGAATTTCCAGTGGCTAAACCCACCCTTTCCCGCAGCTTTTGTTGTTATTTTTACATTCTCTCATTCACACTCTGCTTCTGCTTCACTCGGCCTCTGCCTCTGCCCTCCGCCTGCCGCTTCCTCTGCTGACTTTGCGGAAGTGCGGAAGTAGTACTAAGTGCCGGGTATAAAAGTTGTGACGCGGAAGAATCGTCTCACGTCCAGACGTTTGTCTTTTTTTGTCATCCTGCATTGTTTTCCCATGTTGGAGCGTTGGGCTGTGGGTTGCCCGCACAAAGGCAACAAAAGATAGATTGAGAGTCAGGGGTGAGAGATAAAGAATTAATTTTGCGCAAATACGCTTACATGTTGCGTAACATTCGGAGCGCCAGTTTGTAGTCCACTTCACTCCCCTCCGCTCCGCTCCGAAATTTCCATGCATATTCCATGCAAGCGAATGGCTGAACAAAGAGGAGGCTCATGGGTTGGTTTTGCTAGTGAGCGTGTGTCTGACTAGTCTGGTCTGGTTGCTGCATTAAGCGTAAGCTGCAACAAATGAGTGAGAGAGTGCCGGCACTAACAATGGGAATCGAGCAAAAGTCCCTGCAGAACAATGACAATTTGCTGACGTTGACAGTTCACAGTTTCCCCAAAACGAATGCCGTTACATAGGGAATGTGCCATATGGACACAGAGATACCTATTGTTGTTGGTATAAAATAATCTGGATCTAAACGTAAAGCGGGAATTGTTTTTTCGCAAAAACTTTTAGCCATCCTCCGTTCTTGTTTTCTTTTTGCTGCCTTTCTACATATGTACATTCATATCCAAGACTGCCAATCTACCCTCTGCTACTTTACAATTACTGTGCGTGTTACGAAGCGTATGCCACTTTTCCTCTTGTGGCTAACCCCATGTACCTTAATTAACACGCTAAATATTTCGTTAATCAAACATTCCATTCAGTTCCATGCACAAGGACCCCTGGCATGCACATCATCCTTCAAATGCTCTCTCCTTACAATCCTTTTGACGCAAGACTCACGTGGTGGTAAAAGTTATGCAGATATTCGGATGTGCTGCACTCTGAGTACATATTTCACTGTGGATCTTTCTCTTTAGGTGTTGTTTGGCATCGATTTGTAATTACCCGCCACACACACACACAACCACACAGATGGCTGGCACACACGAGTATCCCTGGCCCTGACACCACCTGCCACTTATCTGGCCGCCGCATAGACTAACTGGTTGACTGACTTAATTGCAAATTGCATTATTTATCGGGTGGCAAAGTTCGTCAAACTGCAGCATCCACAGGAAATGAAAGGAGAGCAGAGAAAAACAGAGCAGGGGAAAGCAAATGGAAGTTCCAAAATCACCTTTGCCATCCAACCAGCCAGTTTTTTACAGAGCAGCCAAGCTAGACGAGCGCACTCGTAATATTTATTTAAAAACACCCTGTAATAATTTGGGATACATTTCTGTGTATACGTTTATTTTGACAATTGAACTATATTTTCAAGTCTCGGCCATCTAGAAATAGGGCGATGCCAGACATCAGCTTATTGCCCAGCCTGCGGATGTTGTTGGCATCATGGGGCGTGGTCAGGGCCACGATGGGCAGGCGGAATACTTTGCCGCACGCATTCGAGCACTCAATATAGGGGCGAGGGTACTTAATGACTGGTATTTTGGCTTTCTCGGCGTAGTGATAAATCTCAGATTTCTTCTGCTTGGACGTCTGGCGAGTGACGATGACCACCTTGGAATGGTGCTTGCGAATGCTATACATCAAGTTCTTGTAGCTGCGAAACACCTCAGAGCAGTTCACCTTCACGGAAATGCGAATATTATCACGCACCAAATTGCCGCTTCCGGCTGCAAATGGAAAAAATTTTAACAAGGCGGAGGAGTATTTCTATTTTACATACATTTCTTTCGATTCCCAATCGGTTTCTTCTTGATATCCTTGTTGGTCGAACTTTGTGGTGGCATTGGAGGGCGCGCCACCTCTTTTCTATCAACGAAACCGGCAACTTATTCACTAATTTTCACTACTTTACGCATTAACTTACTTTGTGTTCTTTTTTTCTGGCTTTTTTGGTTCCATTTTCTTCATTTTCTCTATATTCGATGTGCTAGTCCGAACAATTTGCAATCAAATGAGTTTTCAATGAAGTATAGCATTCGTGACAAATGATCATAATATCAATGCCTACTTGATGTTCATGTTGCTGACTCAGTGCAGTGTTGGTAAACATTGCGGAAGTTCGTATAGGGTATTCCATATTCTGCATATGGTACACATACACACAAGAAAACCTAACCTATTTATGTCACCTGGTCAGCTGCACCAAAGCTGTCTCTTACTCGTGGCTCTATCTCAACGTCTCAGCCGACCTCCCTGTGGGGCAGTGCTTGTGCGAGGACATCCTCGCACAATGCACTGTGGAACCAATGACCAATTTTTGTGTCCATTGGTATGCACTGGACAAGGCAACCATTTTCTTTGTTCAAATGAACTACAAGAATTTATATTAATTCTTACCTCGTATAGCCATGCACCCTGTCAGCCGTTGCCCAGTGATTGATGGGCCACCAATTAATGAAAGCAAAGTCAGTTTCAAATAAGACGCTGAGCTTAGATGCTTTGATTAGACGCCTAACACCAGTGGGAGTTGCAGGAAGGGATCCTCAAAAACCTTAAATTTTAAATATGAATTTTCATCACGAATGAATACTTGTTTAGCGATGAGAAGTTTCGATGAGCAATATTAGACTAAAACACATTAGCAAGTAGCAAGTCTTCCATGTTGAAGGAGAAATTGAAATCAGCATGTGCCTCTCACTAGCGAACAGCTCTGTTATAAAACTTACAACTTAACAGTGGTGTTCCCTGCGTTATTTAGCTGCCAACTTAACAGTGGTGCACTCTGTTAAACCTTGTACTAGGTAACATTAAGGATAACTGCTTTTTCGGCTTTTTCACGTTTTTTGGTCAGTAAATGTAGTCTCTGGTGCCGTGTTGGGTTGCAGGGGAGTGGGTGGTACGCAGCGATGGGTGCTGAAAAGTATGCTACGCTTTGCGCACCTGGCACATAATTGAGTGACAACGTGGTCTGAAACATTTGCCATGCGGACAGCGTCAAGTGGTGGCTAGCGCAGGGAGTGAGAGCAAGAGCGGTAGAGAGCGAAAGAGGTGGACAGGCAGGTGGCAGCTGTGGACAAGGCAAGAGGGCAACCGGGTAAGGACAGCGCTCATGCAAAACATTTGAATTTGTAATGAGATTCCACACGGAGCCCCAGCCGGAGCCACAGAACAGAGAGATATGTATGTATGGTCGCCAGGCCTGCCAAATGAAATGTGTGGCAGTATACCATACCGCACCATCTCTCTCTCTCTCTCACACACAGTCTTTGCCTTCCTCTCGTTCTCTCTCTCTCTCTCCCTCTGTCGTTGTCGCTGTGTGTCATGCCCTTTGAGGGAGCAGGAGCAGTGAAACTGTTAATTGTGGCCATAATTAAGGTGACCCCGAACCAGTTGGCCATACGCAAAACGTGACGAGCTCATTAATTTCAAATGCTTTATTTGCCTTCAATGGATAGGGACACCATTCTCTCTCTCTCTCTCTCTCTTTCTCTCTCTCTCTTTCTCTCTCTCTATCTCTCGTATTCTCTTTTGCCATGCATATACGGCCATCTCTCTTGCTATCTCTTGGACCTCTTTCTTTCTTCACTTTACACTGTATCCCTCCTGTCCAAGCAAAGTTTTCGTTTGCCATAATTTTACCCTCTGCAAGCTGGAGGATTGGGAAATATTCCATTCTGGATCAGCAACGAAAAACTATGATAAATGATTCAATCATTGTAGATTCAACCTTTGCCGAAAAAGCTCCAAATCGATACATTTTCAAGGGTATCAAATGTGTCGTTTCCAGCAGCCTGAACTCGCCAGTTGAGCCGAGATATGATGACGACTGGGAACGACGACGACGAAGACGACTATCATGATGATGATGATGACTTCAGGACGTTGTTAGCGTTTGTGTTGCCACTTGGCTGCTTTATGTCATTGCTGGTTAAGCGATGCGTCTAATTTGCAGCTGCTGCCGCTGCTTCTGCTGCTGCTTTTGCCTCCCAGCCGGACTCTGACTTCGTGTCACCAGCTCAGACTCTGGCTCTGGCGCCTCGACAGAATTTGCATTTTGCACAGCCCGAAGCCCGTTAGAAAAATGCTAAAAGATGGAATATAACAACAACAAAATCAGCGAAAGAAAAACAACACAAATGCTGCTTGAAGCGCAAAACAATTGTTCATTAAGTTTGGGTCTGGGTCCTGGTCCTGGTGGTGGTCGTGGTTCTTGGCAAATAGTAAATGGTACTCGTGGCGTCGACTGCCTGTTGACTGCCACCTGGATCCATGACGACACTCCGACACACCTCCCCTAACCGCGTTGCTCGTTAATTTCAGCATTTCCGCTAGCAATTTTCAGACAGCTTTCCTCCGCCGTCTGTCCTTTGCATTCGTGGCGTTGGCTGCCTGCAACCGGAAATGCAGGAAACGGATATTACACGCTCCAGAAAGCACCAGGGGTGTGGTGTCTGTTAAGGGTGGGGCGGCTGGCATAATATGAAAGAGATATGACTTTTGATGATTTGCCACTGCCGCTGTTGCTGTTGCTTTTGCCTTTGGCTTTGTCGTTGCTCCTGTTGCAATTTGATGCATTTTCCGTGTTTAGACAGCTGCCTCAAAAGTTGTCCTCGGTGTCGTCCTTACCGCTTGCACTCACCTTTTCTTCGGTTTTTTTCCTTTTATCTTATCTTCCCCCACACACACCCACCCACTCATCCCTCTTTTCTGTCACTCCATCCACCGCTCTCGCCAAATGCAGCGGCAAACTGAAAACGCAATTGGAGCGTGGCACAGAACGAACGCGAACGACGAGGAGGAGTCTGAATTTCTATACGTACCTTCTGCTAAACGATACGTTTCGTACCGACACTATTTTAGAGTTTGCATTGCTCATTTTTCATGAATTTGGGTGGTGGATGAGGTTTCGTGTAGCTCATGGTACGTTCCTCCATCAACACCACCGCTGGCTGGCCCTGTATTTTTTTTCTCTGCTTCCCCTTGTCTGACGCTCTGTGGGCCCCCATGTTTTCCTCTTTTTTAGCAGTGGAGGGGCTTCCCTTTTTGCCTGTTCAATTGTTGGGAAAATGAAATTATTGCAAGCCAGCAGAAAAGCAGTTTGCCGAGTAGGGTGCGAGTGGTGGAACGGCACGGAGGAGAAGGGCACGATGTGGGTATGGGCGTGCTTTGGCAGCGTGGAATCAGGTCACAGATGAAAAAGAGGATTTAGCCAAGATGAATTGATTTGCCACTGCTGCAGTGGAGTACTGCTGACTGCTCCAGCAGCAAACAAAAATTCGGCTGTTCCTCTGGGCCACGCGAAATGAAAAGATTCGCAAAATGCGAAATATTGTTTTTGTAAGATTTCGTTTGTTTTATTTTGTATTTGTTACTCTTTTGTTTTTTGCTGTTTTTATTGAACATAATAATTTGTTGTTTTTGTTCTGTTAAGTTTCTTGTTTTAATGCTTGCTCACTTTCGCTTCTGGTTGGGTTTTATTTTGTTGTAGCTTAAATTTAATTTGAAATTTTCGCCCGACTCAAATTACCGTTCGTGGAATTTTAGTTGTTCTTTAATTTATAATTTTAGTTTTTCTTTTGGCGTCTGTGTGTGTGTGTGTTCGTCTGTGTGTGGGTGTAAACTTATTTTTTTAGAATTGTAGCGTATTTGTAAATTTAATTTTAATATGCATAAATTGTTGTTTTTACCCATCGCTATTCATTATTTTTTGTTTTATTTCTTCGTATCGACTCTATGCATTCATCCTCTCTTCTTTCCAGTCACTTTCACTCGCTGAAGGTCAATCTCTTCTATCCTTAATTAATGTGCACTTTTCACTTTTTATTTGTTGGTTGTTCTGGCATTTAGTATGCCTCGCAATTTTTGCAAAAAAAAAACATACTTTGATTTAGATTTATCTTTAAATATTTATATAAATTGTTTCGTTTAGCAATATTAATGAACATTTATTATATTTTATCATTTTCCATTTGTGTAATTCGTATTTTGTCGGTTTTTTCTTTGTTTTATTTGTCGCTGAATATTAATTAAATTGTAATTTCTGTCATCCAGTTTGGCTTTCATTTCTTTTTTGTAAGTCTGTTATTTAACAATGTTGACAAAATATGCATCATGCTTGTCCACATAAATATATATTTATGCAGTATTTTGTGTGTGTGTGTGTGTGTGTGTGTGTGTGTGTGTGTAATGCGATTAGAATCTCCCTCTGCATGTGAGTGAGCCTGTGTGTTTCTGTGTTAGCTTCAACCGTTAACCTTTATGTTTTTTTTTCATTGTTTTGCTTTGCGATTTTCATTAATTTATTGACTAATTTGTTAAAATGCCTTTCAATATTTTCCATACCATTCCTTCGTTATGTGTAATTAATTATATGAAATAATCCTTGCCCGTGCATGAGTACTCGTTAGATCTTAAATATCCAGTTTTAAGTATTATATTTGTTTTTTTTTTTCATTTTGTTTAGGCTTTTGGGTTGGGGTTTCTCATCTCTCATTTGCAGTTTTTGCCTTTTCTCATATTGTATAAATTTAAAATTGTCAGCCATTTGTTGTTTGTTCTTTTAACAAAAACATTATGTAATTTATGTAAATTTAATGCTTAGGTTGAACACGACTAACTCGTATCGTAATCCATTATCCGATATTCATTATCCGTTATCAATTATCATTTGCTCTCATTTTGATGCTCCATTATTCCCCCGTGCTCGAAATGGTCGCTCGACCATATCTTTCTCTCTTTCTCTCTCATCGCTAAGTTCTATAAAAAGTGCATAATTAAAAATTGTTGGCCTTCGCAGCTAATATACTTTCGTCTGTCTGTCATTTGTTTTCTTTCGTCTGTAGCATATGTTAATAGCTTAGAGTCTAGCTCTTATATCTCATATCAGATATCAGATACATTTAAGTACATATATTTATGTATAGATTATGTGTACATACGCACAAGGATGCGCCTCTGTGAGCACATACACACGAAAAAAAAGCTAGTTACTGCTCAGCGTTGCTGTTAGCCATCAGTGTATTCCCCTCACACAGCGTTTTCTGTTCATTTCATTTCATGTATTTTTCTATTCTTTAATTTGATTTGAATTCATACTCTCCTCTGGCATCTGGCATCTGGCATCTGCCGTCTGCTTCTGTCCGTCTGTTCCTCTGTCTTATTTTGGCTGCTGCTGCCGAATCTCGTTTTAAAATACATACCTTTAGGCTAGGTTCTTTTTGTGGGCTTATGTACAACATTAAAATTACTAATAGTTGTAATTTTCCAGCTCAATATTTTATTCAACGCATACGAAACGAACAACGAAACAAAAATGCGAAATGTGAATAAAGAACAAAGCAACAATTGGTGTGCCTGCCATTTGGATTACGATTTAATGTATATCATTGTAGTCCTTTCATCTGGTATTTGCATAAATGGCTGGCTCCTTAAATACAAGTATGTACACAAACACACACAAGCACACATCAAGAGAACAAACGAGAACGGAATATCGAGTATTCATTTCGTGTGTACTCTGCCATATTTAAGGATTAAAATATTCCATTTGTGGCATGTATTTGTGAATTGCTTGATTTCGCTTATGTAAAAAATAAAGTTTAATTCATGACACTCACGCACAAGCACAGAAAATCATACAAACACACACACACACACACAGTTGTAAAAGTTAATAAATTACTTGAAGCAGAAAACGATGCTCTGCTCTTGCTCCTAGTTGACGATCTTGAAGCAAGTTTGAGCCCTTCACTTAAAGTGCACAACTTTTCCTTTAGACGGATCGAAAACAGACAAATAAAAAAAATATATATATTATTGCATATAGCATGGGAGGGAGGGTTTTGTTTTATAGCTGGACTTGATTCAATTTCGCTTTTTGCGCGTTTACAACCGAACGAACGTGTTTCGTGTTCCATTAATCTCTATTCATTTGCATACTTGAAGTACTATCATTATTATACTCGTAGTAATCCTTTCCATCACCGATAATTATTATTATAAATATTATTATTATATATACAAATCTATTCGGTAAGTGCCAGAGTGGTGCGCCGTGGATGGATTGTGGTTTTGGTTTTAGTTTTAATTTTGGTTCGAAAATCAATGGCCAAAGCAAACAAGAGTCAAACAATGGCTTGTCTTCCAGACAATCGTGACCCAAAGAGTTTCACAAAAATACAAATACAAATATGGTAAGTAGTCTACTAACAGTATAAAAAAAAACTTTCTTCTGGACGTACATGATTGTGGCGGGGAGGGAAAGCCAATTGTGTGTGTGTGGGAGGAGGGGCTAAGCTAATTTTGGACGCTATTACACATGTTTCTCCCTCTCTATTTCACTTGTACCTAAAACAACTGCGGAATCAAGTAGAATTAGATAAAATAATGGCCTGCTCTTATTACTACTAATCAATCGAGGTTTCCTTCTCGTATTTCCCCGTGGTTTTATCCCCCTCTTTATTTTAAGACAAGCGAGTGGCGTGCTTCTTGGCGTATGCGTGATATTTTCGTTTGTGGGTAGAACCAGAACAAAATGTCTGCCATTCGGTTGGATAAATGTATGCGTATAATTTATTTATTCATATTCATTTATGTATTTTTATGTGTGGCTCGTTTTTAGCAGTGCTGTGATAATTTAGGGGATTTTTAGATTTAGTTTTGCGGAGCTAAGAATTAGTTTTAGTTTAGCTACAAATACCTATACGTGTGTCAGTGTGTATGTGTGCGTGGGTGTGTTATTAAAATTCCGCTCTTTATTATTTCACTCTGTCACAATGGCAATGGCTATGCGCTGCACTTCCTAAGCTCCTCCTTTCTTAGTTATCGCCCATACTAGCTGCTTGTAGATGTATTTGTCTAGTATGTCTGTGGGTATATCTTTGTGTGTGTGTGTGTGTGTGTGTGTGTGTGTGTGTGTGTGTGTGTGTGTGTGTGTGTGTGTGGCCCAGAGAACTAACGCTATAATTAAAAATTGGCTTTATTTCCTTGCTCTTTGCTCCTCCATTCCCGCATTCCTACTTTTGGCCGCTTTAGTTTCATTCTATTTTTCCGCTATCCTTACGCTTCCCTTTCCACTTCCTTCCGCTTCGGCTTCTCTTCGTTCTCTAATTGCGTTTTTTAGGTTTTGTTTGTTATCGATTTAATTTGTTTTTATTTTCCTTGCGAACTTTTGCTACATTAGTTGTTATTATAATAATGCATGTGGGGAATTAGCTGTAGATTTACTTGTAGATTTTATATATTTTTATTTTATGAACTGCTTATTGCGTTTTATAAACACTAACTTCACTTGTCTTATTTCAACTACTTACTTAAGCCGCATCCGCATTCTAAGCATCTCCTAGCTTCTTTATCCTTTATCATTTCCCTCTTCTTTTGCGTTTCTCCTTTCCCCTTCTATACTCTCTGTCGCCATTTCCATTGCCATAACTTAACATACAATTCGTAATTCTAGTAAAAAAAAATGTTATCTTTTCTTTTTTTTTAATTTTCTTTTTTGTTTTCGACCAACGCACAATTATTACTAGAAAAAAAAACCATAGTGTTTGCTTACTAGCCTAAAGTTTGTAAAGGTCTATAGAAAAAAAAAAACGATCATCTCACGCTGCTGCTCTCCCTCTCTGCATCCATCACCCCCTCCATTCATCATATTTCTTTAAGTACATCTTTCAGCGTTCGTTTACTTTCTCCTATGCGGGCATCTTAGAGTGTTTGCTCTCCAGGGATTGGAATGTCAGTGACTGGGATTATTAGTAGCGCTGCTGGTACTCGTGGTGCCAGCGATTGAAGTCGATGTGGAATACAATGATGGAGCCCGTGGAGAGTCCAGCCAGCAGGTATCTAAACACATTCGAATCAAGGTGGAAATAGAGTGGAAAATTTCATAGAAAATAAGCCATTAGGTAATGAAATTGAAGGACTTATCGATGCTTAGCTTTTTTTTGTATTGGGTGTTTTCTGGTACTCACTTTTGATCGTGTGTCAAGGCCAGGGATCGTATGCCCGCATTGCATGCGGGGAAGGCATACAGTGGTGCTAGGTTAAAGGTGCGCCACACCTCCACAATGCCACGATCGCCTGCTGTCATCAGGTATTCGCCATCGCGCGACAGCAGCATGCACTTTAAGAGAGAGAAAGAATAATTATGTGATCAATATAAGATATAGAATAAGATTTTATAGAGCTAAAATTGACTGATAAATTATGATATATGCAGATAGTACCTGCAGATTGTCGTTGTGCGTCTCATGGCGTAACTTCTTGCCATTGATGGTGTAGGCGGCCACATTTCCCTTGTCGTAGTTGATCACAATGAAGCCCTCGCGGGACATGGTGATCAGCTCCGGGGAATGGAACTCCGATGGCGGATCCAGCGAACGCAGCAAATCCCCGAATGTCGTGTGTATGAGCACGGGACCATCTGGAAGATAGAAGAGGTGAAGCAAATGGTTAAGATTGCATTCTCGCAGGCGTACTCCTGCTCATGTAATACTTACTTGATGAACCAGAGACGACTAGACCCAGCTCGGCGCTAATCACCACCGATGTGACGGCCTGCTCGTGGCCCGTTAGCGTGGCACGCGGTGTGGGCACATCGCCCTCGCCCACAATGCTTTGGGTGCGGGCATTCCAGTGCCACAGTAGCACCGTGCAGTCCGCCGATCCAGAGGCAATGTAGCAGTCCGATGTGATGTTGCACTCCGACCGAGCCATGCAAGTGACCACGCCAAAGTGTCCGAACACAATCTGCACGATTTTCGCTAGAAGAAAAAGAGACAGAGGGAACAGAGGCACAGTTTTGGATCGCTCTCTGTGGGGGAAAGTATGGCTTACCCGTTTCGGTGGCAAAGACGCGGAAACTGTTGTCCCAGAAGCCGCAGGCAATCAGGAAACGGCTGTCCACCGTGGTGACAAAGCAGTTGGAGCGAATCTTTAGCATTTGGCTAAAGTTGTCGCCCAAATGGCGTCGGCTCACCGCATTGCTATTGTTATTGGCTCCATGAACAGCTATAGAATAGGGGGAGAGACGATAAAGTGCCACTCTGGCTCCAAGTGTAGCGAGTGGTACTCACCCAGAACCGGATCGATGGTCAGCGGCTGGTTGGAACCGGGCGATTGGGGCGACTCAGCATAGCTGGGACTCTGGACGGATGCGGTGTAGTTGCAGTTCCATCGATTGACCGCAAACTGATGGCCGGCGGTCACCGTGACGACAGAGGGCAGCGACAGCTGTGGATACGTGTTGGCCGAGATGTGGATGACGGGCGAGTTCTGGTAGAACTTGAGCATTTGGCACAGATCCTCGGGCATCGCGCTGAACATCATCGGGGAGAGATGCATGGCAGAGCTGCGCGGCGGATGGGGCTCCATCAGCAGCTGGCTGGGCGTCTGCCCAAAGTTGCGGATCTGATTTTCGACAGCCTCACGCATCACCGGATCGAGGATGCCGTCAAGATCGACGCTTCCCTCGTAGGTCAGATAGTAGAAGACATTGGTGGCCCGAATGGCCTCCGGTCCGCGCTGCTTGTAGCCGAATATCAGATCGATCCACTGGTGCAGCTGGCACGAGACGAACTCCGACTCCAATGCCATGCGATTGATACGCACAAACTCCTCGGGGCTCTTGGCCCACGGCGGTAGCTCGATGTCGTCCACCAGGGCCCCATCCTCGCGGTGTCCCAGCCTATAGCCGGACGCATTGTAGAACATCTCTGGCAGGAAGTACCACTCAGGTATCAGCTCCTTCACATCGGACGTATCCCGCTGGCAGTTCTTCCACGACAGCGACACGGACGAGAACAGCCGGTCGGGATAGTCGAACTTGCCGCCCTGCAGCGCCAGGAACATGGTCGTGAAGGGCTCCACGCGCACCAGCCAGTTAAGGGTGAAGGCCGCTGTCGAGTAGTGGGTGCCGTAGTGGAAGGGCGGAATGGTGTCGCTGTCCCAGCTCTCGTATCGCTCCTCGAAGTAGGCGCGACGCGATGGATTCAGCGCACCGATCGGCTTCGACAGATCCCTGTAGTTGGAGGGCAGGCTGAGGTCCAGGTCCTTCGACTCGTAGTTGGTCAGCACCCAGGGGAAGATCGGGTACTGATTGAGGTCGTTGTACGTCCGCCCCGCGATCGTATTGAGGAACATCAAATACTCAAAATTGGAGATCTCGCGCCGCTGCCATTTCTGCGTCATGTTCGAATTGCGCATCAGTTGACGCGGTGACATCATTGAGGCGCGACGGGTCTGCGGTATGCCGTACTTGATGCCGACGCCGACACGTGGCAGAGCCTTAATCACCTTCTTGACGGTGTGCTGGTCGGGGAAGGCGAACAGGATGGAGGTGCGGCTCGCGAGGAATATCTCCAGGGCGACATTCTGCAGCAGGTAGCGGCGCGAGAAGATCGCACGCACCTCCGAGAAGTACCACTTGCCGTGCAGATGGTCACAGTACTTGAGCACCTCGCCATCGATCTTCTGGAACTCTGGATGCTCCTCGTCCACCTCGAAGAACATCTCCGTGCTGGTGATGGACACGGTGCCGGGTGCCACCAGTCCGGGCGCAATCAGACGCGCCTTCGTGCTGATGTTCACCGGTCCCGTGAGATCCAAGTCCAGTTCCCGGTCCTCGATCAGCAGCTCGGCGTCGTCCAGCAGCTCCCCGTTGTGCTGGGCAGACGGATGGGATCGCGAGACGGCGATCTGAGTGTGGAATTCGTCACGCGTCTGCAGGATGGCATCCTCGGGGCCCCCATTCTCCAGGGCCGCCTTCAGCGTGGCCTGCGGATGGGAGGAGCCGCGTGGATTCTGCACCATCCGCTTGCGCCGGCGGGCATCATCCTCCCAGGCATCGAGTTTCCAGTAGGTGCCCTTTTGGACAGCAACTGTCCCCACACCCGCACTCGCACCGATGCCACTGACATCGCCCCAGGCCCCATGGCGATTGCACATTATGTTGCGCACCTTCTCGAGGAGGCGACTGGCGATGACATTGTCGCGGCGACGGGCAGCGGTGATGAGGTGGTCGCACATGCGCTCCTCCTCACGCCGCTCCAGCAGCGTCTGGGCGCACTGGGACTCGAAGTCGGCGTGCTTCAACACATCGTCGGCCCGCATCCGGTTGAGGATGAACTCAGCCTCATTGGCCACGCGCACAATGTGATCCTTCATGGCGTGCGAGAGGAGGCGCCCCTCGTTGATCAGCTCTATGAAGGCGAGGCCGGCGTGCTTCTGAAGGCTGTTCTGCCATTCCTGCGAGCAGAGGAGCATAACCAGCTCTACCACCGAGTGCGAGTTCTTGAACGTGGTCAGCCCCTTGCCCTCCATCAGCAGCTCCTGGCCATGCGAGCCGACCAGTGTCTTGGAGAGGAACGGCGCAAAGTCCACCATAATCTCGCGCAACAGCGGACACACCGGTCCCAGGGCAATCTCCAGCTTCTGGGTAAGACTTGCCTCCCGGGAGGGCGTCGTCAGCGGCAGCTGGGCTACGAGTGCCGGCGCCTTCATTGGCAGCTCCTCGGGCCGCGGCCTTTGGCCACCGCCGACGCCCTGTCCGGGTCCCACAGGCGCACCGGAGGCCGACCCTGTTGAGCCGCTGCCATAGCCATCGGGGACACGCACCACAGAGATCTCCGAGTCGGGCTTGTCGCCCCGCTCTCCCCCCATGATGCCATGCCCCATCGATCCATGTTGCTGTTGCTGTGGCTGCTGCTGTTGTTGCTGCTGCTGTGGCACTCCTCCTGTTCCTGTGCCGCCTGTCTGCTGGCCATGCTGTCCATGGGGATGACTAACATCGTGCTTGTCGCCAGCGTCGACGAGTCCAACGACCATGCCAGCGCTGGCCGCTTGAACGGCGGCATCCTCATTCAGATTCACATCCGTCCAACTCTCGTCGTTCGAGTGGCTGGGCTTGTGGTGGTCATCGATCAGGATCTCGCTCGAGGACTCCACCTCAGGAACTTCGTTTTCGGTTGAGTTCATATTCAAGGAGCCCACATCCGAGTCGACACTCTGTCGGGTGCGTGGGAGGTTTTGGGAGGGGAAATAGATGAGAAATAAGTAGGTAATCAAAAAATGCATAAATTTACGGCTGCTCGCTTGGGGCAGTGGTGTGGGGGAATGGGTCAGCACAAAAGCAATCTGGATTGGACAACCCTTGCACTATGGGGCATTTGAGCACTTTTTGTGGCATTAATTAATAACTTCCAAACGAAACAATATTTTTTGATTTTGTTTTCTGATATGAGTCTATAATAGTGAAAGGAAGGTTTGTTGAAAAAATGGGAGTGCCACCGCCTTTTCTTCAGGGTAAAATTGAATTTTATTTTATTTTTAAATTGAATCAAACAATAAATTATGGGAATATATAAAGCAATGCCATATTTCCAATTTGCTAATTTTCTTCTTCACTCAGTTTAACATTACTAACAACTCCGAAAATCCAAACTTTAGGTTATGTTACGAAGATTCAAATATCTGCGAAGACGCAGAACAGCGTAAGAAAAAATAACATAAATTGGATTAAGAATTGAATACTTTACAATATCTATGCAGTTTAATGCTTTCGGCGGGAGCCGAACACTTTGTATTCAAATACAAATTTTCGCCACAAATATGGAATTGTTAAGAAGCTAGCCATTAAACATATTATGAGGTCAATTTTTTAATTTCAAACTCACAAGCACCTTTATAAAACATGTCTGATTCAAGAATATTGAAAAAAATTAACTTAAATTTAGCAATTTTTGCACTTTAAACTTAATGAACAAAATCAGTTTTCCGATAACTTTTCATCGTTCGTAGCAACAGCTGTCTTTAACAGCTGTTATCTTAACAGTGGTACTGTTAATTTTTTGGGTACGTAACATTACGGAATGATGTTATTCCTATGTATATCTGTTAAAAAAATATTACTTTTTTGACTTTTGACAAATGAGTTTCGGCCAGGAAAAGTGGTCAAATGCCCCATAGTGCCTTGGATGTGGTTATTCTACGCTTTGCTCTTTGACCTTTCTCTCCTTATACTCTCTTGCTCTCTTTGTGTGTGTGTGTGGGTTTGAATACATTAAAAGCCTGTGTGAGTGTGTGTTTGTGCGTGGGTTTTGATGTATGCCTATCATTTGCACATTAATTATGCATAGTGAACTATAAATCAAAATTCTCGAGCCTGTCTCCGTTCGCTTGCCCTTCCCCCGTTCGTTCGGTTTGGTCAACACATGCATTTGTCATCGAGTCAGTCCCAGTAGTGCTCAGACATCCTCCCCTTACTGCTGCCTGCCTGACACTCCGTGTCCCGGGCATAGGCGGTGACAGTTTGGCAAACTGATTTGCATAAAAGTAGTCCAGATTTCGCACCCACAATCCAAAAAAACCCGAACCATTACCTCGAAATTCGGCTCATCCGAATGGAAATGGGAACGTGGCGGAATGCCCGGAATGGCACAAGCATGAGATGGAACGGATGGGAGTGGGGCATGTGACAAATTTTGTTAAGCGTTTGACAAATGTCAACTGTCAAGTACAACAGAATGTCAGCGGCACGCGCTGCACACGCATGTCGCATGCCGCCACAAAATGTAAGTGGGGTAGGTGGGTATTTCGTCTGATTGAATGTGAAACGTGGAAATGTGAGGTCCATGACACCCATATCCGTGTTGCTTCAGCTGTTGCTGTTGCTGTTGCTGCTGCTGCTGCTGTGTTACGTTGCGTGTGGCTGTGAGAGTGGTGCGTGCAGCATGTCATCAACACGAAATCAATCGTCGTCTTTGTTTGCCCTCAAAGTGTGTGTGCGTCATGTCCGTAACAGTGTGTCTATATGTCCTGCCCACCACTACAAACACAGCCACAAATTCAATTCGAAAACCCATACCAAATCCAAGTCCCTATGCAAGCTCTTATCTCTTCCTGTCAACTGTGATATATCCATTGCATCCATTGAGCATGGAGCGTGTAGTTGGAGACAGAGAGACGCAGAGAGAGAGAGAGAGAGAGAAAGAGAGACAGGGGAAAAGCATTGCACTTAGTACTAACCCAGACACACGCATGGGCGGTGGGGTGTTGGGTGGGGGGAATAAATTATGCGTGAGTATTAGTTCATTAAGCAATGGCTACCGAAAAATGTGATACGTAAAAGCCAAGAAGTGTGTAGCACACACACACAGCCACGTATCACTAATTGCATACAGACAAACACATACATATACAGACACACTTTCATACATAGGCAAAGACGTATACAGAGAAAAACATAGAAATAAACAAACAACAACTAGGATGAGAATGAGGATACATCAGCCGTTGACTAACAACATACATGACCAGTGGGCATCCCCCACCGGACACTATTGCGTTGCAGTGAGGATGCTCTGGACATGGTTGGGAGGTGCCAGGTGCCAGGTGCCCGGTGGGTGCTGCTACTCAACTCGAGTGCGGTGTGCTTCACGTGGGAGTGTGCTGTATGCGTGTATGGTTGAAATGATTCGTTGATTGAGATGGCAAAAGAGAATTTTATTTAATTGCAAGCTCATGAGCAAGTACATGCAACCACCAAAAACCAATTTCCAATGAAATCAGAGATAATCGAAAAACGAAACGAACAAACGGGCTAATTCTTTTCGGGAAATTCATTTTTGAGAGCTCAAAAGGGTTCATAATTAATTTTCAATGGAAACTCTTATCAAGAATTTTGGGAATTCTTATTTAAATTTTCTCAGAATTTCCACCTCTCGATGCAAGTCGATTCGCATACATTTTTAAACACAGTTTCTTTTAGTTCTCTGATTATATGCGAATTTTACAATCTTTTTGGCAACAGTCTAGACTGTACTAGGAAACATTCACTATCGTTGTCGAAGCTCGAGATTTATGGCTGCAGCCAGTCTGGCTTCTACATTTCAAAAGGAAACCATCAATTGCAATTCATTTTTGATGCAAATACAAATATATAGATGCTATATTAATATTATATGAGTATCTATCGGTATCAATACATTTACAGCTGGACGAATGTTTGTGGGTTTGTGTGTGCGGCACTAATTAAAGCACTCAATGAAACGAATCGAAATGAATTAAAACCAAAATGATAATGAAAGGTTCAATGACGAATTTTAGTGGCAGTAACAGTAAGAGTGCTTTAAATTTGTTGTGGGCCATGTGGCAAGTGGCATGTGGCTGTGACAGTACTAGGTAGTTAGTGAGTAAGTGGTGCGTGGGTGGGTGAGTGAGTGTATTTTTGGCTGATTTTACAGACGGTCAAAAGCTATGGTTTTTTGTTGCAGTTGTTTTGTGGCTGTGGACTGTACTTCTTGCGACTGTGTGTTTGCTGTTTTGTTTTTGTGTTTGTTGTTCATTGTTACCTTTGGTAATTTCTGTGGCACCATTGGCTTTGGTGGTGACAATGGTTGTTGTTGAATTTTAATTGTTGTGGTTGTTGTTGCAGCGGCTGCTGCTGTCGGAATGGTAGTACTTTTTGTTGTTGTTGTTGTTGTTGTTGTCTTAGTGTTGTTGTTGTTGTTAATATTATGGGCTGTTGTTGTTGTTGTCTGGTTGTTGGCCTGTGACATTTTCGATTTGTATTTTTGATAATTTTGGTTTTCGTTTGTTGCGATTTCGTTGCACATGCAAATGAAGTTTAGTTTGGTTTTTGTTTTTTCTTATTCATAAATATACAATCTATACGATGCAGCATATTCTGTCACACGGCCATTCACACACGCACACACAGACACATGTCGCATGCATCAAAGTAGAGTCATGCGACTGATCTCCCTCTTTGTGGCACTGGCACTCAATCAGGCACTCAATAAAGCATTCATTCTCTGACTCTGTCATTTATTCAATTATATTCCCGCTTGCAAAACTCACCTTGATCGATGGCGGTCCACTCGAGTGCGAATCATTATCCGCCAGCACCGACGGATTGTTCTCATCCACGACAATAATCTCATAGTCGCTGTCCTGGATCTGACGTCCACCTACAAAGACCGAGCAGACAATTACAGGAAGAGAGAAAAGAGAGAGAGAGAGAGAGAGAGTAGAACGATTAGTTGCATGCCACAAATCAGTTACAAAAGTGTCTGTGGCTGTGTGTCGACTGTTTCTCGTGTATTTGCTTCGATTACTCGATTACAATCAGATTACAATCACTAAAAGTAGAAATCTGTAGAATTTACTGTAGCACGAGAGGCTGTAGGAAAACTGAAACGCTAAATGGAAACTCTAAGAACTCAACACGAAAACTGCAATGGTAAAAGTGTACGGTGGGAAAATGAACAAACGGAATAAAAACCCACAGAACAAAAAAAAAAACGCAGAACACAAGGAGAACTCAAGAGGTAGACACTCTGTAGACACTCACAATACACAGTCACAGACACACACACACAGGGAAGAGCAGAACAGGGAAGGGGGTAGAGGGGAGAGAACAGCAGAACGGTGGCGAAGTATTAACAGGGAGCATTTGCATGAATTAGTCACGAAAAGTGCTCCCTCCTTTCATAATTTTCCTGAGAGTGTGAAAGGCTGTGGAATGTTTTTCCTAATCTCTGACTTCGAGTGTGCAAAGTGTGAAATTCCTTTCCATTTGGAGCAGGCGACTGCCGGCAGCTGACTTGTGCCTGGCTGCCTGGGTTTTATCTACAAATTAACCTTGTATAACAGTTGGCTCTGGTCTGATCTGATCCAGGCTTAATTAAAATTTATGATGGTCCCTGACATGCGAATGGTTGCCATGTAACACGTGCTCCTGTCGGCACCAGTCCCTGTCCCTGTCCCTGTCCCTCTTCTCACTCTGCAATGCCCATTAAGTATGCTACAGTTTTGTGCACTCGCGCTGGCCACTCTATCCATTATGCCCCGGCTCCACCATTATTCCATCGCCCGATCCTGCTTCTACTTATGTTTTTTCTTTCGTTCGTTTAATTTTGCAATTATTTTCATGCACCGCCACGCACACACATACAGGCAGAGTGCTGGCCACAAATTACTTTTGAACAGAACTCCGAACGTGTTATCGGTGCCAGCAGTTGTACAAACTGTTTTCCTTCGCAGTTCATACATATATACATATTTTTTTTTCTTATTTTGGTTCTTCGTCGCTTTTCATTTTCATTTTCATTTTTTCCCCTACGCTTCTCTCGTTTTCTGCTTTCATAAATTATCCCAAAAGTTTTTCCCCCATTCTGTTATTGTTGTTGCTGTGGCTGCTTTTTTCGCTCGTTTTTCGTGTTTTTTGGCGCGACTAATTTACATTTTTGTCGCTGCCATTAAAAACGTAATGGGAATGCTGTTGCTTTTGCTGTTGGTGTTGCTACCCTAGAATGTGATTTACAGGCTATCTATTCCTTTCTTGGGTTTGCTATCGAACCCATTTCATTCGTGCTTGAGCGATCGATGGATCGACCAATGTGCAAATTCTGAAATGCATGTTCGAGCGCTCATCCGAAAGCAAGGATTATTGTATTAAATACAATACTTGCATCTGAGAATTCTTTCTTTGAAGATGCAATAATCTCGGATTCTACAGGGTACTCCCTTGTCTGTCTAGCCTCTTGCTCGTCGCACCTTCTCCATATTTTTTGCTGCTCTGTTTTCTGCTGTGGCGGGGGATTTGGTTGGCTCGGACCATGTCCAATGGCAATTTTTAAAATGCAGGCGTGCCGAATACATTTTATGGCCTGCCTGCGAAATGTTTTATGCGCCCAGCCACACACACATACACACACCCACACACAAAAACATACAAGCCCAATACTAGCACACACGGTCACGGGTCTGAATGGGAAAATTGTATAATTTTCATGTAATTCATTTTCATAAAATGTAAAATTAACGAATTCTGTTTCATTGCCATTGCTGATGGGGTGGATGTTGGTGGAGCGAGAGTGCGATACATTTTCAGAGTGGCCCCCGATGGCCTCTGAGTCTGCTCCCAACCCGATTTTATATATATGTGTGTGTGTGTGTATGTATTTGTGTGTGTGTGTGTGTGCGTGTGTAGCAAATGAAGATAAATGAAATAAAATGTCTGCTGACAGCATGAAAATGACGAGCCAACAGAGTAGAAAGAAGGCCAGACAGAGCGAAACAAAGAGATAGAAAGAAGGAAAGAGAGAAAAAGAGAGAGAGAGACTGGTAAAAAATTCTAGTCTGATGTGTGTGTGTGTGTGTGTGTGTGCGTATGTGTATGTGTGTTGGGGTGTTACAAAGATAGATTGCAGTTTTTAAAAGCAAATTTGGATAACGTATCCCCAGTAGCCACGTAGCCCCTAGCCTGTTTCCCATTTGCCCATTTCTATTCCACATGAAGCTGCCACAGCAGAGCATTACATTGCACAAACACACATGCACACACACACACACACACACACACACACATATACACTACATTATTTCAATTAGAAGAAGTTTTCCCACAGGCTAAAAGCTGTAAATAGTTTTGTAGACAAACGATAAATACCAAAAACGAGGACTGGACTTCACTTCCATCTTCAAGCAGAAAATTTGTTCGAATTTCAATAAAAGAAAATGTATGTACGAATATGTAGTAAGGTGCAACCCCAAAACGGAAAAGCTGGGGGAAATCTGAGAGAAAAAACCCCGGAAAAATCGAAAAATGCGAGATACCGAGAAAAGCTGCAAGCCAGAAGCCAAAAGACCAAGCTGAGGGGTAGGGAAAAAACACTCTGATTAAGCCGGAAGAGTCACGGGGAAAATTGTGGGGTTTAAATGTGAGCTCCCCCCATTCAGCAGTCCTCAGGTCAAAACGAGATGGATTATGCACTTAAATATACTTAAAGAGCGATAATAATGTTAATGATAAAAGGGGGCCATCGAAGGTTAAATTAATTCCAGGTAGGGGATGGTGGCTGGGGTTCATCATCCGCGGAAATAATTCAATATTTAATACGCCTTGGGGTCTCAGGAATGCCAAAGAATGAGCGACGGGGGAATTGCTAAAGCAGGGCGGATGTTATTAGCAGAGCTTGCGAAAGAGAGCGGGAGAGAGCGATAACTAAGAACAGAAAAGACAAAAAAACTCACCACTCAAAGGAAAATGAAAATGATCTTTGAGATATTATGTACAAGAAATGCGTACAAAACCCCAACCCACACTCGCAAAAACACACATACACATAAAGGGAGCTAGCACACACACACACACACACACACACGATTGTAAAACAGAATTGGCAACAACAAGATTGAGACTACAGAGGAGACACACACACACACACAGAATAGCTACGAATAACTACTAGTAGGTACGGATTACGGATATAACGGACTACGGACTACGGATAACCGAAGGAACGGAACAATGCAATGTTGCATTGTAGCCAATGCATTGGCTAGACACAAAACACAGAAACGATTAGGTATAGCGATAAGGAAACGATAAGGCAGATTAAGGTATAAAGGTAAGTGAGGAAAGGAACGGAAAGCAGTAGAACGGAACGGAAGCAGTAGAACGGAACGGAAATCTAAATGAAAATTACTCGCTACAATCTAAATACTAAATAACAGGGGGCAAAGGGTAATTGTAGTTTAATGATAGAGATACAAAATACAAGACACAGTTACATAGATAAAGATACAGAGAGAGAGAGAGAGAGTCGAGAGAGCGTGACTTTACAAACTACTCTACAAAACACTCGAGCGAGCGATACCTGTTCCAGAGCCGGAAACGGATGCGTTGCTGCGTTGTCCATTGTAGCGGTAATTATTGTTTATTGCGTTTGTCTTATACGCAACGCCTCCGCCTACGCCTACGCCAACACCACCGTCTCCTCCCATTCCCATGCCCATGCCCATTCCCATGCCCATGTTCATATTCATGTTGCTCATGTTACCGCCTCCAGCTCCAGTTCCTGCCCCAACCACAGCTCCAGCTCCAGCTCCAGCAGCTGCAGCAGCGGCAGCAGATGGTGTAGCCGAAGTACTGTGGCCGTTCCTCAAATTCCGCATGTTGTTCATAATATTGGCATTATTGTTGTTGCCACCAGTCGTGGCATGGCCATTCACCAACTGTCCTCCAACTGCTGCTGCAGATGCAGCTCCTCCAGGCATCTGGTACTCCGTCAATCCATTTTGCTGTGTGGCTGTCTCTCCGTTGCGCATGCCGTAAGCATGCGAATGTGGATGAGGATGCGGATGCAGATGCGAATAAAGTCCAGCTGTCGATCCATTCTCTCCGTACAGCTTCCCATTCAACTGTTGCTGCTGTTGCTGTTGCTGTTGCTGCTGGTGACCATTGATCAGTCCATAGTGGGACTGTTGCTGGTGTGGATGGTAGTGTTGCTGCTGCTGCTGTTGCTGCTGCTTGTGGAGCTGCCGGTGCGTCTGCTGATGGCTTTGGGAGGCCAGTGAGGAGAGCGATGAGCTTGAGGCCGGCTGTGAGGTGGCCGTCGAGCTTGCTGACGAGCTGCTCGAGTGCGTGGCCAAGGGTGTGGGCGAGATGTTGCCACCAAGCTGCTGTTGCTGCTGTGATGCTGCTGTGTGCTGCTGCTGCTGCGGTTGCTGCTGCTGGTAGTAGGCAGCCGTCATACTCGTGTGATGGTGGCTATGGTTATGGCTTGTCTGTTGTTGTTGCTGCAGCTGTTGCTGCTGTTGCTGGTGGTAGTAGTGTTGCTGCTGTTGTTGTTGCTGTTGCTGTTGCTGCTGCTGTTGCATGGTGGAGGCGGCAGCAACATGATTTTGATGCGATTCGGGCAGGAATTGCGGGTAGACATGGTGCGACCATTGCGGAAACAGAGGACGCGCACTGGCGGCTTCTATCGGTTATCGGTTATCGGTTATCGTTATGGTAATCGTGATTAAATATCGTTGTTGTTTATTTACACACACACACATTTTGTGGGAGGGAATGGCGGGCAGGGATACGGATTTTGCGTGTTTTGTAGGAGGGGCGAGAGGCCGGGCAATGATGTTTTTGTTTTGGTTTTTTTTATAAATCATTTTGTTTTTATTCCATTTTTTGTTTTTATTTATTTTTTTGATGTTTTTTTATTTGATTGTTTTGTTTGTTTTTTGGTACAATAAATCCGAAAAAGCAGCGTGAAATGAAATCATCGGAAAACGGAACAAAGAAAAGGAAACATAAAACCGAATAGTATCTCCAACAATGGACAGATATGAGTTCTCTTTGTTTTTTTTTTGTATTTTTTTTTTGGGTGGGTCGACATGGGGACTGGCTAATCAACGAATGTGTTTGCTTAACGACTAGGTGATTATATATGTATGTATATGTATATATATAGAGAGAGAGATGCTTAAAAAGTATGGATGGGTGGGAGTTTTGGGATAAGGAATGTTTCGTCGCAGGGAGTGCGCCTAAGTGGAAGGATATTGGTTGATTGTGGATGGATTGGACTTACACGCACACACACACACGCACACGCACATCATGGGCGGAGACTCTCTCTGGGTGTCTGGGCGGGGGGTTTGGGGAGCGTGGACAATGTGCGGTGCGGTGCGTTGCGGTCTTTGTGTGCTTCAGAAGGAGTGGTTGGGTGGGTGGCTAACATATTTTCATAGGTCATGTGGCATCTACCAGAATAAACGTTCGTTTAGCTGTTCACAAAAACCAAACAAGAACAGTAAAAAGGTAACGCACAGAAACCAAAGCGAAACAAGCCGCAACCAAACGATACGAGAGCAACGAAACGCAAAACGAAACGAAAGTAAGGGCCGAATCGAAACATAGCCAGATATATGTATATATATATATATGTAGAGAAAGAGAGAGATATTAGATTAGATCATGGTTGGATTTTTTGTACAGATATCGAAAGTAGAAAACAATAAACGAGTGAAGTTTTCGGTGCAGCAAAATTGGAAACAAAACGAATGGAAAATAAAGAGGAAACGAGGCAAGAGTCGCAACCGAAGACAACACAAGTGTTACGAAACGAAAAAGAAACGAAAACGAAGAAACGACATGAAATGAGACGGAAACGAAAACAGTTTCAGTTTGAGGTCCCCACTCTTCTCCACACTGGCAGGTAGGACTTCCTACCTATGGCAGTATATTTGGTAGTAATCCTTATGGGCCATGGAGTATTTATACTATTTGTATAGCCCTATTTGTGGTGGTCAGAGTTGTGGGTGACTTACCGCCTCCAGAGGTGCGCTGCAGCACCGGCGACTGCCGCTGGATCTGTGGCTCAGCTGGTGGTTCCAGAATGTCACGATACTTGGACACCATCAGCACGGAGATAAAGTAGACAATGGCCAGGGAGAGGAATTGCGCTTGCTTTGTCTCCTCCTGCACAAAAGAGCAAAAGAACAAAGCAACAAGACAATGGGGGGTAATGGTTATCGTGTTGCGATCTGAGAGTAAGTCTCCACTTACCACATCACGGTAGATGACGGCCCTCAAGCGATTCACGTCCATGTCCTGCAACAGCTTCTCGGGATCCTTGACGGGCGATAATTGACCAGTGATTGACTCCACAATGTTCTGTGTGGTGCAATGACACCGATGAGTATTAGTATTAGTTCTCTCTGTCTCTCTCACTTTTTGTAGCGCGGAGTACTCACCTTTGGCGATGCCTGAGCACCACGAATGAGCGCCTGCAGATGCGCCGCACCGGGCACATCACGCGCTAGGGCGCCCACATTGTAGCGGGTGCGCTCCTTGCACTCTAGGCAGTTGCGCACGGCACAGGTGCAGACAAGGCGCAGACACTGGCGCAGTATGCCGCCGCTGGACATGTTCTTCTCGGCCTCCAGTTCTCCAAAGTTCAGCGAGGTGGCAAAGATCAGGACATCGGCCATGTTCACCAGACGCTGCAAGAAGGAGACGGCCACCTCCAGGGGCATTCCCTGCGTCGGCTCCAGCACATCCAGCTCCGACTGCAAACAATTCGTTGGCAATCAGTTCGCGGGAAAGGTTTTGGTTTATGTTTATGTTTAAACTTACATTCGGAGATGTGGCACTGGCCAACAGGGGCAACAGGCCGCCGCAGGCGATGATCAGATTGTCGGCCAGCTGGGAGATCAGATGCACCGTGTTCACCACAAAGATGGCATTCTCGCTGGAGTTGACAAAGTCGAGGACACTCTTGGTGGAGTGGCTGCGCCACACCTGAATGTCCGTCTCCAGCGAGAAGAGCACATCACTGAGCAGACGCTGATGAATGTACGACCACTTGAATTCCGGTATGCGGAAAGGCGGACGCGTCGGTCCCGGACTGAACATCGGCCTTGTCGAGCCCGACTTTGAGCGCGGCTGCTGCTGCTGTTGTTGCTGCTGTTGTTGCGGTTGCTGCTGCTGCTTTGCCTCCCCACTGGCTGGATTCGCTGTGTTAGAAGGGAAATATAGTATGAGGTGCCAAGGTTAGGACCAATCTCCCACTTACCGTAGTGACTAGGCTCGAGTGACTGTGCATTTCCCTCGATTCCCGACGACTGCTCCTCACAGTCCTCGACCTGCTCGCCGGTCTGGAATTCCTCCTCCTGCAGCTGCACCTCCTCCTGGGCCAACAGTGCAGCGTTGCTGCTGACTCCCACCCCAGCCTCATTCTTTGGCGTTGTCTGTGTGGTCGAGTCCACCTCCTTGGGCTTGACCCGTGCGGGCGTGGGTGCCACTGTTGCTGCGGCCTGCTTCTGCTGCTGCTGCTGCTGTTCCTCGGGCTGCGCCTCTGGCGGTGCCGGCGAGGTTTGGGTCGTCTGCTCTGAGGCCTCCACCTTGCTCACGTTGACGTTGACATTAACGTTGAAGGTGTCGCCCACCGCCTTCACAGTCTCCTCGACCAATGTGTCCAGCACCTCGCTGACAATGGCCGTTACATGCTCCTTCGTTTCAATTTCCAGTTTAATTTCCATTTCGGTAGAAGCTGCTTCTTCAAGGATTGCCGGCTGGGTTTCCTGGGCCAGGAATAGCGCAGCCTCCACCACCTCGTGGACAATCTCTTCGGCGGCAGCTGCCAGACTCTCGGCGGACTCCTCCGCTTGGGGTTTCTCCTCCTGAGGCACGTCCTGGATGGCGGTGGCTTGCGGTTCCTCTTCCCCTGCCGCTTCTTTGGCGGCTGGCAGCTCGTTGTTGTTGGTCTCCGTCTCGGTTTTGGTTTTGACTGGAGCATCTCTCGCATCTGTTGTATCTTTTGCCGCTGCTGTGGCATCGATCACCTGCTCGATCAGCTGCTCCACAATGTCGCGCACTGCCAGCTCCACCAGATCGTCACTTGGCTCGGCAACTGTCACCCGTTCGGACACGGACTCCGACTGGGGCTCAGCCAACTGCAACAGGAGATTATTCTCCTCGATCTCCGGCTCTGTGGTGGTGTCCGTGTCCGGACTGACGCTGATCTCCGGCGTGGAGCTGCTCTCCTGGCTGCTCTCTGGCTGCTCGACTTTCTCGTTATTGTTCAGCTTGTTGGCTGCTTCTTCAGTCTTTTGATTGGTTGCTTCTAGCGTGGGGCTCGGACTGGCGGCTGCCACTTCCGTTTCCGTTTTCGCTTTATCTGCAGCAGGACACTCGCTCGTCTGGAGAGGCGGGGCTGTGCTGATCTCGTTGGCATTGACCTCCGCTTCCGCTTCCGACGCTGCCTCCCCATCCGCCTCGCCATCCGCTGCGGTGTTGGTGGTGGTGCTGGTGGTGGTTGTGTTGATCTCCTCTTCGCTGGGACTGGGATTGTTGTTGTTGTTGTAATTGTTGTTGAGCAAATTTTTGCTATTCAGCAGACTGACATTATCCTGCGGCTCCATTGGCTCCTGCTGCTCTTGCTGCTGCTGTTTCTGCTGCTCCTGGGACTTCTTCTCGTTATTGAGTACACCCTGGACAACCTCGTTGACGGCCAGCTCAATCTCCTCATCTTTCAGCACTGAGGAAGCCTCCTGCAGCACATCGTCCATGACCAGCTTGCAGTCGTTGAGCGCCGCCTCGGAGGACTGCATAACATGCGCCACATGCTGCTCCACATCGAGCGAGTCCCTGGCCGTGGCCAGCTCCAGCTCCTCCACATCCATGTCATCGCCCAGCTGCAGGGCTTCCCTGAGCGCCGCCTGGCCACCCATCACATGTTCCAGCTCTGTCTGTGGCTTCACCTGCAACTGGACCTGAACTTGGTCCGCCTCCGAGTCCTGTTCCGTCTCGAGGCTGCCATTGCAGGTTGGCGCTGGCGCGAGAGTGGACGTGGACGTGGACGTGGCCGTGGCCTGGAGCGCTTCGTCCGTTTTGATTTGCTCGTTGTACACATCGGAAATGTTGGCAATGACCGACTTGGTGCTCGGTGGCATTTCTGGCAGCTCCTGTTCCGCCGCTGGAGCCTCAGCTCCGTCAGCGCTGCCGGGACGGAGAGAGGAATCACGTTCGCGTTCACTTTCGGGATCTGCGGGGTCCTGGGTTTCTGCTTCGTCGTCGACATCGACAGGCAGCTCAAAGCTCTCCAGCTCCTCGACGGTCTCCTCCTCCATCTCGTCCTCCTCCTCAACGACAGCGGCCACATCCTCCAGCGAGGCAATGGACACGGCACCCTTCACAGCTGGTACCGTGCCTCCAGCCTGGCTCTGAATGGGAGCCACAGGTGCTCCAGCTCCGCCTCCGTTCTGCTGCTGCTGCAGCTCCTCGCGCTCCCAGCCGCTGATCGTGCTGATGGGACGGGCTTGGCGCAGTGCCGGATCTGTAATGTTGTCCGTGCGCTGGCGCTCATAGTGCTCGTACATCTGGGCAAACTGCAGCTTGAACTCCTCGTAGGAGACCTTCGAATGGACGATGGCCAGAGTGTCCACCCAGACGCGCCAGCCGCCATACTCGTGCTTGATCGCATGGTGCAGAAGCATGCGGAAGAGCGAGTAGACCATGTCGCTGATCTTTTGTTCCTCGCTGTTCTTTGGGTGGATGTAGGCCATCGCGATTAGCCACTCCTGCCACACGGACATCTGCAGCACTGTGCGACGGTTCTCCCGATTGCTGTTGCACAGCAGCGTCATGTCCTGCAGGAACAACTTCTTCACATCGATCAGCGACTCGGTCTGCTTCGACTGTCGTATCAGTGTGGCCACCACCTTCAATATCACTGGATTTTGGAAAGTGTTTGCGGTTTGGTTACAATCAACGAATTGGGGGATGGCAATGAGATTCGGGGGTACCTATCCCTAAGTACTTACTTGGATTCTCGAGGCGATAATGACTCTCTGGTTCTGGGTGGCGCGTGTACAGAATCTGCTGCGATATGTGCTCCGTCATGATCTCGTAGAGGACATTGTAGGTGGGCAGGGACAGTGACTCCTCGTAGAGGAGCAGCCGTTCGGCCAGCAGCGTATAGAGATTATGGGGCGACATCACATCGTACTTGCGCCTAGCCAGGGAGGAAGAGTTTACGCTTAGGATAAGGGATAAGGCAGAAACACGATTGCTCGATACAGTAATCGGTACATTTATGCATGGGAAATTGTGTAGGGAGACACTCCAGCGATTAACTGTATCGGACACTGGACACTGAACACTGACACATAAATGTCCCTATCTGCTGTGTTCCCCTTTCCCAGTTCCCCATTCCCATCCACTTACTTGTGTGTGCTGCGCGACAGAAAGAATCCAAGGAGCTTGAGGGCCTGCAGGCGTATCAATTGACTTTCGGCCGCCAGCAGCTTGAAGATGCTGCGCACACCGTGCTTCACATCGAAGGCAGGTACCATGGAGCTGGGGTGCTCCGACATCAATGAGATGAGCATCTGCAGCACATCGTGCAGGTTTTCATCCTAAAGTCAACAGAATATTACTCAGTTGTCCATGTATATTTCCCACCCATGGTTCTATTCACCTCGTGCATTGTGGTCAAATAGTTGAGTATGCTCTGCAGTTCATCCTCCTTGACCCCGTTGCCGATCATTATCAGTTGCTTGAGGAACAGCAGGATGTAGGCACGTATGGCCAATATATCCTTCTGCGCGGGACGCGGTCCATCTAACAATGGCATGAAACAACATTCCCTAAAGGTTCTGTCTCTCTGTGTGTCTGATCCAAAACTCACCTAGACCCTTGGGTATGATGCCGCTCTTGGCACGTGGATTCACCACCCAGTAGTAGTACTTGAGAGTGTGCACAGTCTGCAGGACGGTGCTCACGCGTCTCACATTGCTGTAGATTTGAGTGTCGCTGAGGAACTCGGTGGCCAGATAGGAGTACAGTCGTGCCTGCACATTCGCCGGCGTGTAGATCCACAGTGCTGGGTTGAACAGCACGTGGTCGAGCAGCTGCCACGTGAGAAACGAGAAACAGAACAACTGCGGAAAATTAGTCAAGTAACTTATGCTGCCCTCGCATCGAATGGATCATCGTTTTGAGTAATCGATAGTACTCGTTGTACATCGTTAACACAGAGAGTACAGCGAGTACAGAACAGAGTTTTGCTCAGAAAGGAAGAAATGCGAGTTAGACGAGCGAGTGTTACGAGAGTTACAACACAATGCATGTTACGAATAAGTAGTTATGATTTAAAATACACACAAAGGATAGGTTTTCAAAAGAGAGGTGTGGATCATATGGGATAGTTTATGGGTGCGTTTAGAGATTATGAATTAAATAATTTTTTTTTTCATTGGTATACATACGGTTAACGTGAGTTTCGGTTTGTTTTTTTTTTAATATATATTTTTATTTGGTTGTCGTTGTTGTTGTAGTCATAGTAGTTGTTGTTGAGTTGTTGTTGATGTTGATTGGGGAGTTTATATTTTAAGGGGGAGTAGTAGTAGTAGTAGGATGGACAACATATTGTTTGGATAACACATGCAGCAAACACGGGCAATCAATCAACGAACGAACATAAAACGAAAGTTGGACACGAAATCAAGTCCAACGCAACCGAATGGAATGGAACGCAACGCAACGGAACGAAATGAAACGAAACGAAACAATTGGGCATTCCAGTAGTTAAAAAATATTTGTTTTGATTAGGATCTCAAGTTGTAGGTTAAATTCAAGGACTGTAGGGTTAAAACTAAGCTAAGGCTAAGGCTAAGGCTAAAGCTAAAGCTAACATTAAGGCTAATGTAGAGCTAAAATGTAAGGCTGAATCGTTTATTAATCGATAAATATATCGAGGAATTGGGGATTCACGGAGGTTGGAGTTGTGCTGCCACAGTATGATGATGAACTGATGGAAATTAATGGCTCCCACAAACTCCCAAACGTGCAGCATTGCAAACTCAGTCGACAATTAATCGATAAGGAAGTTTTCCCCATTTAAGCAACTCAGCTTTTTGTTTCCAAAATAAAAGTTCACTCAATAAAGTGCATTAAAGTAAGTCGAATATTTGGGAGGGTTAATCCGTACAATTAAGGCCACTTTTACCTTTTAATTTCATTTATCAGTTTCGGCCCCGGAGCTTCATCTGCAAACAAAACTTGTTAAGCTCTCGCTTCAACTTGTTAGATTGTCAAAAACAATGTTCGTCCCGGCTTCAGCTACAGCTACAGCTACAGCACCCGGCTACAGCTGTTGCCATGGCTCAGACAACAATGCAACATCAGGGCCCTTCCGAAAAATCCCCTATCCCGGCCCCCATTCGCCCTCTCTCGCTGTCAACCCGCTCACGTGTACGTTACGGACGGCAGCAACAGAAGTTTCCCAATTAAAAAGCTCTGCACCGAATGTAGAGTTTTTATTTTCAGCTTGAAAGGTGCCACGGAAAAATATATGTACGAGTACGAGTACAATATTCAGTGAAGTTTTCTTTTTTCTCTGTTTATTGTATTATTCATTTTGTGTTGGCAAAGGGGTTGTCTGTGGATGTGGATCTATAGGATGAACAAATAAACGAGTTTTAGTAAGGATGGGATGAGTGGATTGATGGTGGATCAATTAGGATGGTGCGATGCGGTGCCTGAACACAACTCTTCTCTCAATTATCCAAATGACACATTGAGCAAATTGACTAAGGGACGTGGGAGAATGATGGGAATATGCTACGGGTGGGGTTGGGTGGGTTAATGTATTGCGTATAAGCTGCGGCTACAGATGGATGGAGAGTCGAGAGTCTGCGGTTGAGGTTTAAACCTGAGGTTATCCCTCTCAGTTGATAAGATTATGTGGTTTTTCCTGTGGTTCTGTGATTCGACATTGACTTGGGCACGGGTTGGGTAAGAAGCGAGGTGAGAGGAATGAGGGAAGTATACGTAATCGAATGAAATGAGTTGGCTATATAATACACACATGTACGCAAATGTATCTTAATGGGGATGAGAGAGATACAGATACTCTCCACGATTTGTTCACGATACACGAATGATATGTGAGATGGTGACAGTGAACTGTGTGTGTGTGTGGAGCTATACAAATGATGTTCAACAAATTACGTTAACAACAGACACGCAGTACACGTACAAAATGAAACGGATACGAAACGGAATGAACAGTGGAACGGAAACGGAAACAGAAACGGAAAACAGAAAACAGAAACATTCGATATAGTTTTCAAAGGCAATTCTTGGTAGACAGAAATCGAGAGTTGAGCTTCACCTGGTAGAACTGGTTGTTGTTCATGTTGATGTTGTAGTTTATTTATAGTTTAGATCAGTTGTAGTTGTTGCAATTGAAATTATTAATATGTACGTGTGTGTGTTTTGATGATGCGAATCGAAAGTTTTGTATTGATCGATAAGCGATTACACCACAAAAGAAGTGGCAAGTGGGTTATGAAAACGGGTTTATGCGCGATGAGCAAGCGATTCGTGAATGTGTTTGTGTGTGTTTATGTGTTAGTGGGTCGTGTAGGCGGTGGCGAAGAGCGTGAAAAACAGCGCAGGGAGAGAGAGAGAGAAAGTGAGAGTATGAAAGTGAAAGAGAGAGAGAGAGAGAGAGAGAGCAGACAAAAGTAGAAGAAGACATTTAAATTGTAGTTTATTCATATTAATGTTGCACGTTCATTTTTAGTATTTTTGCTATGTTTTTTTTTTATCTTCTAGCATGGGTTTGTTGCCTGATTGCTGATTTTAGCTAAGAAAAGTATTCAATTTGGATTAATTTGAAAGCGAAGCGATTATGCAAGCACAAGCACGCAGAACGCCATGGAATGGAACACAAATTACACAAGCGAAATCGTAACTAAAGAATGAGTAGAAGTTTTGTAGCCAATTCAAGATGGAACGAGAAGAAAGGCGACGCTTAAACAGTGCACGAAAGTCATGCAGTGTAATGCTGGAAAGCGTTAAAACAGTGTTGGTGGGAAGTGCTGGTTAACTTAAAATAAAATTAAAAAGTTGAAACAACCGACTCTGTGCCGCATCCCACATTGAAGTGGAAGTAAACGAAGCCATAAGGATATGCGTTCTCCTAGCAGAGAGAGGGTTGCCTGCCTCTGTGCCTGTCTGTGTTTCCATGCCTCTTTGTTTTGGGCAGAAATCGGGTTAAGTTGTAGCAGATGCGGATTGCGGATTAGCCCACACTTGAGCAGCTTCCCCCATCATTATACCAGCCAATACACAGGCAGGCAAAGGCGCAAAGCAAACATTAAACATATAGTGGTTTAAATAGTATATGTGGTAGGGTAGGCAAGCCTAGGGTAGGGTATGTGTGTGTGTGTGTGTGTGTATAATAGAATATACAGAAATTGGTATAGTGGAAAGGGTTATTTGCTTAAGAGATTTTCAAGTGCAGTTACTTATAAAAGGAGAAATGTGAGCATTTGTTTACGGTTGTGTTTACTTTTTTGAAAGGATTACGCAGGCCTGTGTTCAACTGTGTGTGCCATCATTATCATTATCATCATCATCAATAACCATCATCACCATCATCACCATCATCATCATTATCATCAACAAAAGGCAAAACACAGTGAGTGCAATAGATAGACATAAGTAGTATCATAATATAGAGAGATATATCATGTTTAAATACACATAAATAAATATGTAAAAATAGAAAGCAGATTTGGCATATCATTTCGAGTAGTTATTCATTCGGTAAACATTCGAACGGGTTCGGTATGGGCAGGGTCAAAAGGTGAACGGGTTAACGGCTTGGGTTGCGTGTGTGTGTGTGTCTCTGTGTGTGTATGGGGGAAAAACATGTAACAAAATGTTCAATTCAAATGCGCAAAACATAATCAAACATCATTCGGTGGCTCAAAGTTGGGAGGCTCTTCACATGCTAACCCCCATTCCACGCTCAACTTAGATCGAACTTATTTGTAGATATTTGTACATCATAAAGACATTATATAGTAATGATAGTCCTCAAACGACATTAAACGACATTCAACAGTATCAGTTATCAGTAAACATGCTCTGGCAAACGCTTTGGGCATACGCAGCGTGGTCCATTCATAGTTGATAGAGCGCGCGATCAGGCTGTGATTGATTGATTGATTGGTTTCCTTCTTATTATCTAACATACGCAGGCAAATTATTTGGAATAATAGATACGTAATACAAATGGAATAAGGCTGAGATTTATGAGAGATGGTTGCAGGGTTGCTGATTGTGGCTTGGACGGGCGCGGAGGCTCTTACCTGCTTGAGCAGCAGATCGCTGTTGGCCGACAGGCACGTGACCAGATATTTGGTCAGATTGAGGAACGAGCCGAGCACCTCCAGCGTGAGATGCTCACGGGAGGAGCGCTGAAGCATGAACGAGATGACCAGAAAGCCACGATTCTGGATCATATGTTGCTGCACCGTCTGCGATGTCTCCACCAGTTCGCAGATGAAACCCAGCAGCTTGGAGCTGTAATCAGTCGGGTGTAGAGTAGTTAGGGGCATTGCATGCTTTTGTTCCGAGTTCGTGTCGATTACTTACCATAGAGAGGGATCCCGCTTGATGTCCCCAATGCCCTCGTGGGCCATATCCAGCTGCGAGAACAGCGGGAACAGCACCTGGATGCCGCCAATCGAGTTTAGGGTGCAGTGTATCGAGTGCGTGACCACCGCCTTAACGTCCTGCAAAAGCAAATTTAAATTTAATCATCCGCTTCTGCACCTGCCTCGCTGGCCGGTCGCTTGTCACCAGGTAAATATGGTTAGTCTGGTCGCCCCCGGTAATCGCCTAAGCTGTCGTCCACCCATATATTGGGTCGGCGACACGTTCCTCGTTCCTCGTTCATCGATTGGCCCTGTCCTACCTGGGCCTCTTATGATTCGTGTTTGTTTGTGCAGGAAATTACTACAAAATTTATTGAATAATTTTGTGTCCGCCCAACGGACTGCCGTGTCCTCCAGGAACTACAGGAATCTTAGAGGGCAGCCCACTACAGCCATGACCCAAAGCTAATAAGAAATGCCAAGGCATGCGCTCGTGTCGTAAAATGTTCTGCATGGAATTTATGTTTGCGAAGGACGGACGGACGACTTGCCCCTCCAATCCGTACCCGCAACAGTCCCTGTCCGGTGTGGCCCTCTGTGTTTACTTACCTGCAGCATCAGCGCATGCGGCGTGTGGACAAAATATGATACATTTCCCTTGGGGGATGACTGCAAACAGAGCTGGCCATCGGTAGCCACTGGATTGTACATGAAGACAATGGCATTCGATAGTTTTCCATCGTACAGCACCTGTGCGGGAGAGGGGAGAGGGGAGAGTGGAGAGGGGGAGGGATTAGAATGGCCTTCAATAAAATTCATTGAGTGGACAGTGCTCTGTCGAGCACTCGGACTAGGACTAGGACACGACCCACAACGACCAGCCACTGCTCCTCTTTCCACCCCGCGAGAAGATGTGGTGGGGCTTGGTCTGGTCATGACAGTGTGCTATACTTGGGCTTTGTCTATAGCTTTACATATAGAAATGGACGGCACTGTACTGTACTATGTACTGTACCTTATAAATAAAATTCTCGTGTCACAATGTTCGTTCCCGTACTCCTCCGAAACGGCTTGACCGATTCTCATGAAATTTTGTGAGCATCGGCCAACATCTATTTTTCATACCCCTTAGTGATAAGGGTTGTCCACACCATTATAGAGGGTATAGGACGCATGACACATGACATTGTTGTCATATATTTTTTCAATTTTGTATTGTTTTGTTTGTACAGTGAGCAATGCCAAGAAAACGCAACGGGACTGATTTGAGCCTTAATAAGAGTAAATCTCGAAGCTTGGGAAATAGAAGATCCGAAAGAACCGAAGAACAAAGAATGGAATCTTTGCAATTGCGCCAAGAAAAGTTAAAAGATACACGAGCTGAACGTGTTCACAGTCAATCGACGCAGAACAAATGACCAACAACGACAACAGGTACATCGAGCATTTACATCTGATTCATTCCTGCGTCTAGCATTCTAGTATGAGCCCGATATTTAATATTATGCTCATTCAAAAGTGGTAATGGTGCTATGGACAAGGAATGTCCGCATTGTCATGCTCTGAAATTGTCATGAAAATGAGCCAGCTGGGATGTGTTGCGCGTCAGGAAAAATGCAACTACCTGAAATTGAAACCACCTTAACCATTGAAGGGTTTACTTATCGGCACGGATCCAGATTCTAACGTGTTCCTGAAGTCAATTCGAACATTCAATTCATGCTTTCAAATGACATCGTTCGGAGCAACAGAAATAGTTTGAAATGCAAATGGTTAACAATAAAATCATACATTTAAAATCAGAGGCCAAGTTTATGATAAAATGGGCACACTGCTGCCAATTCTAAACGAACCACATACATTTTTACAAATCTACTTCATGGGCGGCGAGGAATCGCATGAATGCACGTTGTGATTATAAACCATTGATTAATTTTATGCCAGACGCATCGTCAGCGAGCTGGATGCTCTATTGAACGAGCACAACGAATTGTTGAAAATATTCAAATCACACATGCACAAGTTACAAATCGATAATCACGCTATCGTCATTAATCCTGATAAAACACCAGCTGGAGAGCACATTCGTAGATTCAATGCACCCGTTGTTGATGCTGTTGCTGGAATCATGGTTGGCGATCGTACAGGTGCACGAGAAATTGTGATTCGTAGAAAAAATAATAATGTTCAGTTCATTGCTGATACACATCGTTCATATGACGCTCTCTAATATCCGATAACATTCAGGAAGGGACAAGACGGATATTGCATAAACATAAAACAACGAGATCCCGTATCAGGTACTTCATTGATTATGCATTTTTGTCTACACTAGAAATTACTTAAAAATTATATTGTTATATGGCAAAACAACGTTTGCCGGGTCCGTCTTGTATATTACTCCTTGCACACATTTATATATGTTTGTATATCTTTTATTTACAAAACGCATCGATTCATTTACTCCACTTGCTCGAACTCGTTGAGTTTTTTCTTTTTGATTTTTCCTCTTGCTTTTTCTGTTGCTGGTGCATTACTGCCTTCTTCTTCTACTTTTTCTTTGGGTGCCATGAGCCGCAGACCGCCGAGGCATAGGCCAGAGGCATGGTGTGTGGTGTGGTGGCTTGGTGGTTTTTTGTGTGCTCGGGTGATGGTAAGCTGGTGCTCGTGTGTGGCATTATTATTATTTATATTCATTATACATATACATATGTATGTGTATGTATGCATGTTGTATGTACTATAATTATAGTTATAATAAATGCTGGCTGGCTTGGTTGGATTTGCTGGATTTTGCTGGCTTGCCGGCATAATTTGCTGCTAAAAATACTTCTTTTTGCGAAACGGAAACGGGAAACAGAAATTAACCAAGCAACATGAAGGGGAAATACACGCAAAAACAGAAGCGACAAAACCAAGCCAAAAATAATAAGCAAATACATGGAAAAACATAATGGGTATCAATCTAAAAATATCTGCAAGTTTGCCCCTGTTCTGAAGGGATGTCCATCCATGTTGTAGCCACTATAGATTAAAGCTTTACTTAGAACCCCTCCCCTACATGGAAGTACTTCCATGCTACATGGTACTTCCCGTTAAAAGCGCAATTTGTGTACTCTTCTGTGTGTGTGTGTGAGTGTTTGTGTGTTGTGTTGTGTTTCCCATTCCATTAACTCAACATTCAAAATAACTAAAGTACTCCCAGCACTCGCAACACTTCCCAACACTCCTCCTTGCTCCCAACACTTCCCAACACTCCACACGTTGAAAGGTAGCAAGCAAATGGCATAATGCTCCTGCCCAGGCAGGTGGGTGGGTTCGTTGGGTTGGGTTGGTTTAATGGCAACGACACGGCACAGAACGACTCTGTTTCGGGCCGTGAATGTGGAACAAGGCATCCAAATGTGTGAGACACTGTTCTCGTTGTGTGTGTGCCACGGAATATGGAACATGCGCGCCCAAAAGATTTCCCAAACAATCTACTAGGAGTGCAGAGAAGACAGAGAGAGGGAGAGCGCCTTGCATTTGGCTTTGTCTACGAGCGAGCGGGAGGGAGGGAGGCAGTGCCGTGCACCTGCGAAAGTCTACGCTACATTTACTTCCATCTCGAGGCATTGTTGGAGCCATAAAATTCCCCCCTCTTGAAATAAACTTTAAAAAGCCGTTAACACAAATCTCTCGTCTAAGAAAATACTTCAAAACTCCAAAACTGAAACTGTAGCTGAAACTGAAACAGCAAGAAATACGAAAACTTTTGTAGCAAATTTCAATATCGATTTGACTGCTTCCCCTGCCCCCTGCCCATTACAACTGCCAATAAATTCTTAATTGCTCTAGCACTAGGTGTGGGCGTAGGTGTATCCCATAAACTTGTTGTCTTACTGGCACAGCCACAAAACCACTTAAAGAACTTAAAAGAAATTAACAAAAATGGGAAATAATAAATAAAAGGGCAAAAGAAAGAGTTCGCTTACAGCTTTCAGCTGGTTGATCTCCTCCGTGTCGGCACCGCCTGCCGTTGGGCCAGAGCTTTGGCCGCTCACGCTGACAGACATGCGACGCAATTGGTCTGTACGACACGACACGACGACACGACAACAAAATTAAAATTGGAATATCAGAAAATCAGAATTAAGCAAAACAAAGCAAATCATAATGTGAATATAAATACCAAAAGAAGCATTTCCAGTAGGCAAATGGCCGAGCGGATCTTCTGCAGTGCCCCCAGTGGCTCCCTGGCCTGGGATTGGGTGGACTTGGACTTCCCCCTCGTGGATGTTGTTGCTGCTGTCGCTGACTCCTGCTGCTGCTACTCCTGCTCCAGTGGCTGTTGTGGCAGTGCCTCCGCCTCCGCCTCCGCCTGCAACTGCTACAACTCCTGCCCCAGGTAGCGCGGCCAGCGTGACGGCGTTGCGTGCGGTCAGCACTGCTCGAATCTTTACGAAAGCGGCATTCAGATCGAGCCGCTCGTCCGACCAGTCAATGGCCCGAGCCTCCTGCTCAGCGGCCAGTGTCTGAAACTGTAACTGCAGCTGCTGTTGGCCACTGGCGGCTGCCGCAGCGGCATCGATGGCACCGCCACTTGCAGCTCCACTGCCGCTCCCACTACTGCCAACGCCCAGTCCCGCCCCTGCCACCATCAGCGACGTGGCTGGCAACAGTTGAAAGTGACTCACCCGCTTGTGATTGTCCGGCAGATTCAGATAGCACTCATTATCGAAGCGAAATTGCGACTGTTTATTGTTCGATAGTCGATGGTCGATGGTCGATTTTCGGTTTTGGTGATTGGTGCAAATATTAGCGAGTGTGCGGCAGAAAGAGAGACACACAGAGACAGAGAAGAGAAAGAGAGAAAGAGTAGAGCAAAAAGAAAAAGAAAAAGAATTGAAATCAAATCACATTATTCTTCTGTACATGAACATGGACAAGGACAAGGACAAGGACATTTGCTTGCTGCGCAAAAGCAAAGTGGCTGGAGTGCTTTATAGGGTGCAGTTGTGCCAAAGGGGGGAGGTTCTCAATGAGGGTTTATGACTTGTAGGGGGGTATCATACCTTATAGCCCGGCCCCAGGCGATGCATGGCACATATCTGTTGTGTGGTCAGCGCTTCGCTGAACAAATAAATGGCTGACATTTGGCCACAAAAGACACGCTCCTCATCCAGCTCCGGTGTGGCGCCAATATAGCACTTGTCAAAGGGCTGCACCAGAATATCAAATAAAAGATTACAAATGAAAATGATTTAGATTTCGATTTCGATGCAGGATGGGATCTACTCACATCGTTTGTGGAAACAAACCAGGCCATTTCGGTCGAAGAGGCCAGCTGTCCATTAACGAGGCACTTGATTTCGCTTTTCGTCCAACGATTGTAAATATACACAATAGCAATCATATACCACTAGGAAAAGGAAACAATAATAATAATCATAGCAGATGGTAAATGATGGTGAAGATATTTCGTACCTTTCGCGGCTGGAACTCATATTTGACACAATGCTGAAAGCCCTTGCCCTTCACCTTCATGGATGTCAGCACCAGACAGTTGCCCACAAAGTGCGCCGTGTAGCCCACGCCCTTGGAGGTCTTGAAGCTGCACACAAATCAAGTAATTTAAATACCAAAGGATTTATCTGATGAAAATGATTGTACTTACCAATAAAGGTAGGGCTTCTCGCGCTCAATGTTCACCGAATTGATGGGATCCAGGCGAAACCATGTGGTGAAGGTAAATCCATTCTCATACGGCCACTTGGCCAACGGCGGCAGTACCATGGCCTGCAAAATAATACCAAGGAAAATGCACATTAGATTACTGATTTCATATAATCTTCGATTGCTGCTGCTGCACAGTCGGTTAAATACCAATTATGAACTCGCATATCTTGGCCAACATTTCACCAGCAATAAGTCAAATAATCCACATAATTTGCATCGTTCAAACAGGGGCAGAGACAGAGACAGAGAGTGGTAGATAGAGAGTGAACTCATAACAGCAGTTGAGTTTGGGATTGAGTTTCAAAATGAAGTTGCCTTGAGAGTTTTCTGTAGCCCAGTGCCAATGCCAATTCCAATGGCAATTTCCGTTCAAGTCTGAAGATATAAATCAAAGTTTGCTGTACATTTTTGAATGGACTTTGACTTGGGTTACTTGTGGCATTCCACACAGATACACACACAAAAACACCCCTTTGAGTCCTGTGGCTACAAAATTCACAAGCGCAATGCCAACTGAATTGCAAATTATAAGGAAATGAATTTTGTGGTTTATCGGACAGACAATGCAGTTAGGCTGTGGCAGAGACTTTGGTATTTCCCTTTCAAAAGGAGCTCATAAACTGGCCGAGGCCAGCCGGACTGCAGCTGGGATTCAAGTCGCAAATGATTGGCAATGAAATACAATCTTGTCGTCGCTTGCTGAACACTTGATTATCGACCATTGCCTCATGATATCCGTATATCTGGATATGTAGATAGCATTGGATTAATACCACTAGTCGACATTAATTGCCATTTAAATTGAAGTGTTTTCTTCTCTGTATTAGCCCTGAACAGCAACTGATGTCACAGAAGGTCACATATCACAGAACACTATGGACCAAGCGCACTTGTGGTCTCCCAATTCTCACACAGTTCAGCTTTGGCTTTGGCTTTAGCTCGCTCTTTCGGTGCCCTAAATGGGTTAAGGCCAGGCGGACGTTACAAAGACCTGACATTGTTAGAGCTGTGCTGCGGTTACGCAGTGTCACCAAAGTGTCACCCCCTTCAACCTGGAGACGCGCTTTCTCCTCGCACTATTTCAGACAGCGGAAACAGGGCAGCGGATATGCCATCGCAAGTGGGGTGGCAGTGGCATGCTGCAGCGGAGCAGTGTAGCTTTGGTCTCTGACAAAATCTCATTATTCGAATCGAGTCTCTGGCCTCGATGTCGCCTGCCATTGCATTGCAATCAGCGCCATCATCAATGGCATTAGTCGGGGGCCAGGGCCGGGGCCACGGCCTGTGGATCGCTGATCGGTGGTTAAGTGGGTAACAGTCGGTGCCTGGACAGTGTCGGGCTTGCAGGATAAACGAAAAATTAAAAAGAAAAAAAAAGGCCCAGCCCAAACGAAAAGCGTGAAAAGTCCTCGCCCAAAAAGCAATGAAGTGGACAACCAGGGGAAACCAGGAACCACCAGCATGTGTGTGTGTGTGCGTGTGGATTTCGATGATGATGGTTGGAGCTGATGATGATGGTTTCTCTCCTGCTTATTGAACATTTTGTGCGACAATTGCAATTGGTATTGCTCCGCAGCTCTGTTTTGCTCCTCTGATGTTTCGTTCGTTCTCGCATTTGACTTCCAATTCACTTTATGGCATTTTTTATGTGTTTATGGGCAGATGGACACATCGATAGAGTGCCCCTGTCTGAGTCCATGTCCCTGGACACTCACCCATTAGCTGTCCGTTAGAGGAGTAGAATGAAATGGATTACAATAGAAAAGAACCGAGCCCCGGGAACATTTCCACATTTCGAATTTGTTTTAAGTGCCAAGCAATAAAATAAAAGCCCCCACGCGTCGCACCGCACCGCACCGCACCACGCCGCCCCGCCCAGCCCCGCCCAGTGTGCCCTGGGGACCTCATTCGAATACGAATATGTGTATCGATTCTCAGCCCCTACCAGCTGAATTCCATAAGGAATTTATTTACCGCTCTACTTTTGATACAAAACAAAGTGTAACCTGGAACCTGCGTTTGCCAACACTTGAACGTTGTTCAACACTTAAAGCAGTGTCGTTTCGGTGTCACTTGTCAATCGCTTGTCCTGTCTATGTATTGGCATTTCACTGTAATTTTGTAACACGTCTAAAGTACGATTGTAATTGTAATTTATCTTCGAAAAGAAAAAAGTTTCTCGTAAGGGTGGCAAAAAAAAATGGTTGTGCATACTCGTAAATTGTTATTTTTCTCTTTTGTTTTGGTTCACAGAGTCAGCAACCATGAATTACATGTCTGCCTGCCTGGAGGTGGCACTGGAGGAGGGAAAGTACGTCATCGGGTACAAGCAAGCGCTGAAGACTCTGCGTGGTGGCGGTGCCAAACTGGTGATCTTGGCCAAAAACATACCGGACCAAATGCAGTCAGAGATGGAGAAATACGCCGCCGAGACCAAGACCCAAGTGATTTGCTTCAGCGGCAACAACTTTGATCTGGGCAATGCCATTGGCAAGTTCTTCAATGTGGGCACAGTGGTCATTACCGATGTGAAGGTCTCGCAGGATATGATCCACTTGTTGGCGGATGCCAACGAATAATTTCAATCCATTGTTTTCAATGTCATCATAAATATATAGATAGTCGAATCTTTTTGTTTTAGTTGTTGTTTTGTTGTTGTACTCACCGATCCCTTGCGGCCCGGAAAGCTAAAGAACACATCGGGCCCGTTGCGGTGCGGCATTTGGCGCAGGACATTCAACAATTTGGCCGAGTGCCGCGGCCACTTGCCATTCGTTGCCTTCATCGTGCCAAAGAGCAGCTTCAGCTCCTTGACCGTTATGCTATAGCTGGCCAATACGCCCAGCATCTCGATGAGCAGATCTGCAAAAAGAGAAGGAGGAGAAGAGCATAATGCTAGGTATAAATGTACATACATATGTGAAGGTGTGGGGTGATGGGTGCCATTATGGCGGCCGTTTCCGGCAGACGGAAAACTCCTAATGGATATGGATATGGCCAGGATGCTGCCGTCGGCGATGCTGCATCCGCTAGCTGGGGCAGCGACGCAACACTATCTCCGTGCACTGAGCAAAAAAGGAAACCTGCTTCCAAGACTGCACTGCGAGCTTGTGCGTGACGCGAGTGCGCGGAGAGTGTCGCCCCGCCACCTGGTTGTACCTCAGGTGATGTCCATGTCAGTTGCACATACAGCCAGGCACAGCCACAAGGACATGCTCTTAGAGACTGACAAGAGGCGTTGATGCTGCTGCCGTGGGTCCCTGGATCCCTGAATCCCGTGGATCCTTGACTGGAAGCAGTCAAGAAATCGCTTTCTTTATGGCAAATAAAAGCCAGCGAAGGGAATTTACATACATCGGTGGATGGATAGTTGGAAAACTGCAAGTTCATTTATGGAATTCAGTTTGGAATTCTTAAAAGCTTCAGGGAACGTTCCTGTTCTGCTGCCACACAAATTATGAACAGAAGAAATGGAAGCAGCATCATCCATATCTGTCTTCCATAAGCCACAACGGGCAAGATGATGAGGATTCGGATGATTTGGATGATAATGATGATGATGATGATGTTGTTGCCAAAGTTTTAGTCTTCCCCTGCTGCATTTTCAATCAACTTTGGCCGAGAAGCTTGGCCAAATAGTTATTAATTCTAGAGTTCAAACTGATTGCCACATAGCGCACGCCCCGCCTGCCCCACACTGCCCGACGGTGGTTCACCTACAGAGCTTTACTGCCATAGCCACCAACGCCGTTCCACGAACACTTTGCCAACTTTGCAACACGCCCTTGGGGCCTGGCTCCATCTCTGCCGCTGCCGCTGCCGCTGCCTCTGCTGCGCTATTCCCAAACTTCATTTGTAATGCACACTAATTGAAATGGGACGCTCGGGCCGTTTTAATGCTTGGACTGTTGCCCTCGCCCCCATGGCCCCCTGGCCCCCTGGCCCCGTGGTTTTGCCGCCAAGAAGTTTCCACACCCGAACACCCGCACACTCACCCACCCACTCACACTCCATCAACACGTTTCGGGTTGCGTAAATTAAGAAATTGAGTAACATGAAGCCACAGACAGCCGGTGGGGCTGCAGGGAGGACGCAGTACCTTTAGGGGCTTACGGACTGGACCCGAACCGAAACGAACCGAACTCCACACTCTCCTTGAAACTGCTGTTTGGCTCCATGGCTCCATGCCGCCGTGGGCCCCGAGGCGACATTCCCAAGACGACAATGTCGCCCCAGTTGCTCCCCAGTTGAGGTTCCAGCAGTGTCTGGCAGCCAGCAGCATCGCTTCATCAGCATTTAATTACATTTTCTTTTGGCATGCCAAAGTTTTTACTGCTGCCATCACCCCATTCTACGTCCTCCCGCCACCATCAAAGCCATCATTGGGGAGCAGCATCCAAGCCATAAATGGGTGTGAACATTGTCAACTCGGAGCCGAGCTAAAACACAGAGCGCTCAGTGCAACAATTTTACTTATCGCTATTTTTAGGGATACTCTTTGAAGAATGTACATTTGTATCTGTGTATATGTAATACCAACCAACAGATCTATCAGATGAACTATCAAGCACATTTAAAGCATTTCAAGTGTTCAAATTAAATCTTAAGCCTTAAGCCAATTAAAAATAATTGCAAAACATCGAGAATTTCGCCTGGTACCAAAGAAATTTCACAGAAAAGTTATGGCAATGTTTCAATTCTGTTAACGACCGACTAGATTTCACAAAAGAATACTTTTCAATTAGACAACATAATTTGTAGTTTTAGGCATATTTTCAACCTCCCATTTTTTGTTGCTTTCGGATTGGAGTGGAGCGAATTGAAATCTGAGGAATAATTGCTGTTTCTCCTTTCTCTGCTGCTCCGTGTTCTGCTTATCATTCTCTGTCTCTCCTCTCTCTTCTCTTTGTTCTCTGTATATCCTTTCCTGCTCTTTTCTCCCACACACATATCGTGGATGGAAAACCACACTTGTAAAAGTTTAGCTCTAAGTTCAACTTTCGGTCGAGACTGATACAGAGACCGAGACCGAGACAGAGACAGAGACGAACGAACGAACTTTTAACTTATCTAATTTCTTGGCAAGTGTCACGTTTTGGCATTTGTCAGGTGAGGGCGTGGCAGAGTGGGAGAGAGACAGAGAGATGGATAGAGAGGAGGATAGACAGACAGACATCTCATATGTATGAAATTATTTCTTTGTTTGTGGCATACCCCAACTCCAACTTTGTCTCTCTGTCTGTCTCTCTATCTGTCGTGTCTACTCCGCACATGAAGCTCAAAAGTCAGCGACTGCAAATTGACAGCAGTTACACTTCGTTAAATGCGGCATAAACCAGGGGGCTTGGGGCCAGCAGCTGCCACGGAGTGAGGGGATATAGAGAGTGAGAGGGTTCGTGGGTGTGTTGGTTGGGTGGCAGCTCTGGGAGACCGCAGATGTGTCATTGACTTAATAAAATCAAAATCAAAGCCAAAGGCACGCACATGCCTCAAGGCAGAGAAGCAAGAGCAGAATGTTGCGGGGTAGCAGGAGGAGTATAGGCTGGGGGTAGGAAAATCCAAGATTGTTGGTGTGTGTGTGTGTGTGTGTGTATGTATGTGTGGAGTGTGTGGTATCCGTGTCTCGCTAATGAACAGCAAATTTGCAGAGCTGCTTGTTTTACCCCATACTCCCACTCCCTTTCTGGGTCTCTCTCTCACTCTCTAGTCGGATCTCGTAGCTCTCTCGGGGTGCCCATCCCCCACTGTGTGTTCTCCTTGTGCTTAGTGTTTGGCGGGGACTGTGGACTGGGCGTGTCAATGCTGCTGACAAGCGTAAAATTAATCGAGAAGCATTGCCAGATCGGGGGTCAAAGCTAACTATAGACCCCCCTACAATATGTCTCTGGATACATATGTATCCAGAGGGTAAAAGGGTAAGAAAATGAGCCGTATAACTGCCATCTGCAGCCCACTGGCTACTTAAAAGTGTACCTGAAATATGAGTGGAAAAATAAGAGGGAAAACTCCCTTTCGCCCATTGTTAAACACATCAGCAAAACTCTTGAAAAATACTTCCCCACAACAACGAAAGAACTTCTGCTGTATGGCTGAGTGAGGATATGTGTACATGTGTATGTGACTGTGTGCATCACTTACCTGCCACAACCGTTTCGGAGCGCTGCAGCCGGACGAGGACATGCTCGATAAGGCCAACATCTGTGCAGGCCTGCAGATTGCGGACGCTCTTACGCAGAATCGCTATGAATACACTCCAGATTTCCGCCTGAAAAAAGAAAGAACACAGACACACAGTTATGGCAGAGAAAAATTCAAAAAACCAAGACAGGGAAAAAGTATTAGGACATCAAAGTATCAAAAGTTGTTCTTTCTCAGGATGATTGCTGCTGCCGTTGCTGCTGCTGCTCAATAACCAAAAGTGGTGCCCCACACAGATGCACGCATAAATACTCTCTCTCACACACACACAACTTCTCTCTGAGGCAGAGCAAACAAAGGGAAAAAACGAAAAAAACAGATATAAGCAGCTCACGCGTTCAAAGGTATGCAACACTTATCTGCTCTGCCTCCTTCTCTTGCTGCTGATGTGTGAGTCTATGTGTATGTGTGTGAGTGTGCCTCTGTGTGCGTGTGTCTAATGTAAACAGTCATTGAAATAAAGTAAAATAATGGAAAGTAATGGCAAAATAATCGCAAGCCAAAGACAGAGTTTTCCTTCCTTCCTTCCTTCCATCCAACATTCCTCCTTCTGCTCCTCCTCCAGCCGGCTCCTTCGTTTCGGTATTATTGCCTCAATTCTCAAGAACAAAAAACAAAACGTTTGACGGTTTTTTATGATTATTGCCCTTTCACACACACACATATACACAGCAGTCAGAGATAAAAGAGGGAGAGAGAGGAAGAGAAGATTGCACATTGCACTATGGGGCATTTGACCACTTTTTGTGGCATTAATTAATAACTTCCAAACGAAACAATATTTTTTTATTTAGTTTTTTGATATGAGTATATAATAGTGAAAGGACGGTTTGCTGAAATGGGCGTGCCACCGCCTTTTCTTCAGGGCAAAAGATGTGCCCGGATTTTTAAAAATGGAAAAGTAGAAGATAATCGGGTTTTTACATTGACTTCCTTGTATACTGCAAGCAGCTTCTTCTCTTTGAGTTGTTGAATGTGGGACACAATAGGACTGCACGGCAGTGCAGAGATACTGGAAATGTCTCAACGTTATTATAATTGTACAATTGAGCACGAATTTCTTCGGCACAGTTTTTTTCGATTTGTTTCAAGTTTCCGTGAAAATGTTCAATTTAATCGACAAACTGTAAAAAAAAGTTCTTCAAAGGGTTCTCAAGGCTGGTGACAGGTATTAACACTTAAATTCAATGCAAATCGGCATCATCTTCTGCAATTTTCTTCTTCACTCAGTTTAACATTGCAAACAACTCCGAAAATCTCCGAACACTTTGTAAGTCTATTTAAGACAAATTTTCCTCACAAATAAGAACTTGTTATGAAATTAGCCATTAAACATATTATAATACCTGCCTGAATCGAGAATATTGTAAAAAATGAATTTAAATTGGTAAATTTATCAATTTTTGCACTTTAAACTTAATGAACAAAATCAGTTTTCCGATAACTTTTCATCGTTCGTAGCAAACAGCTGACTTTAGCAGCTGTTATCTTAACAGTGGTACTGTTAATTTTTTGGGTACGTAACATGACGGACTGATGTTATTCCTATGTATATCTGTTAAAAAAATATAATTTTTTTTTCTTTTGACAAATGAGTTTCGGCCAGAAAAAGTGGTCAAATGCCCCATAGTGCATTGATTGGGCATTGCAAGGAAGCAAGGAAGCAAAGCGAATATCATTTTGAATACTTATAGATGTGCACCCTACCATTTGAGGGTATTTCCCATGTAAATAAAAACTTTGCCACACAGAAAATGTCAATTATGGAGAATTATGGCATGTCTTCTGCTAAACGATAATTATTACTCATCAAATTATTTCTAAAATTGTTGCAAATAAATTGCAATAATCTAAACCTTATGGTAGTGTATCCAAAGCGTCGTCCACCCTATGGAAAAATGGCTTTAGCTGTTTGATTTTTTTATTTTATGTGCGTTTCCTCTTTCCATTTTGTGTAATGAGAAATGAAATGGGCATGGGGAAAATGTCTGCAAAGGAGTTCGCAGAATGGCATACAAATTATGGGCTTAGGTGTGCGGCTCGCTTTGGAGGCTAATGATCCCTTTTAGGCATGTTCATCAGCTAAGTGCAGCTAAGTGAATAAATGTATGTATGGGCGTGCAGGAAGTCAGTTAGAAACTGCTAAAATATTTGGAGAATTGGAATTAATTCTGTACTGTTCAGTTTTGTCGCTCTTTAATCGCACAATCTCAACATTCTAACGCCTACCGGTAGTCTTAGTCCATTCAATTTTTTTATCTATGTCTCGACTCGTTTTACGCTTCATTTTGTTTCTAAGCGGGTTCTTTTATCGCGTTCCCTGTCGCTTCCTGTCGCCTACTACTTCGCCTGTTCCTGTTTTTATACCCGGTACACTCGTACATACATATATGAATATTATGTGTGGGTGAGGCAAGGACTCGAAGATTCCATTCGCATCGTTCATAAGCTGCACCACAGGGCACTTATTACGCTCGACATAATGCCCAGCATCCTGATCTCCCTCACCCTCAGTCATGGCTTGGCTTTTTTCTGCTTTTCTAGCATTTTCCCCGAAACAATTCATTTACTTATATCTTATTATTGTTTGCTTAGCAGTCGGATGGCAGAATTGCATTGACCGCGCAGATGATTTATTTAAATTTAATCAAACACCAGCAACGGATTTCTAGGCAACTCTGCCGTCGTACTTGATCACACTAAATATTTGTTAGAAAACACTAAAAAAAAAATCGGGAAACAATTTAAGTACAAGCCGGCCTTTATTTATCCGTACACTTTACTCATTGAGTAATTTATTTCTCAAAATTTAGCTTATCAGAGATTACTACATTGTTCGAATCAGCAAATTTATATATTTTGTCAGAAGCAAAAAGGAATTCTAAGAGGTTCGTAGAAGTGCAAAAATTCCATAGTCTTGTGCATGAACTAATATTGTTTCCCCTCTTGGCAGTCGACAACTACAACAAACTACAATCAAGATGGATATTTTCAACGCACGTCTAGCTGAGGTGATCAATTCTGGGGAGTACTTCGTGGGCTTCAACGAGACCCTGAAGGCTATGCGCAAGGGGATGGCCAAGCTGGTGATCATCGCCGACGACACCAACGTCGGAATGAAGGCCGACATCGAGAAGCAGGCCAAATCGAAGAAGGTGGAGGTGTTGGTCTTTGCTGGCACCGTGCAGGAACTCGGCCGCGCCTGCGGAAAATCTTTTACAGTGAGCTGTATGACCATAACAGATCCAATGGCTGCCGGGATTATTTGCTCCTTGGTCGATGGCTTTTAAGCGTTTCTTCAACCAAATAATCAATAAAATAAAATGACTTGACAAATATTTTAACAGCAGTTTTAACTGTTCTTTCTTTCTTGAAGCTTTAATTTCTCGAAGACTCGAAGAACAGCGAAACTGTTTGCTCTTTGCGCTTTGTTATTATTCCTCTACCTGATAAATGATCTCCAGAGATGCGTCTCAGCTGGCCTCTGTGTCCGTCTTTCTTTATGTGTGTTTTACATATTTGCGAGTATTTCCTTTTTATACCCGGTACTCGAAGAGTAAATAGGGTATATTGTATTTGTGCACAAAGTGAATTTTTGTAACGCACAGAAGAAACGTTTCCGACCCCATAAAGTATTTATATTCTTGATCAGCATCAATAGCCGAGTCGATTGAGGCATGTCTGTCTGTCCGTCCGTCTCTACGTCTGTCCGTCTTGTTGAGCGCCTGGATCTCAGAAACTATAAAAGCTAGAGCCACCAAATTTTGCATCCAGATTTCTATATGCTCACACTGTTACAAGTGTATTTAAGAAATGAGCCCCGCCCCCTTCCGCCACCACAAAAGGGCGAAAACCTCCCAAACCTACAATTTTGAAGATAAAAGAAAACTAGAAACGCCATTCCGTAGGGAATGACCATATCTATCAGATCACCAAATTGGGATCCTAAACCCACCCCGCCCAGCAGCTTATATTTGTTTTTGCACATTGTCTCATTCAAACTCTGCTTCGAGCAGTTTGCGGCCTCTGCCTCAGCCTCGGCCTCTGCAGTGGATTTGCAGTGTGTGGCTCTAGGGAGGGGAGCGAGCTAAAGGAGCGTGTTGGTATGAGAAGTGTTTTAGATGTTGTTGACAGGTGAAGAAAAAATTTAAAATTTGACAAAACACCGCTAAGGTGCAGATGTAGTATTGAGTGCCGGGTATAAAAGTTGTGACGTGAAAGAAGCGTCTTACACGTCCCTTCTCGTTTTTTTATTATTTGATTCCATTTAATGTTGCTGATGGTAAGAAAACAAAGTTGATTTGACGCCATTGCGTTTTGTTTTTACAGCATTATTTCTTAATAAGCGCCAAACGGCCTCGTCGACGTCGTTGTCGTCGGCGTCCTTCCGATATTTGCTCAACTTTTATTCGCCCGGCAAATCCCCTTGAACAATTTGTTTGCCGTTTCAGACAGGGTGGGGCAGGCAGGGCACGGCAGGGGTGGCTGGAGAGCAGGAGGTGGAGGCAGTGGGAGATAAAGCAAAAATTAAATAATAAGAGTAGAAACTTCAGTCAGATTTTATTACGTAATTGGGTAGCAATTTCTTCATGGCACAACAGAGCCAACCAGCAACCCAGGGATGCAGGATGCAGGACGCATGAGCCGGAGACGGAGATGGAAATTGAGGAGGAGCCGGCGCAGGCCAAAAGATGCCACAGCCACTGAACACAAATTAAATTTGGCCTTTTCTCAGTCTCCTGTTACTCTGTTATATTTTTTTTTCTTTACTTATCTGTTTCCTCTCCTCTTTGCCTCTTCTCCTTTGGGTTTCCCCTTAAGTATGCCAAAAGAAACAGTGGGGGGTGGGGTGTACGGACTCGAGAGTTTTTCTTGCCTCCTTTGAGGAACCCAGTGAAGCGTATGCCGCGGGGGCCCCCAGGATAAATTGAGCATCGCTTGTCCAGCGCTGACCAGGCCAGGTCAGGTCAAAGGCCAAATGAAAGAAAATTAAAAATTAAGCTCAAACTTTCCCCGAGATTTGATACATACATATGTATGTACCATCAATATACATAACATACATATTACCCATAAATGAATCGAAATGTTAGGATCACCTGATCAAATTTATGCAATGGCCAAAGTTTAATTTTCAGTAGGGAAAACAGGGGAGGAGTTGCTGGCGGAGTCGATGGTGAGCATGTGATGGCTTTTCCTTACGAAAAGCTGTAATTTATTTGCAATTTACTACGAGTTTTTCTTTTCTTTTTTTGGTACTTTTGTTTTTTCCTCTGTTTCCACTTTATCCGCGATTTGTGTGTCTTTTGCTGGTCCATGGTGCCTCGTTCCCAAGTCTGATCTGGTCCCTAGTCCCTGGTTCTTGGGAGCCGCAGTCAAATCGTTTCGTTTCAATAGAATTTAAAAAAATGTATCAACGTGTCGCCTGCTGAGTTCTTTTTCTGTCTCTGCCCCTGCTCCTCCCCTCTGTCGCTTTTCTATGCGCTTTCTGCTGGCTCTTGGCAAAGCCATTTCCCATTTGCATCCCATCCTGGTGTCGTTGAACGCCTTCGACTCTTCCTTTTTGCAGAGCTTCGTCTAGCAGAAACGGGCAATCGGTCGTATACTTTATCTGGCGACAGCGCATCGCATCGTTTGAATGCCTGCATCCTCCTGCCCCCACCCACCAAGCCAGATGCAGTCGCTCCCCGCTTTTCCACTCTTTCTACCTCTGTGCTTCGTTACCCCTATTCAATTTCAGCACCCGCCCGTCTCTATCTTTATGTCATCTTTTTAGTGCCGTGCTGCAATCTACTTGTACTTCCTCTCAGATTCCCCTCTACTCCCGGTCCTTCTTCGCCTCAGCCGTCTTGTCTCGGGCGCAATGCGCTTATGTGCTTCCTTCCTGCCAGCACTCTGCCACTCTGCACTCCTCCAGCATCTCATCAGCCTTGGCTACGTGCCGCCAGTGGAGCCAACTGGGTTCGTTTCATCTTCCAGCACCCAATCTGCTGCGGCTCAAGCGGAAATTTATTATTGACAGCATCTGCCGCTGCAATGCAAACAACTGGTTGCAAACGAAGGTTTGCCTGCCAGTGGAAGCCCCAGGAGCAGAACAGCGCAGGCGGATTGAGGAGCAGACTCAGAGCCACGCACACGGAAAATGCCAGAGTCGGCAATTTTATGGGCTAAGTAGCGTATGCCAGAGCAGATCAGAGCAGGGCAGAGCAGGGCAGAGCTCCTCTCTGGACTGACTCTGACTCTGAGAGTCTAAGAGAATGTCGGATGGCAAAGACACTGACTGACGACTGACTGCCATTGATGGTGTGGCATCTCTTTGCAATGGCTGCACCGGCTGATGTGCATAACATTGACACAAAGTGCAATGGCAGCAGCAGCTGAAGGAGGAGCCAAATGATGGCCAAATTACACAAACGGCTGGCGGAGATTGGGTACCCAATGGGTGAGTCATCTAAGGGTAGAAACAGGCGACCAAAATGTCAAAAGCGGTGCACATAACTTGCGTATCGGGGGAGTATTTATAAATATTTTGTAAACATTCGTCTACAAATCACAATAAAACTATTAAGATCTTCTTAGGCAAGACCCTCTTTTTGTTCTGTGATTCTTCAGGCACTGCCATAGCGACACATTTGTCGCCTGTGATTCGGCCGCATACAAATAGATTGCCTTTTGCTTTAATGGATGTCGTGCTGCTTGTCATTCGCTTCTTTCGCTTCTGTGGTGCTCCCTTACCCACGTTGCAACGACAAAGCTGGCGCCTTCCGCCGCTACTCAAGTGCCTTCTGACAAAGGGCAATCACTTGTGACCGATGCCAAGCCATGACCTGTCACCAACCCCCCCCCTTCTTGAAACTACTACTGCTCCTCCTCCTCCGGCCAACCACTCCATCCGCTTCCGTTTTATAAATGCGAATGGCAGTGGCACTCTAAGGGGGGATTCTCTGGTTCCTTGTCGTCTTTCAAGTTAATTACACCGCTTGGAAAGCTGCTTCTTGACTACTCCGACTGCTGGCTGGTGCTGCCTGCCTGCTCTGCCAAAGCGTTCCATTTCAATTTATTTCTGGGCAAACTTCTAATTTATTTAATTAATTTTAGTCCTGCAAAAAAGGGTTGCTACTGAAGCTCCTGCTGCTGCTGCTACTGGTGCTTCTGCGGTGGGGGCGTGGCATTCTTTTAATGACAAGTAAAATAAATTTTGTGCATTTTCCCTTTGTTAATATTTGTATTGTCTGCCTGTCTCTCGCTCTCTGAATGTCTGTTTGTCTATTTTTTTGTTTGTCTGTCTGCCTGTCTCTCTTGCTGTATGTCTCTCTGTCTGTTTATTTGGGTTGAAAAAGTTTGAGTTTAATTATTTGTTTTTACCCACACGCCTCCAACTCTCTTTCTCTCTCTCTCTCTATCTCCCCACCTCTCTCGCAGTATGTTTATTTTATATTTCTCTAGCTGTGCCAATGGGTATTTTCATTATTTTAAAGATTTAAGCAACGCAAGATAGGAACAATTTTTCGTTTGTAATACCGATTAATACCCTTTCAACCTTTTATGTAAAAAAAAACAGTGCATGTATGTATAATTGGTCACACTATTTTCGCTGTTTTTATATGTTTAATATTTGTTTAATTGGATTAATATTTTTTCATGGCATTACATTTAGACTTATTAAATAGCAAGGAACAACCAACACTACTCGCAAATAAAGTGTCGCTAACCAACACAGTTCCCAACTTAAACTGGAAACATTTAAAGTACAAGCAGGCGTTGATTTTTCCTTAGACTTAACTTATTGAGTAATTCATTGCCAAAACTTTATTCTAGCAGAAGTAACTATACTGTTCGGATCGGAGCAAGAGCAAACGCATAAAATTTATATATTTCGTCAAAAGAAAACGAAATCAAAGAGGTTCGTAGAAGTGGAAAATGTCATAGTCATGTGCATGAACTAATATTGTTTCCCCTCTTGGCAATCGACAACTACAACAAACTACAATCAAGATGGATATTTTCAACGCACGTCTAGCTGAGGTGATCAATTCTGGGGAGTACTTCGTGGGCTTCAACGAGACCCTGAAGGCTATGCGCAAGGGGATGGCCAAGCTGGTGATCATCGCCGACGACACCAACGTCGGAATGAAGGCCGAAATTGAGAAGAAGGCCAAGTCGAAGAAGGTGGAGGTGCTGGTCTTTTCTGGCTCCATGCAGGAACTCGGCGGCGCCTGCGGCAAATCTTTTACAGTGAGCTGCATGACCATCACTGATCCAATGGCTGCCGGGGTTATTTGCTCCTTAGTCGATGGCTGTTAAATTTTGTCTAATCATATAAAATGACTTAGCAATTGCAAATATTGCAACAAGCTGCTCAAGCGGTGTTTTTTGTAGGCAATGGGTGGACGCTGAGGTTGAATTCTCTGGGCTTGATGCCGACCGTGTGCCGATACAATAACAAACTGCAAGTCTTGCGCCTCTCCAAAGACTGTGCACGAGTCCGGAACACACTCAGGCTGCCCAATGCACTGAAAAGACAAAGCCGAGAAGGAAGCGGGCCGCGGTCCGACGCGAAGGTTAGCCCAAAAGAGAATTTAAGTGCAGGTACATCGGGTGCAGGTACCAAAGGCGTCGAAGGCAAAGTTAAATGGAAGTTGATACAATCCCGATGCAATAACTTGGTGTAAGCTTAATCCTTTCTTAAGGGTATCGAAAACTTCGTTTCTAGGCTTTCACTTCTGCCCGCTTGTGTTGTGTCTCTTGTGTGATCATGCTCTAATGGGTTCTCATGTTTTTTTTTTTCATCAAAAATTTTCCCTTTTCTAGCGTTGGAAAAGTTTTGCCGCCTGACAGTTTTTGTCCAGGGGCTCCCATGAGATGAAGAAGTCACCTAATGGATTCAACCTTTTCTTTTCTCTTTTTTCGTCCTCTTTTTCGTGGAGGGTTTTTTTCTGGGGGACAACAACCCACTAACAAGTTAATTGAGAGCAATTTTCAGTTTTCTCATCGTTGAATTACATTAAAGAGAACGCGAAAGGGTGAAGAAGAAAGGAGAAAGAGAAGTATAATATTAACTGAACTTGTAATTAAGAATCGACCGAAACCGATTCCGGGTGCAGTGACTACGACGGGTCTCTGGGTCTTCGTGTTTGCCCCTTTGCCCCTTGCCCTTTGTCCATTGTCCGTGTTCAGCCGCACATTAAGGTGTCACAAATTGAAAGCGAGCTGTTAAAAACGCTCTGCTTGCTGGCAACGACGCGCTTAAAGTCGCGCGCACAATCACTGACGCTTGACGCCCCAACAACCCCAAAAATAAATAAAAAAGGAAAAGGGGTGGCAGAGCCATGGCAGCGGGTTTGGGGTAAAAAGCGAATTATGTCAACCTTTTGATGCTGTCAAGTGCCGCAAATTGAATTATGCACAAAGGAGAAAAGGTGTCGCCAGAGTCAACAGGGCCGCCTGTCTCTCCCTCTCTCTCATCCTTTGCCTTTGCCCCACTGAAGGACACTCTGAACAAACAGAAAAATACAAAAATTAAAAAAAATAAAATAGAGCTTCTGGTGGAGACTCGTTTGTTGTGCTAAAAGATTCGCTTTTTAATAATTTCGCGTGTGGCGCGCTTTAAATCGCCCGCCTCGTGGGCGTTTCCAGTCACGCGTGCGGTTCTCTAATTAATTCTTATGCAAATATCGCTCTCAGCCACACCCACTCGCTGTTTTCTCAATCCCCTTCTCATCAGAGCTCGGATTCCCAAAACCCGATTCTCTTGCGAAGCCAATGGAAATCGCATTAAAATTTCCCGCATAAATCGCGATCCTGAAAAACAAAAGGAAAACTCTTTTTCCTTTCGTCTGGGTGGCTAGTGCGTGGGGGCGGTGGGATTGTTGGGGCGGGGAGGGGCCATGTCAAACATGAAATTCAATTGTGTTTTTTGTGCTTGGTATAGATGTATATGTATGTATGTATGTGTGGGTGTCCTGGGTAGCATATGCGACTCAGAGATTCCAGAATTCTTTGGGGATTTTCGGGGCAGTGGATTGTGTCTTCTGATGTACAGAGCACGGCGGTAAGCAGACGGAATCCTCCCGCGCATTTGTGCTAAACTTTCACGTTGACATTTCCATAATAATTTTCTTGTCATTCTTTTCCCATTTCACTCCACTCTTTTGGTGTGATTTTTTTATATTTTGATTTCTTTTTTGGCCAGAAAAACTTTGCATTGCTTTTGGCTACCGGAAGTGGGCGGATGAGCGGAAGAGGCCACACATTCCCATGCTCCCATTCTGCCACACTGCCTCTCTCCCTTGACCGACGCCGCTGCCGAGAGCCCTTTTTGCCCTGATTTTGCTCTGCGTCCAAGTTGCCTTTTTGCATATTGATGAGAGAATGAGCGAGAGAGCCGTCCGTCAAAGGGGGGAAGAGCAGGCATGAGTGGGTTATCTGGATGGATATCTGGTGGGTGGGAAAAGAAAATGGAAAATCTGAAATCTAAAATCTAACTTGAGGGAAACTCCGTGCACCCGTGCCCTGGAGTGATGAGCGTCCCACGCACCGTGTGTCAAAATTGAATGACAAAACTCATGTGTGTGGCATTAGGGGTAGCCAACAACCAGCCTACCCGCCATCCACAACTCCCAGCCCATTCCCGACCCTCTATACAGAAACACTTTTGCGGAGCCGTCACTGTGGCAGTGGTACGGTGGAGCCTCCTCTAAACCCCCCCCCCCCCCCCCCCCCCCCCCCCCCCACACCCACACCCACACCCCACAACCCACACAGCAGCAAAACGCAACCAACACACCAGACACCACTACCCCCCCCCCCCCCCACCCACACACACACCCACACCCCCCCGCCCTCCCACCACCACCCCAACAACCACCCGC
>NW_022995758.1:680627-684237 GCF_900245975.1 Drosophila guanche | reverse complement strand
ATAAGTTCGCGTAGCTAACTATCGCCACCACCGCCGCTCTAGCACGCCACGGCCACCACCCCACTCCCACATACTCAACAGCTATCGCCTACGCCACGCCCTGAGGCGCTGCACGCACCCCCTCCCCCTCCCCCCCCCCCCCCCCCCCCCCCCAACACCCACCCACCAAGCCACGAAAAATGCAAAGCAGCTCGGAAAACGTACGAGGATTCGAAACAGTTTTTTCACACAGCAACCAGCAAATCCTGTCCCCCCCTCCCCACAAAAACCTATCGTTCTGTGGCCCACCCACCGATCAGCCACGCCCATATGCTGTGGTGCGTGTGTCCTTAGGCCTGGATGTCGCCCTTAAAGCAGTTGAAAACTTTATACATTTTTCATGGCACAAATATAAACAGATGGGAGCAAAGCTAAAATAAAAACAGGCACCAAAAATGTTGAAAGAAACAAAAAATAGAGAAAGAAAAAAGAATTCCATTGTTATGCGGTTGGTGCTTGAAGTCGCAGATTTCCCAGGGAAATGCAATCTAATTGGCATTTGAACTGGGATTTGTCATGACCATGGCCATGGCTCCCAAAAGGGAAATGGAATTTGGAATGGCCAATTGAAATTCGGCACTCATTTTCACAAAGAATATCCGCCTGATATTCAAGGTTAAATTAGGCCCAATTGTCTATATCCCATTCAAACATCAGCACTCTCTCCTAACGGCACAATAATGTGCTTTTAATTTCAATTTAAATTAACTTTCAAGTTCGATTGGCGATTTGATTTGGCTATTTGAAAAAGATCTTGGATTGCCATTTTCATCGATTGTTTGCCCTGCCTTTTGCATGGAAAATTCTCAACGTTCTGCTGCCCAAACCTATGTCCCCACACCCACCCTTTGTGTGTTCATGTGCTGTACTTAAAATGCTATTAACTGCGAGGGAAGAGAGAATTTCGAAGAAGAAACACACACAACAAAATTATATTGAAACTTGTGCGGCTTTTTGGCTTTTCAGCCTTGCCGCAGCTTTGCCGCCTTTTTTCGGGGTAATTCTATTTTGTCCTTTGGAGCGTGGTTGCCTCGATGTCTCGATGCCTGGGTGGCTGAAAGCTTTGGCTTTCCGCTTTTTGGAGGCGTCTACTTAAAAATACATTTACACTTTAATGACGGGCAGCCCGCAATGTGGCAGTGGCAGTCGAGCAGCCAAAAAAACAAATCAAAAAGAAATTAAGTGACCTTTTGCACATGGCAGACAATACTTTAAACTCAATGGGTGGCCTCGTGGGCAGGAGCAGCTTGAATAGTCCAAGGGAGGGGGTCTGGGTGTCGGAGGTCTGGCGCAAGCCATCGGGGATCAGGTTTGGGTCATTTCAATGTGTTTGACTGTCGCCGTTGTCGTTGTCCCATACGTGACGAGTGCTGCCAATACCATGAAAAAAACTTTCCACCAAGAAGAGAATTCAAAAAGGGAACATACAAACTTAAATAAACATAGAAGGAACGAGAAGAGCAAAGCAAAGAGCGAGAGAGAGAGGGGACACACAAATGTAATAAAAGAAGGCATCAAAAGGCCAAAAACACACACACAAAAGGCAACGTTGGCAATACAAACGTAAATGCCAGGTCCTTGGTTCTGGCTAATGTTGAACCCATTTCAAAGTGTGTCCTTCCTTCCATTCGAAACCACCTCGACCCCACCGTCCCATAGAACCCGTCGATGTCGATGTGTGCCCACGTACAAGAAGAAAAAACTTTTGTTATTCTTGTGTGCATTTCAATTCGCTTCTCCATCGGACGGTCGGTTGGTTTCCCATTGACTGGGCCAATCACAATTCATATTTAATGCCCAGTTCGATTCCTTCTGCTCCTGCAGTGGCTTTCTCCCAGTGGCCAGCGACAAAGCCTTGACTTTGCTCGTGTCCCCCATGCAGTTGCCATTCAGCATTCTGGCGGCTTGCATTTTAATTTTCCTCTTTGTCGGACATTGTCCATGGGACAGAGCTGGTGGAGAATATAAAATGTGACAGTGTGGTCAGAGTAGGAGAAAAGAGAGCGAGTGTGAAGAGTGCAAAAAAGGAATAATTAGTTATGCACGCCCTGAGGTACAGTTAACACTCTGCTAAAATGTGCCCAGGTATATCTGAAATAAATTTGCTGCATTCATTGCTGAACAAGGTCAACAATGACGTTGATGGAAAACAATGCAAATTAAATGCAACGTCAATCAACATACAATAGATATGTTTTGTGGGCTATTTTTGCCATTTTATGGTCACACTACAAATTATACAGTGTGCAATGACACATAGAATATGACCAGAGAACGAAGAAGACGCCGCACAGCCGCAGAGAATGGAAATGGGGCGGGGGGAACTTATAAAATATCTGCAAGGAATATAAATTCGATTCATGAATAAATTGTATGTATAGCCATAGCCTTTGGCTGGTTTATATTTTATGGCATGTTGTTTTGCCGTTGCTGTTGCCACCCCACCCTTCCCTCTCTTCCCCTCTCTTCCCCTCTCTTCCCCTCTCTTGACAGATAAAAGGATATCTGAATATCTCTACTCGACTTTGGCACTGGTTTCGGTACGAAGTGGATGATTTACACAACAGACACCGACACGATACACCCTCGTACTCGTACTCCAGATAATTACGCCGATGGTCTAGACTTTCAGTAAGGGGAGCGAAGCGGCTAAGCCGCTGTAAAGTCGATGGAAAGTTTTTTGCCTGTTAGAAAGGAGCTGGCAGCTGGCTGTTGGATGTTGGCTCTTGGCTGCCAACTGGCATTTTGGAGTTGTTACTGGCTGAGGCAACATAATCACAAGTTAATCCGCCGTGCAGCTTCGCCACCATCCAAAGAGACTGCAGGACACGGGAAGGGACAGGGACAGGGGATTCTGTTCGAATAAAGATAAGGTACACAACTTTCCAGATACTTGCCAGAGAGGAGCTCGCAAATGTTTTGCAATGTCTTCTCCGGCTTCAGCTTTCTCTTCTTGTTCTGGCTTAAAAGTGTTTTATTTACATCGCATTGAGAAAATTCCCCTACGGCTCTGTCAAATAGGGTTTCCGCATTCCATTTTCGAGCTGATATTTGCCCTAAAGTGTGTGTGTGTACAGTCTCAGTCTCAGTCTCAGTCCATGTCCCTGTCCAGCCCTGGGTCATCGATGGGGTTTTTCATTTGCAAATGTTTGCAGCCCTAACAATGTTATTTACAGCAGCTGCCCGCCAAAAGAAAGCAAAGAAACGAAAGGTGTGGAGGGGCTTTCCTCCCGAAAGGACTCCCAACAAAAAGCAACAAAAGGCAAAGAAAAGGAAATGCAAAAAAAAGGGAAGAAAAAAGAATGTGAATCCAATTCGACGAAAGGTGAAAGGTGTTGGGCTGTTGATTCTCTGCCCCCCCCCCCCCCCCCCCCCCCCCCCCCCCCCCCCCCCCCCCCCCCCCCCCCCCCCCCCGCCCCCCCCCCCCCCCCCCCTCCGTCGCGCGGTCCCCCCGCTACGTCCCGCGCGGCGCGCGCGGTGGGAGAGCTTCTTTCGACCGCAACAAAAGAAAAGAAAGACGGAGGGGGGAAGAGAGGCGACGGAGAGCGACAGTGCAGAGTGAAAGGGGGGG
>NW_022995758.1:576132-680023 GCF_900245975.1 Drosophila guanche | reverse complement strand
CCCCCCCCCCCCCCCCCCCCCCACCACCCTCAACCCTTGTTCATCGGGCCGCTGTCCGCTGCTGCCTGCCTCCTGCGATGCTCTACTGTGGCAAGAGTTACGCAAATTGCTGCGCTGGCGGCAACGGTTGTAAAATGTTATTGAGCACACACGAAGCATGAAGCATTTCGAGCATGGGGTACAAGGCGACGAGCCACGACAAATATGCGGTTAACTGCGGAAGGGGAAACGTCTCGAAATGTGGGGTCGTGGCATGGGCATGGGTAGGCCGCATTACGGCCTTAATTTTCAAAAGAAGCTTTGATTTACCATCCCAAGGAGGGGGCAGGTGGCAAGTGCAGGGGCAAGGGCACGGGAGAGGGCCCGGGAGAGGGCAAAGGGCAGCGTACCAAAGGGCGTTTGCCCTTTATTGTCAAGTATAAAACGTTATGGCCATGAAAGGAATTCCACCTGCGGAACCAGCGGCTAAAACAGTTATTTGCACTTGCCCCCGAATGTGCCGGTTACGTGCCGAATCAATTGAATGACGGCTGTGCCAGTGCGCCACCCCCCATCTCCACTGAGGATTGTCAGTGGGGCAGGGTCGAGAAGAGAGCGCTGTGCTGTGCTGTGCTCTAAAAGGGGGCAACCATAAAACGTTGGCACAGTGTAGTAGGCGACCAGTTCTGTAGTTACACATAAATCATTTAAGTCTCAACCCGCAGTACACAGCTCCTCCTCGTGACTCCTCCCGTTTCTATGCAAAATGTTTACTTAAATGTTTGGGTTGGCGTTGGGCCTGTGTCTGGGTATTGGTAGTCCTCCTTCCTGGCCATAAAATTCTTGTAAATTCGTGACAGGGGACTAGGGGGGGACTCGCACCTGCCACGCATGCCAAATGAACTAAAGAGATCTTTGAGAGCAGCACAGCAGCAGCCACAGCCACAGCAACAGCAACAGCAACAGAACAGGCTTCATGAGCCTTAGCTCCCCCACGCACAAATGATGCATATTTGATGCTTGTTTTACATATGCCAACAGCCATGCCATGCCATCCCATCCCATCCAGGGGACGACACATGCTCACGAAAACACAGGGAACAGAGACACTCTGATAGAGAGAGAGAGACAGAGAGTGTGGTGGGGAGGTATGGGAGGATGGCACAAATTTGTCACTGACAATTTTCATTAATTTAAAAAGCCAAATAAATTTTGGCAGCATTCAACCGCAAAGACACGCACAGAGATGTTGATAGGAAGGAAAAAAAGGGGCAGGCTGGAGATGTACCCTTTTAGATCTAATATATAAGCTGCAGAAATAATTTATTCATGTTTGATCTGTCAATATATTTTAGATTGTAGAAGATATTTCCACAAGAACTTGGATCGTACATATGTTTTATTTATTCATTAGCTTTATGCTTCATGCTTTATGCTCTGGTATAAATGAAGCACTTCAACTCTGCAAACTGTTTCGATGCTGGGTAGCCTCTTGACGCACGCACTTGAATATCATTAAAGAGTGGTTAGGAATAAGAAAGAATAAGAAAAAACGGTGAAAGAAGGAGTGAAATAAGCAGTGAAAAAAAGGGTGGAAATCAGCAAGGCAGCGCCAGCAGGTGTGGCACCGTCACACCCACACGCACTTCAACCGAAGACAACCAACCAACCACCTGTCCAACCGCCCACACAATCAGATTTTAAGCAGCTCCAGAACCTCCATGCCACCACAAAGTCACCCGTCAGCTGCCACCCCCCGTCCACAAACAGTTGTGTCAAAATGAGTGGAAAATTCAAACGAATAAAATGTTGATATTTCGCAGAATTACAATATGTATGGAAATGCTCATATATTTTGGCTGACTTACAAAATCAAAAAGAAATTCTGTAACATTTTGCAGTCTTTAATGGGAGTGGAAAAGGGCCTTTAACTGATGATGACTTTTGGTTCGGTAAAGGGGTTTTCTGCATTTCGGTAATGCTATAAAAAGGGGCAAACATTCTACTCTTACTTGGAAAAACATACAGGGGGAAAACTTCTACCTCATTTTTTTTTGTTTTTTTCTCTCAGCTTCCAGGACAACACAGCCTTTTGGCTTCCGCTGGCATTTATTCTAGCATAACTTTTTGAGTAGTTTTCCCATGGAAAGAGCACAACAGAGTGGCGCGTGGGGGTTGGGACATTTTGGGGTCAAAGAACTAATGAAATGAAAACTCATTAAGCAACAACTTTATAGCGATTTGTTGTTGTGACACGGTTACTCCTTTTAACATCCGATGGATGTCTGCTGCTCTCCTGGGATGACACTCCACAGCGACTGACTGCGTGGCAGAACACACAAAAACACACACTCGTATAGTTGAAAAGTTAGCGGATCCTTTTTGCCAGCATTCATGGCAATAATTTGATGGCACAACGAGGACAACTCCACTATGTCAGGTGTAGATAGTGCTACAGTTACTACAAGGTCTTTGGACACCACTTTGGAAGGATCCATCGTTGCTCCAATTGCAGCTTCGACAGCAACGCACTATGGTCCCAATGACTACTTTTATTGGCCAAAAGGTAATTTTTAAAAGTGAAAACCAAGACGTGGTTTTTGGCGCTCTGTATTAATAAAATTTTTTATCCAGTGGCTTTTGACTACCTGTTTTGTAAAGTGAACAATATCTAGTAGTTGCCGATGCCTTCGTAATTGCATGCTTAAGTGAGGCCTTCAATATGTATCAGTTAGCAGTAAAAACTAATTTTTGAAAAAGGTTTTTTTAATAGAGTGCCACCTAGTCCCACCTTGAAACCTATTGTGTGTCGTAGAGCAAGAAATGATTGTTAAAATGTATATAGTCAGAAATGCCACATTTTACCACAACTCTCACAATTGGCATTTATAGATCATAACCTCAAATGAGAAATGTCAATGTTTTTTTTGCAGTTTGGACACAATGTAGAAGAAAATTGTGAAGTAGGGTGCCATATTGCATTGCATTTAAGCCACAGTATTAGTCACTAGCTATTTTGAAGGGCTAGAGTTTGATAACCAGTGTAATACTGTTTTATAATGAAAACTCCTATGGAGAATGCTTTGTGGGACAAAAAATTCGATTATATTGTATTTTAAAGCTGTTTTAATTCGCGCTATGACTTTTTTTATAGAATCTAGCACTGCTTAACATATTCCCATCCTTTTTTTGCTTCTAACGTTTTGAGAAAAATAAATAAAAACAGATTTTTTCCTTTAAAAAACAGGCCCCTTGCTATTCTTAACTAATATCATAAAACGAAATCCAAAAATCTTGATTCGTTCGAGAGTTATTAATTAAGGACACGAAAAGTGGTCATTGGGACCATAGTGCAACGCAAGGGCATAAAAAACAGCACCAGGACATAGCACAATGTAGGGGCATAAGCAAGAGGAGGAGCAGCAGCAGCAGTTGAAAGCCATTTCATGCTGATGTTGCGTTTTCATTTCGCGCAATTTTGGCAGCAACGCCCCCAAGTCCTGCTGGCTCCTGCTGGCTCCTGCTGCTGCTGCTGCTCCTGCTTCTGCCGGCTGTTAATTTTCTTTGATGCCGCAGCGCGAATTGAATTAAATTCTATTAAAAAAGTCGCCCGAAAATAAACGAATACATGCACAGCCACAGACACACACACACACACACACACACACACACACAAACACACACAGGGGAAAAGAGATAAAAGTATTTTTTGAAAATAAAATAAAATTTCATCCGAAACTCAATCTGGCAAAATGGGGCAATGGGAAGAGGGGGGTATACATAGACAGACACTCACCTGCAAATTGGGCGGACAATGATCCAAGAGCTCCAGCATATGTTTGATATTCTGCGCATCCTGTATCACAAAATTCAATTCCATATCGAATTCACCGCCGACCAACTGGAAAAAAATGAGATAAAGAAATTAATAAAAATATTCATGTGGGAAAAACTGTACGTAGATACGCTAGAAAATGTTGATAAAACTGTTTTCAACAATTAGTGCCACAGCAAAATATCAATTTAAACAATTTTGAATATAATCATGTTTTTCTTTTATCTTTTTTTATTTGAATCTCTCTCTCTCTTTCTCGGCTAAAAATACCATAACAAAAAGCAGCATCAGCAGCAGATTTGTAATTGCTTAAGTTTTCAATTGAAAATAATGTTTGTTTCAGGATACCAGGAGGAGCGGGTCTCGTCGCCCACTCCACTCCACTCCACGCCCTGCCACTCGGCGTGTTTGAATCACATTTTCAGCTCAACAAAACTTCCTCTGGAGGGTTGGGCCATGGAGAGCGCTTTCGTAACAATGTATGAACACTGCACACCGATAGGAATAGATGCCTAACAGATTTGTGTGAGCTGTACAACGTTCCATTCAATTCTCTCCTATTTCTATCGAATCCCATGTTTCTCGAGAGAATTATTAAGAGAGAATAAATTAATTTTAAGATGCAATTCAAATGTGCACCCCCCTGTTCCCAGAAGATTAGCTCTTCAGTTCGCATAATTTATGTTATTTATTCTCATGTTTTATTATTTTTGTATTTTATTCTCATTGTCCAAGTGGAATTTATGTTGAAAAATTCCTAAGTGGTTTTTCTGCTCTCAACTTAAAATCTGTACGATGGGTAATCATCTGACTTTCATGGCTCTATTTATGGAAAACGCCAGCTCCACCATTTCCATTACCCACGCTATAGCATCGCTTTAACACCAAACCTCTTGGGTTTCAGCCCCCGGGGATGGGTAGAATGGGAGTCGAGATGTTGGATGGCGAAAGGAAGAAGGGATTATCATTTAGCGAACCATTTGCTTGCATCAAGGCTGTTTTCGGGTAAAGCCTCTCCATCTTTCCAATGCCTCCCTGCTCCAATTCCAATTCCACTCCCACTCCCACACTCACTCTCTCTCTCTCTCTCTAGAGCTCTCATTCTGTTTAGTTTTTCGTGGGCTTAGTCTAAGGACAGATGGAGTGTGTTAAATGCTTGAGCGTGTCATAGACACATCCTTGTGGCAGAGAGCAATCAGAGTGCCCTTTCAGCAGCGGCAACAATAACAATCGACAGTCAAGAGCAGGAGTGGGTGGTGGTGGTGCCTGGTGCCTGGTGGCTTGTGGCATGCGGAATGGGTGGTTGAGCCTGAATCACGTCACAAACGCAAGGCGAATGAAATGGCGGCGCAAAAAAAAAGGTTCTAACTTAATTATGCCAGGCGCCAGCGAAATCTACTTGCCACGAGCCCCATCATGGAGGTCATTTTCATGGCCACGCCCCGCTCGATGGGCTGTCAATAGATATTTTGTCTGTCGAAAAATGGTTTTCCTTTTTCGTTTCCAGTTTTCTGCCGAATGCTTTTTGCGCGCTTTAATAAAATCAGCAAAATAAATTCAATAAATTGATTAGAAAGAAATGGCAGATAAAGAGAGGCAGAGACTGTCTCTCTCTCTCTCACTCTCTCTTTCTCTCTCCCTCACACACAAGTGTTACAAGTGGCTATCCTTTGCGCTCATAGACAAAAATCTCCAACTGTATTTATGTCTATTTTTGTTTGTTTTTCTCGCTTTTACTTTTATTTTCGTCTTCCTTCGTTTCTTTTAGTAAGGAGTTTCCCTTTTTTGGCATGGGGGAACGGCGTCCGCCAGCATGGCGCCAGGATTTCAATGTAGACGTCGCTCTCTCGCTCTCTTTCGCTCTCTTGCTCTGGGTGCCACAGCTTTATGTTGTGTGGGTGCACTTGAGCTTGTTTATAATTATGTGGCACGGGTTTATCTTACCGCTTAGTGCTACCCGGCTTTGCTACTCCTGCCCTAAGGGGCATTTAACCACATTTCCTGGCCGAAACTCATTTGTCAAAAGTAAAAAAAGTAATATTTTTTTAACAGATATACATAGGAATAACATCAGTCCGTCATGTTACGTACCCAAACAATTAACAGTACCACTGTTAAGATAACAGCTGTTAAAGTCAGCTGTTGCTACGAACGATAGAAAGTTTTCGGAACACTGATTTTGTTCATTAAGTTTAAAGTGCAAAAATTGATAAATTAACCAATTTAGGTTAATTTTTTACAATATTCTCGATTCAGGCAGGTATTAAAAAGGTGTAAAAAATTGACCTCATAATATGTTTAATGGCTAGTTTCTTAACAAGTCCATATTTTTGAAGAAAATTTGTCTTTGAATAGACTTGCAAAGTGTTCGGTTCTCGCCGGAAGCATTAAACTGCATAGATATTGTAGAGTATTCAATTCTTAATCCAATTTATGTTATTTTTTCTTGCGCTGTTCTGCGTCTTCGCAGATATTTGAGTTTTGGTAACAAAACCTAAAGTTTGGATTTTTAGAGTTGTTTGCAATGTTAAACTGGGTGAAGAAGAAAATTGCAGAAGAAGATGCCGATTTGCATTGAATTTAAGTGTTAATACCTGTCACTAGCCTTGAGAACGATAAGAGTTATTTGTAGACCCTTCGAATAACTTTTTTGTACAGTTTGTCGATTAAATTGAACATTTTCACGGACGAACTTGAAACAAATCGAAAAAAACTTTCGTGCTCAATTGTACAATTATAATAACGTTGAGACATTTCCAGTATCTCTGCACTGCCGTGCAGTGCTATTGTGTCCCACATTCAACAACTCAAAGAGAAGAAGCTGCTTGCAGTATACAAGAAAGTCAATGTAAACACCCGATTATCTTCTACTTTTCCATTTTTAAAATCCGGGCACAACTTTTTAAGTAAAATATGGCATTGCTTTACATATTCTCATCATTTTTCGTTTGATTCAATTTAAAAATAAAATAAAAATTCGATTTTGCCCTGAAGAAAAGGCGGTGGCATTTCAGCAAACCTTCCTTTCCCTATTATATACTCATATAAAAAAACTAAATAAAAAAATATTGTTTCGTTTGGATGTTATTAATTAATGCCACAAAAAGTGGTCAAATGCCCCATAGTGCTCTTGGTCGCATGTTCGCCGCCTGATTCCTTTCTGTGGCTTATGGCCACGACCAGCGGCAATGCGATTTGCCTTATCACCTGGCAACAAACAGCATTGACAGCTGGAAAAACTCCTGCAAAAACTGGCAACAATATGGCCAACAATCTGTGTTGCGGGAAACATTTCTCGCCTCTCCTGCCTCATTCGATGGCAATGAAAACAAGCAAAAGATCTCTAAGACTTGGATTAGGAAGCAATTTATAATGGTCTCCCTACAGCATGGAGTAGCCTGCTACAATCCTCCACTCTTCACTTTCAGTCTGCAGCATGGGCTTCAGAAATGCCTTTTCCCTTTGATTTAAATGAAAACTCTACTGAAATGATTTAAAGGCGTTTCACGAAATATTTTCAAACATCTCCAGACACACATTCCAATTTCGAAACGTTTTTCGGTGCGACAATATCCACATATATGTATAACTACCATTTGATGAGCTTCGGCATCAAGAACCTCCAAACCCAATAGATTCCCACCAAAGAAACCTTTTTACAGCAAAGTAATTTTACACAAATTCAAGCAAACAAATTCCGATTACGTATACCCCAACGATGTCGTGGAAAACTTTAAACCGAGCCCCATAATCATCAGCATCCAACGAAAGGCAAGTACAGCGAGGGTGGGAAAAATGCTCATTCATATTTAAATTAAACTTTGTGGAAAAGTTTTGTCGTGGCGGTGGTGGCTCTCCGACTACGACTTCCATTCCATACGTCCATCCCATTCATCCGACATCCACTGACTGCCCCCCAATTAGGACGGGGAGTGCCCGTGCCAAGCCATGCCATGCGGAGGGAGGGTTGGGTTGGGTCTTAGTACAAGCATTTTAAACGCCGCTTAATTATATTCGTCGCTTGTTCTTATCGGCTGAAAAGCCTCTCCCCCTCTCCCCCACCTACATTTCCCCTGGGAGCTTCTGCTTCGCACCTTTTTTTCTAGAACATTTAGTCAATTTTAAGTTCATTTTGAAAACGTTTTTACTTTTATATTTCTTTGGTGCCGCTTCGCTTTTGCTCGCTTTTTACTCGCTTTACTTTTTTTTTGTACTTTTTGCTGCTGCTGCTTTAGAGTTTCTTCGTTTCATTTGTGCTGTGGAAACTCTGGCATTGACGTGTCGCCTGCTTGTCACCTTGTTATCCCCACCACACCAGCACCCACACACACACAGCACCTGCTTGGCTGCCACTCCTTGTCGCTTATTTAAAGTAAATTGAATTTCTATTTTATTTAAAATGCGCATTGAGACGCACTAAAAGTTCCTCAAGTGGCAGCGTTTTGTGGGTCCCTCGAGATGTGGCCTGGTGTGGGGTGCAGCAAGTATGGCAATGGAAATGTCAGTGGGTGAGTGAAAAGCGAATGGCAAGAATAAATGGGTGACAGCGATTGAATAAAGCGGGGAGAGACCGAGAATTGTTCTTCCTTCTCCTTTTGTTTTCGACTTTTCACACGTTTTTGTCTTTGTCTTTTACTTGTTTTCATTTCATTAATTTTGTATATCTACAATTTGTAGATAAAATATAATTTAAACCAGTCGAAATATAAATCCGAAAAGTGAGTTTCTCTAGCATTTAGATTGCTCTAATAACAGCGTTTCAAAGAGCCAAAAATGATCCGATGGCAAAGTGTTGTCGTAGCTATGATTATTCTTTGTGTCATCAAACAAATGGATACTCGATTAAAAGATAAATTTAATTCATTTTCAACATATGGAATGCATTTAAAATGGAAATTCGAGCGAATCGCTTTGAATAAAAATCTAATACAATCTAATGCAAAGCAATTATCCTATTTATTTTATTGTTAAATAAATCAGTCGCTAAATAAGTTTAAAGAAATGCATTGCCCATAAAGCTGCTAGTCCCATTTGAGTGTTGATCTTACCCAGAAATAACCTGCATTCTCTCCTAACATTTCCACATTATTTTCCCTCATACAAATGGCCATTTCCGTGTCGCCAAAGAACTTTGATTACGCCAATGCCTATCTCTGGTGTGAGATGGAGATTTACAGCAATTGAGTGAATGGTGAATGGGTATTCTTGCCACAGACTAATGCCCGTTCCGCCCAGAACCCCAAAACGAGGCCTTTATTATCACTCTAGAGAGAGAGCCCCATTCCATAGAGAAAACAGCTAAGGGAATATTCTTAAGGGGAAAGGCAAAAAAAAAAACCTTTCCACAGCCTACTCACATTTACCCGTGATTCCTCTCCACACCCCCTCGACTTTGTACCGAATTTTCTGGCTTTCAACTCTCCCACTCTTCACGACGCCATGCCACGATGGGACGGAGCGATGGAGCTGTGGAGCTGCCGTTGCCGCCTCTCTGTCATTAGGGAATATTCGCAGTTTTCTCGTGGTTAAGCTTTTAAAACAGTTTTGAAAAGTACACAGAGGTTCTTGGGTTGCCGTTTCTCCATCCACTGGATCTCTGGTCCTGGTTCTCTCCCTGTCCCTGTGCCCTGTATTCTGCCCTTGTCTTTAGTTCCTTCTTATCATACGTAAAAATTTTTGCCACAGTTTCTTTTCTGTTCTGCTTTATTTTTTGTATTTTTGTTGCTTACTTTTTATACCCGGTACTCGAAGAGTAAATAGGGTATCTTGTATTTGTGGGGAATAACGGTTGTATTTAACGCACAGAAGGAAGCCTTTCCGACCCCATAAAGTATATATATTCTTGATCAGCATCAATAGCCGAGTCTGTCCGTCTGTCCGTCTTGTTTGTCGGCTAGTTCTCAGAGACTATAAGAGCTAGAGCCACCAAATTTTGGCTCCGGACTGCTGTATGCTCACACTGAAACCAATGTGTTTAAAAAATGAGCCACGCCCCCTTCCGCCCCCGCAAAAATGCGAAAACCTCCCAAATCTACAGTTTTGAAGATAAAAGAAAAAACTAAAAACGCCATTCCGTAGGAAATGGCCATATCTATCAGATCACCAAATTGGGATCCGATCGGATTATTATTATAGCCACAATGGAGAAATTAATTTCCAGTGGCTAAACCCACCCTGTCCCGCAGCTCTTCTTGTTCTTTTTACATTCTCTCATTCACACTCTGCTTCTGCTTCACTCGGCCCCTGCCTCTGCCCTCCCCCTGCCGATGACTCTTCCCACTTTTAACCCACCCCGTCCCGCAGCTTATATTTGTTTTTTTTTTGTTTGCGGGCGCTTCCTCTGCCGCGAGTCTGCAGTGTGTGGGTCTAGGGAAGGGCGGCGAGCTAAAGCAGCGTGTTGGTGTGAGAAGTGTTGTAGATGTAGATGACAGATGAAGAAAAAATGTAAAATTTGACAAATAACCGCTAAGGTGCAGATGTATTCCTGAGTGCCGGGTAAGTAAAGTTGTGTCGCGTAAGAAGCGTCTCACACGTCCCTTCTCGTTAGTTTTGGGTTTGGTTTTGGGTTTCGTTTCTTGGCTTTTCCTTGTGTGTGTGTGTGTGTGTGCCTGTGTGTGGGTTTGGCTCAATTTCTGTTTTACTTTTTCTTTGGCCAAGAGAGAAGAAATAAAAGAATTGCTCGTTGGGGAAATTTTCTTGCTCAACTTTTTATTGTTTTACTTTTCTTTCTGCATTTTATTTTTATTTTTTTTGGCACCTCTTTGGGGGCTTTCCTTTGGCGCATAGGAAGCCGAAAGGAACTTGGGAGATTACTTTTGATTGTTCTATTTGAATATTTTAAAGCTGCCATTGGCATTGCGGCTCGGGCTATTGCCTGATGGCCTCATTAGGCTAGGAGCCAGTGCTTCCTTTTTGGTTGAGAAATTATTGATGGATCTACATCCTCGCACACACATACACAAAAACACAGAGAGAGATAGGGGTATAGAGGGAGATATCTGCTCTTCCTACTCCCATCATCATTTATCATCACGAACAATTGCCCTTGGCTTAAATATTCGCCTATAATTATTGCTCTTATGCCTGCCCCCCAACTCTATCTCGCTCTTTCTATCTCTGTTCCGTGTCCTGTTTTGTTCCTTCAGATTGATGAAAGGATTCCCTGCCACACACACACTAAACGAATGAATACAGAAAACACACACATTACTGACAGACATCAATCAGAGATGCTTTTTTTTTGGCACAATAAAGGAGCGGCGATGGCAAGGCAACAACAAACAGTGAAAAAAACAGTAAACAAAGAACGTTATGGACATGTATAGATATTTCCCTTCTCCCTTTCTACCCACCCCCCCCCCCCCCCATCACGAAATTTCGACATTTGTTGTTGCTGTTCTCTCCTGTATTTAATCTATTTTATCTTGTGCTTGTAGCTTGTGCTCGGCTATCCTTATCAATATGCAAAACTTCAGCTCCGGCTCAAGGAAAGAAATGAGCGTGAGCCACGCTTTGCATGGAACGTGCAACGTGGAGCGGGGCATGTGGCAGTCTGCGAAACTTTTGGCTAGGCAGAGGCTGATTGAGTACATAGTCGATGAGGGGCGGAGTGGAGTTTGGTGGGGGCTCGGCTGCCACGGAAAAATTGTTAAGCATAGACATTAAAATAAATTTATGCCATAAAATCCACACACACACACACAGACAGTTGGGACTATAGGAGGCGGTGGACTCAACATGGAAAATGCCTGAACATTTTTTATCGCCAGGAAAAAAGTTTCCAGTTTTCGCCTTTCGTCCCTTCCTTTCCTTTTATTTCCGTCTGCTGTTTGTTTTCCTATTTTTGCCATTGCATACTTATCACTGCATGTTAAGCTGTGTGTGTGCTGCATCTGTGTGAGTTTTTGAGTTAATCGAAAAAGTTAATCATCGAAAGTTTCGGGGTGGCTGCCACACAAAACCTGCTCGGTCATTGCAAAATTTATTTTACAGAAACACACAGAAAAAAAAACCAACAGAAAATGGGAAAGTCCAACCTAAATTCGAAATTAGAAATCAAATGGAAAGTCACATTCGAAAATTAAACAAACGAGCAAAATACTTTTGGCCAATGATTTATAGTTTTACTCTTTCAGTGCAACTTATAATTGATGGCAGTACGGTGCGTAAATAAAGCAATAAAAATCAGAAACTATAGCCAGTGCCAATGGTGTTGAAGAGACTTGAAAATATATTATGCATATAAACAATTAATTATTATTGCAGCAGCCTAAGCTGTACACATTCTGCCTTTAATAACAGTTCTATAAATTGTATTTTATTTATAAATATTAAATCATTATTCTGTGAGTCTTAACTCATGCAAACAAAATACAATAAAATCGTACTTTGAAGTCTTGTCTTGTTTCAACCACAAAATGACAAGTAGATAATTATTGTACAAGTCGTATAGCCCGTCATGCAGCAGCGCTTCTTGGTATGAAATTTCAAATAAAATAAAATAAAACGAGAAGGGACGTGTGCGACGCTTCTTACGCGTCACAACGTTTATACCCGGCACTCAGTACTACATCTGCACCTTAGCGGTGTTTTGTCAAATTTCAAATTTTTTCTTCATCTGTCATCTACATCTACAACACTTCTCACACCAACACGCTCCGTTAGCTCGCCGCCCTTCCCTAGACCCACACACTGCAGACTCGCGGCAGACGCAGTGGCCGCACACAGCGGAAGCAGAGTGTGAATGAGAGAATGTGAAAAAAACAAATATAAGCTGTCGGCCTGGGTGGGTTTTAGCCACTGCAAATGGATTTCTTCATTGCGGCTATAATAATGACCCAATCGGTTCCCAATTTGGTGATCTGATAGATATGGCCATTTCCTACGGAATGTTTTATGGAATGTTTAGTTTTCTTTTATCTTCAGAATTGTAGGTTTGGAAGGTTTGCGACCATTTGCGGGGGCGGAAGGGCGCGGGGCTCATTTTTAAAATACACTTGTAACAGTGTGAGCATACAGAAGTCTGGATGAAAAATTTGGTGGCTCTAGCTTTTATGGTCTCTGAGATCCAGGCGCTCAACAAGACGGAAGGACAGACGGACGGACAGATGGACGGACAGACGAACATTGCACAATATAAATCCTTTATGGGGTCGGAAACGTTTCCTTCTGTGTGTTACATACTTTGTGCACAAATACAATATACCCTATTTACTCTTCGAGTACCGGGTATAATAAGGTGCCACAGAAAAATCAACCGAATATCTCCCCGCCCATTATCCTACATTTTGGTTTGCCGTCCCTTGAATTTATTTGCGTTTCGAGGCTTACAATTATTTCCTCTTACATGATTGGACACCCAATCAACATCTCCAGTAAACGACGCCACACAGATTTACCCCACCCACCCCACCACCCATAGACAACGACGACGACACGTCTTCGGAAGTTTTGTGACTGGCAAACATTTTGCGGGGCGAGAAATTGCATTTCATATTATTTGCTGATTGATTGAGTGATTGATTACGAGTCGAGGCACAGAGCAAATTCCCCATGCCCTAGCAACGTCTGCCACTTCTCGGATGCCTCTGGAAGGAGGCATCATCATCGGCATCATCATTATCATCAGCATCATCATGTGCCCGTAGATACTTGTCGTGTATTTTATAGGCCGCCTTTCTCATTGAAAGCCTTACAAATTGTCATTTGAGCCAAGGCAAAAAAGGAAGAGAGCAGCGGAAGCGAGCACCGCTGAGAGTTATTAAGTGAGAAATGACAGTCCTCCGTTCGTCCTTTGACATTGACTTGACTGCTCTTCCGCCTACCAAGCTACCAACCTTACCAAGCTTCAGACAAGGTCTCCCTTCCACCTTCCACCTCCCACCACACAGGGCTGCCATTAGTTTGTCATTGTCTGCGACATCCTCGACTTTGAAAGTCAATAATTGAGCGTAAAATATGATTTGAAAAATAAGAAAGAAAAAAAAGCAAAGAGCAAAGAAAATATATAAGATAAAAAATACACTTATATTCCCCTTTGGTGTGTGCCGCGAAAATAGAATTGAGCTGGAGAGCACCTCCTGCACTTGTCTTGATTGCTGTCTGGGATAATAATGGGTGGAGAGAACATGAAAAAACCCCATGCTCTTGCCGGAAAAACCTGTTCATTTTCACCAACACCGCTAGCCGCAGAGTTCAATTTGGGAAATGTGCAAGGGGCTTGGGGGTTGGGTTGGATAAGGGCTGCTTGACTGCGCTTTTCAATCTTCATAAAAAGGCAACACAGCAAAAGAGAGTAAGAGAGAGAGAGAGAGAGACAAACATAGAAGCAAGTAAAGGCAAAGAAGAAACAACAAAATGAAAAATTAAGAAATAAGAAATAATAACAGTAATGGAAAAGCCGGAAAAAATCAGCGAAAAGCTGGCTAAGGGCTTTATTCAGCTTCAGCAGCAGCCAGTGGCCCTTTGGCCACTCGACTGTGAGTTGCATTTGTCTGCCCCGTGACGTATTGTTGCCACACCCGCTATTGCAACCGCAATTCATCAAGATGTTGCTGTGCAGCGAAGATGGCTGATGGCTGTGATTGGATTGCAACAAATTAGATGATGGGATATTAATCTGACATTCGTTCGACCATGAGGAAGGATTATTGATGAACGGCTTAAGGCTTACCCCGGTTTCTGGTTGCTGGGCTCCCTGGCTCCCATTGTTCGAGCAGTCACTGCCCCTCTGTCAGTGCTACTACGTTGGTTTCCATTTGGGTTTCTATACATTTGCCGCTGGCAATGATACGTTAAAGTGATTCCCTCCCCACTCACACGGTCTTCCTGATATCTAAAATCCTTAGTCTGGCTATGCTCTTACTTGACTTTGGCAATGTTTCTTTTGCCTGTTTTTCTGCAGTTTGTTGCTGCAGTCTGGAATTGCTGTATATTTTGCATTCAGCTGCAGCTGCACACTGCACACCTTCTACTCATCTCATTCATTTTTCACTGCATTTTCTTCGGCTCTCATTCGTTTCTCTCGAAAAATGTTGCTACGTTTTGTATCACAAACAAACACAGACAAAGAGTAAAAGCGAAATAGTATCGTCGCACACCACTCGACCAAAGTGTGGCGAGCACTTTGCAACTTCCTTCTTGCTGCAGTGTGGGCTGTGGCTGCCACTTCGTTTTGGCACAGGTAAAAGACAAAAGAAATTACAAGAAATATTTTCTCCCTTCTTCCTTGTTTTTCCTATTTGTGGAACAGCCAACGGCCTCACAACACCTTCTTCCCCCTGCAAGTTTTTTCCGCCATCTATTTTTTTGTGCAAGAATTAGACAAAAATTAGCAAAAAAAAAAAGAAAATAAAGGCAGAAGAAAACGACGCTTTCCCGAAGGGAAGACAGGAGACAAACTCTTGAAAAGCCAAAAACCCACAGAAGGCGGTGGGCTGGCGCGGTTGAGGCGAAGCGTCGGTGGGGCAGGGGGGTGCCTGCCAAGCCTGCCACTGCCACTTTGCTTAATTAAACGCTCCCGTTACGTTGTGGTGCAAGTGGATGGGATGAATGGGGTGGATGGGGTTGAACGTTATGCGGTGGGCGTTGGGAGGGATTGAAAACTGTGCCAAGTGGCGGCTCCAGTCGACTATTCATGTCACAAAAACACACAGACACACACACAATGTTGTGGCAATTTTTAATTTAAATTATTAAAGAAAATGGTGCTAAGAAAGAGCCCTAGAATACGAATATGGAGACAGATGCCGGCCGGGGCTTTGGCTTTGGCTTCCGACATCACCTTAGACCCTTTGCTTCCCTTTCCTTTCCTTTTTCTTCTGGCGACACTTTACACTCCTTTGGAGCATCTCGTATCTTCCAAATCGTGGGGAATCATCAGCATTTGGCATCAGCACTTTTTATTTTAGCACCTTTCAGCAATAAAATTTTCTGCACAACTCGACAATTTTTGCTCTAGACAAAAGGTAACAAGAGGGTAACCACCACCAAGACAGAGAGAGAGAGAGAGAGAAAGAGAGAGAGAGAGAGCGTAAGAGGCAGAGAGAGAAAGAGAGAGAGAAAGAGCGACTAGGACTATTCGTAGCTAAAAGATCTACACGGTCTGATAGGCGTAGACTTTTTAATGAAAAGCCAAAGGAAGAAAATATCTTCAAGGAAGGCACAAAAAAGAAAGGAAAGAACGAAGGAAAAAAAAGTGGCATGAACGCTGTGTTTTGGAGGCATCCTTGAGGAGGACATGACTGCGATATGTTGCTACAGATAAGAGCGGATTCCCAGCTACACCACACCCCTCCTTTAAGACATGTACCATGGATGAGGAGGACGGAGATGGTGTTGCTGCGATAAGGTCATAATACAGAAAGGCTTTCCTAAAGTCAATGAAGGGCAATCTCCTCAGAGGAATTTTATCACTTTTCCATCAGAGAAAAAATGGTGCGAGAGAGAGAGAAGAGAGAGAACTGCCATAAAAAGAGTTCTCTGGAGAATTCTCTGCTAGAAATTCCACCCTAATTGAATGGCTTCCAATAGGAGCTTGGCTTCAATTCATTTGTTTCTTTTTTTTTGCCCCTATGCCAGGGATTCCGGCACGGACAAGTCCAACTAATTAGGAGCCAAATGTGGATGAGAGAGAGGGGACCAGGAGTGTGTCAGGGAGAAGGTAAGTCGGGGTGGGTGACTACACAAAAATTCAGCGATTAGCTAATAAGACGATTTGGTCAGTCGGTGAGGGTGGCCAGGGCAGGGCAGTGTGGCAGGGTGGCAGGGCCAGGGCGCTGTATAAAAACTTTTGGCATTTTTGGCCACTTTGTGAAATTGTTTGCCATATTTGCAGCTGCTAGAACTTTATCGCCAATACACACACACTCACACAACACACATACACACATAGTAATCAAATAAAACAGAAACGAGGCGACGAGGCACAAGCAAACAGCAAACAGTGTCCTGTGTGGCCAAAAAGACGACGCCGCTGGATGCTGGTCACGCGTATTGAATACAGAATATGCCAAACGAAGGGAAAGAAGGAACAAAAAAAACGAACAAAAATAATAGAAGAAGTAGAAGGGGAAGAATGTGGGATCTGTAGCTGTAACAAAAACAAGGAGTCAGTCATATCCGGTGCTGCGGTGTGGGAGAGACTCCAACATGAAGAGTCTTTTATTAAGTATAAGTTCATATCAAGTTACACACTTTCTGGCAGACAGGAGAGAGAGAGAGAGTCAAACCATGTGGCATGAAATTTGTCTGTGTGCGTGTTAAGAGAGAAGAAGGAAAGCTGAAAGTTTGTCAAGATGTCACTGTCGCATTTTTCGGTGCCATGGCAAGTTGCAGACTAATTATTGAATTGGCATAAGTTTCACCCAAGCATTTCGCTCTCTCCCTGTTAGCCTTTCTCCTGTACACAACATAAACGTCATAAACTATGTGTCATAATTTACTTTCGTTGTTCTTTCTCGCCAATAATTTCTTGTGATAAAGTTTCATTTGGGGTCAGGCAGAGAAATTCTGTTGGCAGCGTGCAGAAAAAAAGAAGAACGAGAAGGGACGTGTGAGACGCTTCTTAGGCGTCACAACTTTTATACCCGGCACTCAGTACTACATCTGCACCTTAATTCTGTCAAATTTTACAAATTTTCTTCATCTGTCATCTACATCTACAACACTTTTCCGTTAGCTCGCCGCCCTTCCCTAGACCCACACACTGCAGACTCGAGGCAGAGAAAGCACCCGCAAACAAAAAAAAAAACAAATATAAGCTGCAGGACGGGGTGGGTTAAAAGTCGGAAGAGGCAGGGGCCTAGTGAAGCAGAAGCAGAGTGTGAATGAAAGAATGTGAAAAAAAACAAATATAAGCTGCGGGCCGGGGTGGGTTTAGCCACTGCAAATGGATTTCTTCATTGTGGCTATAATATTGACCCAATCGGATCCCAATTTGGTGATCTAATAGATATGGCCATTCCCTACGGAGTGGCGTTTTTAGTTTTCTTTTGTAGGTAGGTTGTAGGTTTGGGAGGTTTTTGCCCTTTTGCGGGGGCGGAAGGGGGCGGGGCTCATTTTTTAAATACACTTGTAACAGTGTGAGCATACAGAAGTCTGGATGCAAAATTTGGTGGCTCTAGCTTTTATGGTTTTTGAGATCCAGGCGCTCACCAAGACGGAAGGACAGACGGACGGACAGACGGACGGACAGACGGACGGACAGACAGACGACTCGGCTATTGATGCTAATCAAGAATATATATCCTTTATGGGGTCGGAAACGTTTCCTTCTGTGTGTTACATACATTCACTTTGTGCACAAATAAAATATAACCTATTTGCTCTTCGAGTACCGGGTATACAAATTCTAGAGGGAGGGAATGTCCGGTCAGACATTAAACATTGTTTTTTCTTTATCTTCACGCAAAGAAAATGAAGGTAATTCCCATACCACAAATATGTAACCGAATACAAACTTAACATTTTCAATCATCTTTCACAAACTCACGCACACGCACACACACCTACACACACACAGGGATGCCCTCAAAATGTAAGTGAAACTTTTGCTAATTGCCGACAAACCTATGAAACCAAAAACCTTGAAGGGCAAAACAGGAATGTTCCTGCCAATTAGTGCTGCGAGGAGTCGTCCTACAGGCGAAATAGGCAATTGTAATGCGCTAGATGGCATCACCACGTCGTTGTCGACAACAGCAAAATAAGTTTACCACATGGCTGTAAGTAGCTCTCCCTACCTCTCTCACTCTCTCGCTCTCTCTTTAGCATTTCTGGAAATCATTTACAAGGGTAAACAGGAGCAAACAGCGAAAGATTGAGGAAGAGATTAAGCAGAACAACTTATGGATATATTAGTTTTGAATTCAGTAGTCACAGATACAACTCTTACAAAAAATGAGCATGGCATGGCGTTGAGTATTTAAACTAGCTACAAAAATACCAGCCACACCATTCACTTAAAACAGACAAAAACTTAACATATTTTGGACTTACAACCTCCTCGTAAATCCAGCCACAAGCCATAGCCACACACTATAATTCTAAGCCAAAATTCGCAGTTCTTATAGCAGCTAAGACTTCAAAGTCTTGGATTTCACTGTCCCAATGTGAAGAGATCTTCTCTGTTGGCAAGGAAGAGCAATCTCTGGCCACTTGCGTACAAGTGGTGACTATGGGTACACTCATTCATAGTTACGAAAATGTGTGTACATGATGCTGTTATGCTGTGATGCCATAATACTTGTATCCACACAAAGCCCAAATAATGCGTTGCCATTGTAAATCTAAACCGTACCAACAAAAATAGAAAAAAAGAATAAAAGAGAAAATAAAAGCGAGCGAAAAGTGAGAGAAAAAAGGAAAAACGGCATGGATATACTACGGTTGGTGAGAAGCAGCAAGTGACAACAACAACAAAATAAAGAGAAAAAGGACATTAGCCACATTTTATCTTGGCAACCACATATGTATACCAATACCAACACTAACACCAGCAAGCAGGAGCAGCAAGCACACACGTGTCCACGTTATGCATGCCAATCACGTAGCGTGGTGGGGGCATGGTGTGGCTGGTATTTTTGTAGCTAGTTTAAATGCTCAACGCCATGCCATGCTCATTTTTTAGTGAAGTTTTATCCAAAAGACAAAGTCTACGACATGTACGTGCAACAACAATACAACACGCCACAAAAAGGGAGAGAGAGAGAGAGGCCGAGAAGACAGAGATAGATAACTAGAAGGTCCGCGAGAGATCCATTTAGATGGATGATAGAGCAAAATAACGAAAGGCAAACAGGACCCTTACCACCTGGCTCTGTCGGTGTCGCTGTGTTTTCCTCTGCCTGTGTTGATGCTCTCCCTCTCCTTCACTCTCTTCAGATTTAACAAGGAAGACCGAGACTGTAAACTAGCGAAGCATTTTCGTCTGCCTCGTTTTCTGTCTCTCTCTCTCTCTCTCTCTGTCCAGACAGACAATGCATTTGAATTGCCAAAATGTAAGGTATTTTTGGCAGCGTGAATTGAATCGGTTATGTCAACTAGGATTCAGACTGAATTCAGCAAGAAATGGGTTGGCGAGTGGCCTAGAGGATTCAGAATATTCTTGGTACTGGAATGCATTCAAAGTACAGCCACACAGTGGGGCAGGCTACTCAAAAATCATAGAAATGGATGATGCTACTCTTGGTCTCTCTCGCTCTCTTTCTCTCCACCTCTCTGTGTGGTATCTCTTAGCTGTTTAGTATTCTGCGGCTTTTACTTGGCGAGCAAATTGCAAATTCAAATGCAAATCCACATCTGGAGAGCCACTTGTGTGTGCAGGAGCAGCAGCAGCAGTAGCAGCGGCACAGTGGCAGGGTTTGTATGTTGTTGCTTCTTAATTGAAATGAAAACTGAAAGCTGACCGCAAAGTGACATACAAAAACGAAAAACTGGCAAAAACATACGTAAAAGAAAGTAAAAGACAGAAAGACATAGAGAGAGAGAGAGAGAGAGAGGAGCAAGACAGGACACTCGCAGGACAGGGAGACGTAGAGACACACCGACAGACAAAGACGAGTGTTGACCGAGTCGAGTCTCTCTCTCACTCATGTGTCCGTGTCATCGTGTAATAAATCTAATCTAAGCACATAGAAAATACAAACAAACAAAGCGAATAGCTAACTGTATTCCATGTGGTCATGTGTGTGTGTGTGCTATGAAAATGTATGCATCTGTGTGCCTGTGCCTGTGTGTGTGTTTGTGCATTTGTATTTGTATTTGGGTTTAGTTTGCGCTTAATAAACTGTTTAAGTTTTCTGAAATGCAGCAGGCAGACACCAACACACACACACGACTGCATAATAAGCAAGTGCTTGAAGGGCCTTGCCTCCCGAAGCAAACAACAGCAACAACAGCATCCATGAGGGGCACAAAAACCCACCTCAACGATTCTGTTTGACTAAGAGCTGGGGCTGGGGTGGGGTTGGGGCTGCGGCTGGGGCTAGAAGCTGCGGCAAGGGCTAGGGGCATGTGTGGCATCGGTGTGGTGGTGGCATGCAACTGCTCGACTGCACGACGTGTTTGTGCATGTTTGTGCCGCTCCACTCCGCTCCGCTCCTGCAAAAGTGTACGCACATTTGCATAGATTGAAGCATCACGTTCGCGTCTCACCTGCACAACGAAGGAGATAGAGAGAGCGAGAGAGGGGAGTGGACAGATGTCGGCGGTGGAGGCGACGCATTTACAAATTGGCCAAAAAGGCTGGAAACCAAATAGTAAAGCTGGCTTATAATCGATTTTTCGTGAACATTTTGCAATAATTGATACACAAATTACCAAAAGAAGGACACTAAGGACACTTATTTTCAATATTTTATCGGTACCATAGGATCATCAGAGACGAGTGTACTGGAATCTTAAACAGAATAATTGATAATTTTTGTTTGCACTTAATATACATACATATCTGCTCATAGCCGTCGTTGATGGCTTGAATAGCGTCATAAGTTACAAGTCCCACTGTATCTTGAGCCTTGAGACAGCCACTTGTGTCCACCATTAAAGCAGCGTCACGAGTCCCGTCCGGTACCGTCCCCTCTCCCTGTCTGACTGTAGAAGTTTCCAGCAAGTGAAAGGCAACCCGGAAAGGGTATTCAGAGTTCTTGTTTTTTGGGCTCTGCCTCAAGTGGCAGCAACACCGAGTGCTACATAAGATGCACACAATATTGTTGTTGTGGCTGCTGTCGCACTCGAGTGGTTGGCAAAGGGAAAACTTTGCTGCTACAGCGGGTTGAACGGTTCAGTGGGTTCAGCGGGTTGAGCTGTTGAGCGGTTTGTGGTAGTTTGAAGCTGTCGCGAACACAGTGCGCATCATAATTATAGACGCACTTGAGATGGGAATTAATTATACAAATTGTGAGCAAATCGAAACGGATGGGGGCGGAAGGGCGAGACGTGAGCTGCCAGAAGACGCCAGCCCCAGCCACATTAATTAGCGTTCATCAATCATGTTTGACCGCAAAGGCAGCTACGGTGGCGGCGGAGGCCAAAGACACTTAAGGAATCAACACCCACAATCACAAACATTCCATCCGCACCATTCCATCCCCCACTCCACTCTGTGGTGCACAAATATTGCGCAATTTGTCGTCATTATCCGGGATATAGGACCTCATAACGTGCGGCGACATCATCAATTTCAAAAATTTTTGACGCGCAGCCACAAAGGCGTGGCCAGAAGCTGACGCGGAGAGTGGGGCAGAGGGAGTGGTTGCAAATCGATTAATATTCCAAAGAGTATATATTTAAGGCTGGACAAAGAAATTGCATTTCAATCGAGAAATTGTTCGATGGGTCATCGAAAAGTTATTGCTAATGATTCAAAATTTTCAATTTCGAAACAAAAATATTACTATTTTGGGATTATTTAGTATATTTTAATATGTTGGTTATTTTTTTAATGAGTGTATCGAAAAATTTCGATATATTAAACATGTGCAATTAATCATTAATTTCATTATATTTTCAACTGAATAAATGAATATTCATTATTCGAGTAAAAAAATCTAACTCATTAATATGTATTTTTTTCGCATAGTTTTAGGATTTAATTACTCATCGATTGCAATCGATAATCACACTATCGATGGCCATTTTCTTTAACGACAACTGCAATCAGTGGGAAATACTATTTCCTCATGTTTTATCTGTGGCAACCCATCGATAATTTTAAAGAAGAAAATCATGTGGGAAAAAAAGTACATCGCATCGATTCGGGGCCCAACCTAACCACCCTACCCAACCCACAATTTCTACGGCGATTAATGCGGTTCCGTTTCTGCCATTCCCCTTGCCATCACGACTTAAACTCCCACTTGTCAGTCCCAGTCTCATTCCATTCCATATCGTTCCATTCACTTGGCTCCATCGTTCGCTCTGCTTCAGTGGCAGACAGAATTGACAATCATTTTACACTTGGCAGGATATTATGTAAATTGCTTTTCATATTTGTGCAACATTTAAATTTACACACGCACACAAACACACAAACAGCACCCATTGCCCAGAGCCGAGAGCCCGTATATAAGCGGATGACAGCTGAGTGGGTGGAAAACGGGGCTATGGTGGGGTTTGGCGGCAAGTAAATCACGACTCACGGCCGCATTTGGTGGATGGTGTTGATGTCAAAGGCACCGAGCTGGGGGAAGAGATTCCAGCAACATCATTATAACGATAGGCATAGCAATCCCCAACCTCCCCCCCAAAGGCTGATTGAATGAAAGACCGACCGACTGACTGGCTGACTGACTGACTGACTTACTGAATGACTGAATGCCTGACTGACTGACTGGTTGAGTGCCTGAGTGACAGGCTGAATGAATGACTGAATCGCAGACTAACAGAATGAGTGGAGGCCGCAGGGACAAAATTAACGATGCGTAAAAAGTCGCTTACGCCTTCGCTTTCATCAACGCCTCAAATGGGGCATGCCCCTGCAGCCATGGCTTACAGGTGCACGGTTCGCTTTAATGGGTATATGGCCGTCGAATACAGATTGATCAGTCATCCTCCCTGTCTGCCTGCCTGCCTGTATCCTCTGTACTTTCTTTATGGCTGATTGTGAGATGCGACAGAACAGACATCGACGCCCGCCCCTGGGTAAGTCCTGTGTATTTGTCCCTTTTTTCCTCCTACGACGCTTCCTTTTACTTCTTTCCATCTCACTTGTTCTCTCTTTTTCCCCACTCTTTTTGTTTATTGGTGTCTGGCAACGAACGAACACAAAAAAAAGGGGAAAAGGTGGGAGAAGAAATCGCAATGTGTCAGTTTTAATGGGACTGCCATTGCCGCAGGCAGTCGCGCGATTCTCGATGTTGTTCTCCATATAAATCCCTGCCTACGTCCGACTGTCTGTCTGCCTGTCTGTCTATCCCCCGTCTCAGGGGAGAAGATATTAGTGGAACCGATTGGGTGCTAAGTGCATTTACTGCCAAAAGGACCCGGATACGGGCCAGGACTCTCAATTAAACCACGAGACACCACCCCCGTGGTGGGGGGACCAAGCAACGTAATTTACATGCAACTCACATCGGAATCCATATAGGCTAACGACTCCATCCATATATAAAGTCCGAGATAGTCCATATTAAAGGTTGGGCCTGTTAAAACTATGATCCATCCTACAGGAAATTGAATTATTTGGACTGGAAATGCGAGGGCCAGCTAATTGGAGCTGTAAGCTCCGACCGTAAGATTAATTCAATTGGTCAGCGGTAGACGGGCAAACAGGCAGGCGGCCAGAGAAGAGGCAATCGACTAATTGGTTTAATATTACACATACGCATGTCGTATACGCCTGGTGTACGTTCTCCCGTTAACTCCATTTAATAGAAAAAATTCCTTCAATGTGCCTTTTAGTCTTTGTCGGTGGTTCGCTTTGATGGAATATCAAATTAATGGTAATGTTAGCTAAGACTACGATTACTTCGAGGCTTCGATTATTAATCGTTTTCTACCAAATTAACGCACATAAAACGAAAGTCATTAAATGCAATTTACATATTCAATTTATTTAAACAGGTATTGCAAACGCATTCGAAAATTGTAGGCTTGAGAGGGGGGGGGGGGGGGGGGGGGGGGGGGGGGGGGGGGATCATTTTAGAAAGACACTTGTAAAATTTGGTGGCTCTAGCTTTTATGAGATCCAGGCGCTCAACTAAACGGCCGGACGGACAGACGGACGGACACACATGGCTCAATCGACTCGGCTATTGATGCTGATCAAGAATATAATAATATACTTTACGGGGTCGAAAAAGTTTCCTTCTGTGCGTTACATACAATCACTAAGTGAACCAAAACAACATACCCTATTTACTCTTCGAGTACCGGGTATAAAAACCAGAAAAGGCCGCACACACTTTTCACTTGAATCGATTTTAAAACGTTTGTGTGATTAATTCTTTTAACCGTGCGAGTAAAATGAATGAAAAATAATGAAATAACAAGTGTAATCGTTGATTGTGCTGTCCTGTCCGTTGATTCGATCAGAAAGTCATTGTCCCTGTCGCTCGGGGGGCCATGGATTGAGGCATAGATGTTTCAACATCATGACACTCGGCACGCGGAGTGCATCAATACAAAAAATAGACCCTCTGCCCCCACCTACCCCCTGTAGGGTATCTATCTTGATACCTGGTGGAGATCTGCACCTCTGACCTTTATGTGATTATGATTATGATTTTGATTCACAAATCTGTTGGTACTGGAGTGCTTCGCTCTTCAACAGCTCAAGACTCACCTGCAAAGAGAAAAAAAAGGATACGTTGGGTTAGCAAAATGCGTTGAAAAATATGTAAGTTGTGTGTGTGTGTGTTTCGGGAAAATATGTGACAATATTTATGCACATATGCTGGGATGCTGCTGCTGCCGTGTGTGTCTCTGTGGAATGGTTTATGGTCGGTTGACTGTGCCATAAAGTGGGTCAGAGGTCTCTCTCTCCACGTACAAAATGTAGTTATAAAATCCCAAAATCAGCTTTCCACACACTCCGCCCTCCCCAATCTGAGTGTGTGTGTGTGTGTGTGTTTGGAAAATGTATTTGCCTATTTACAGCCTATTGCACATTTCGATGGCCTAAAACCCAAGTCACAGCTAAACGAAAACGAAAAAAAAAGAAATGGAAAATTGTTGGAAACTTAGTCGAGCACAAACAGAAAACTAAATTCAATTTCGCAGGGGGCAATGATGATGATGATGTGAATGGGAATATGTGGATATGGGATGATGGTGATGGAGAAAACAGCCTACACTCTCCCAATCTCTCTCTTCTCTTTTCGTGTGCAGGGTTTTTTTTTTGTATTCTTTCATTTCCCGACTTACCGAGAATGCTTTGAGAAATACCAAACACTGTATAATGCCCTCCATGGTGTCGCCGGTGAGGCAGAAGGTGCCTGTTAGGTGGCGGCCCTTCCGTCCCACTGTGGCCGCCGCTAGTGAAGCATGCACCAGGGCACGCTGCTCGATGCCAGCGCTGCCCTTGCCCCCGCTGGCAGCAGCGGCAGCTGTGGCTGCAGCTGCTGCCGCTGTGGCCACCACGCCGCTCGTCAGCATTCGTGGCAGCGGTGCGGCACGCATTAGCCGCTCCAAGGAGTCCATAATTATTGTTTGTCTAGCGGTTTATCGATAACGCTAACGGCTTATGGTTGATTGTTTGGTTTCGATTCGATTTGATTCGATTAATTTTGTGTGGTTTTGATTTCTTTGCTTTTTTTTAGTTTTGTTTTGAGTTTACGATTTTGTGGGAGTTTTTTCTTTTCTGGTTGAGTTTTTCGTTTAGTTTTTCACTTTTGTATTGTATTTTTGTTGTTGTTGCTCTGCATCACACATTTTATTCAACTGAAAAAATTGTTGTTTTTTTTTTCGTTTTCGTTTTACCAAAAAGCGGAAGGAAAACGATAAAAAAAAAACCAAACAAAAAAAGCCAACACACTCGACTGAAATTCGAACAGGGAAAAAACTCGCAAAAGAATTTGCAAAAAAATAAAGAAAAGTCATAGAGAATCAAGCGTAAAACGAAATAAAAAATAACTGAAGAAAGCAAGAGTTGGAGACTGGACTTTTTTTTTGGCCAGAGATGATTATCGGCCGACATCGGGCGCACAACTGGGAGAAGCACAAGAGTCCCGACTGAGGCTGCCTGCATTGTCAGTTTCAGTGACTGTTATTTCAGCTGTTAGCCTGTAACAGTCACTCTCACAGCCAGTCAATTGTATAATTTATGGGCCACACAGTGTGGCAAGTGTGGCAGCATGGAGCACTATCAATAACTAAGAAGTGGGCCCCATAAAAACTACACTGGAATGTCCCAAAGATGAACTGCAAAATGAAATATTACACAGTATGATGTGCGACATTGTGCGGCATCGGCATTTGCCACATTGTTGGATCAAAAATATACGAAGCAGAAACAGAAGCAACACCATCAGCTGAAATAGCAGCAGGAGCAGAAGCAAACATGACAGAGGCCATGTCGCTCCATCATTCTGTGCTGTGCTGACCACTGGCTGGGGACTAATAAAATTCAAGTTAAATGGTTGTTAAAAATTTATAACAGACTACAGCCGCTCCAGGCATCATCCAGTATTCGTGTTGCACGAGGCCGCCGAAGACATTACAAAAGAGATAGGCAAATGCCAGGATAAGCAAGACGCCAGGAAGCGCAAGTCAAAAAAAAAAACACAGTAGGATAAATCGTCAAGTTTTACTTTTGAAAATAAGTTTAACGAGAAGGGACGTGTGAGACGCTTCTTACGCGTCACAACTTTTATACCCGGCACTCAGTACTACATCTGCACCTTAGCGGTGTTTTGTCAAATTTTAAATTTTTTCTTCATCTGTCATCTACATCTACAACACTTCTCACACTAACACGCTTGCCGCCCTTCCCTAGACCCACATACTGCTGACTTGCGGCAGACGCAGAGGCAGCGCCCTCACACAAAAAAATAAACAAATATAAGCTGCGGGACGGGGTGGGTTAAAAGTCGGAAGAGTCAGCGCCAGGGGGAGGGCAGAGGCAGGGGCCGAGTGAAGCAGAAGCAGAGTGTGAATGAGAGAATGTAAAACGAGCAACAAAAGCTGGAGGCAGGGTGGGTTTAGCCAGTGGAAATTAATTTCTCCATTGTGGCTATAATAATGATCCAATCGGATCCCAATTTGGTGATCTGATAGATATGGCCATTTCCTACGGAATGGCGTTTTTAGTTTTCTTTTATCTTCAAAGTTGTAGATTTGGGAGGTTTTCGCCCTTTTGCGGGGGCGGAAGGGGGCGTGGCTCATTTTTGAAATACACTGGTTTCAGTGTGAGCATATAGCAGTCTGGATGCAAAATTTGGTGGCTCTAGCTCTTATAGTCTCTGAGAACTAGCCGACAAACAAGACGGACAGACGGACAGAGAGACATGGCTCAATCGACTCGGCTATTGATGCTGATCAAGAATATATATACTTTAAGGGGTCGGAAGCGCTTCCTTCTGTGCGTTACATACAACCGTTATTCCACACAAATACAATATACCCTATTTACTCTTCGAGTACCGGGTATAAGAACATCTTCGCTGTAATTTCAAGAAAATATCGAAGCATTTGAGACCCATTTTGTTATCGATGGGCTATTGCGAAGTTAAGAATGTCAGAAATAAATATTTCTTCATTTTTGCTTTGTAAATTCTTATTCAAACGCATTTAAATTATTTTTCAGGAGTGATCTTTTCGATTAAACTTCCCAGTTTGATGAATTAACAATTATCGATTTATATTATCGATAATTAACCGATAACTCACGAAATATCCAAATGTAAGCTTTAACTTTGCAGAAAAGCAAGTAGAAAACGATTCGCTGTTAAACTTTTGTCGCCTGTCGCCCAAAGCAGGCCTCATGTGTGCCCTGATGCCACCACGCCCCACACTCCAATGCCCCCTGTACCCCGCACATTTCTCTAGCTCATCTTTTACGGTTCTAGCAGCAGTTACAGTTGAAGAAAAATAAGCATACAGTCCTTGGCCTGTGGGCTCTTGCTCTTGCTGTATCTCTGTCTCTGGCTTTAGCTTTAGCTTTGGCTGCCATCATCCGTTGGCTCTTCCGCTTCCATTGGCCCAGGCGCTTCAAGCGTAATTTATCTGCTGCTGCTGTTGCTGCTGCCCTAGAGAGAGACACAGAGAAAAGGAGAAACGTTGCTGTCAACAGGACCCGGGCAGAGGAGCGTGCGTCCTTTCTGCCTACTGCTACTGCGGGGGGATAGGGCTGTGGCTTGGTAAAATTTATGCAAACCGACGTATGGCCAACAGGATGAGAAGCAGAAATATGCCAAGAGTTTTGTTTGTGGGAACAGGACTGACTGTCGAGAATTTCTATGGGCAGGGCCGGTGTGTGTGGGTTGTCCTTTGGGTGGCACACACAAACACATACATAAATACAAACAGTGTATTAACTGCAGCTAAATCAAACATTTGAGCCAAGTTATGAATTATTTTCCATTGTGCAGCAGGCGAAACATGCCTTGTCGCCAAGGCCAGGACCAGCCCAGGACCAGCACCAGGACAGGAAGTTGCCTCTGACTTTTGCCTTCTTCGCAGAGGAAGGACGTACGATCCAGAGATCCTTTTTAGCATCACCTGTCCGTGTATGTGCGTCGAGTCATCCTCCCCCTACCTTTTGGGAACGGGCCCAGTCAATTTGAGCAGCATTTTGTTGCCATCCTTAGGCCCCCCCGCACAAACAAGAGAATCCATTCTCCGTCCCATTTTCTTCTTTTCTTCTTTTCTGTTGTCTGTTTTCTTTTTTCTGCCTAGCTGTGATGATTCGCCATTTGATTCGCCTCTGACTCTGCCTCTGCATCGACCTCAGCCTCGTGCCTCCTCCTGTGGCACATAAATTGAATAGACAAGCAAAGCAAAAGACTAAAGTTCGGGGCAGCAGCAGCACAGCAGAGAAAAAAAACATTAACAACCAAACAAAAACAAACCCAGGAAAAAAAGGAAAAAAAATCTATGGGGAATTCAAGCAAAAATTAAGTGAAAATAATAAACCCTTGGAGCGGTTCACACACACACACACATATCCAGTGGCAAGAGGAGACCATTACACACACGTTGGCCAAGTTGCCACACTGCCACTGCCATTGCCACCAGCTGACATTACAGTTAATTAAAGGTGACCCAAGAACCACTTCCCACCTCCCACTCACAGTTCTTGACCCAAGACCAGGCAAGACACACACTGGGCCGGAAACTAGAGACAATTTAGTGAAATTGGAGTAGAACTTTCGAAGGGAGCTTTCTCTCAAATAATTACAACTCGAATTTTGTTATCGATGAGCCTTGTTTTTACCGATAACTTATGGACAAATCGATTCTTAGGTCAAAATTTTTTCATTTTAGATGGATGAAACTGAATAAGTTACAATCTATCGAAAGATGTGCTAAAAATATAGGGAAATTCTTTAGCTACAGCACTTGACGATTGCAGCGTCATGGCAGTGTTCCGTGTGGCAGGAGCGACTGCCACGAGTTGTTGGCAAGTGAGAGTCTGTGGGCCGACTGGAAACTTTGCAAATGAATGGCAGGGCATTGGAAATAATGAGCTGTATTTACATTTCAAAGCCCACAGATCCAGGCGAGCAGGCGAACAACCGCACAGTCGAGCACAACAAAAGTTTTAGCTGAAGGATTGAGTGGGTTCCACGGGGTTCTCTTCGACTCCGTCTCCGTTTTTGTTGGCATTGCACACAATTTGTTTTATGGCCATGGCGTGCACATTAAACGCGCACTTAATCACACGCACTGGGCGTGGCCCAGCCTCTCTCTTTCTCTTCCTCTCACTCTGCCTCTCTGTCTATGCCCCGCCGCCAACAACAATCGTCTGTGGCGACAAATCAAACTGATTTCACTCTGGATTTCGCATCTCTTTTTCATTGTTATGTTTTTGTTTTCTTTCATTTCTGGGCTCCTTTCGCTTTTCGCTTTTCGCCTTTCGTTTCGTTAGCTTTCGTGCCTTATTAAATCACTTTTATTGCCATTGAAATGTGCAAAAGTTGTTTGCAACAGGACAGACTCGAGCAGAACAGAGTAGACCAGACGACCACGGTGCGTATGCGTAGTGCATGTGGTAGAAATAATTCATATTTAAAGTAATATTAAAATTCAGGAAAAGGGAATTAATTCAAGAGAGGCACATGGTGGTTGGGAATTTATTAAAAAAGGGAACAGAGTGGAATTCCATGAACGGAGCGGAACAAGGCTTCTTCTTCAGGTCTAAAGATTTTCTAGAAATGTGCGGGGAGGCACACAATTTGCAGTCCAATGAAGTGGAAACTTAATGATACAAAATCTTCAGTTATTTTAAAAAATTAACAAAATTCTTCAGCTTAGTAGCGACATCTACTTTCCATTCCGGAAATTTAATATTTTACCAATGGAAAACGTTAAGCTGGAAAGTGTAAATTCTTGATTTATGAATTCTTTGACTTGCAACAACATTCCTTGCAACATAATCTGCCCACGCACATCCCCCCTTTCCCAGTGCTAACTGTAGAAACTGAAGTTAAGCCACAACTCAATTTGTCATGAAATTGTTCAACAATTTCCCCGTCGCTTATCCGAGAATTGTTCTTGTGGCACTGCCAGCACCGTCCACAGCAGCAGTGTCAGCACCGTCTCAGCGAGGCGTATAATTAAATTTTCATGCCACCTGCAGTTGCCGCTGCTGCGGCATAGAGAGAAGCCAAAACAGCGTGCAGCAAGTGGGTGGAGGGGCTGCTGCATGCGCCACTGACTGAATACAGAAGAAGGGGCAAATGGCTCTGTGGCTGGGGCAAGCATCAACGCCTCCAAAATGTCGACTCAAAGCAGGCGGAAGTAAACGCAGGACTCCACGCCTCCACTTGTTTTCCAAGGGTGCCTAAAGCAGGCCTCGATCATACTGTCAGAGATTGCGTACTGCCCCCGTACTGACAGATTTTCGGATAGAACAATTACTCGCTCGAAAGATGTCAAAGAAAAGAATTCCCTGCGAGCCGCGGGCATCGCAGGCGCGGCTGTCGCCCGATTGCTTTGATCGCACCGGAAAGTTGGTGTATTACAAGAATGCAGCTGCTGGGATGTTGCAGCAGCAGGAAATCCCATGTGGCGTGCGCAAGGACAGGCCGGTGAAGACCAAGGACGCCAATGGCAAACGCATGCTGCCGCCGGGCACACGTCCACCGGGACGTGTCCCAGGTGCCTTGGCCGTCATGGCGCGTCGCATCGGCGGCAACAAACCGACGCCCAGCGAGAAGCGTGCCGAGTCCGGAAAGGCTACGTTCTTCCATGTGCAGGGCCAGTCGTGGGAGTCGAAGGGCTTTGCCGAGCTCACTCCCATTGAGCTGGAGCGAATGCGATCGGGGCGTCCAAAGACCGCCGACGAGAAGCGGGCCGAGCAGGCCATGAAGCAGGAAGAACAGCGCCAACAGACGGAAGAGACCGAACGGATACGCAGCTATTTCCGTGCCATTGACGGGCAGCGGCGCGAGAAGGAGCTCCAGCGCCAGCAGGATATGGAGGCGGCCGACGTCGACGAGGAGCAGCGAGCGGAGGCGAGTCGCCTCAAGGTGTTGCAGCATTCGCTGAATGTCAGATACGAAATGGATGAGCGAGTGCGGGAGGCCACCAAGGCCATTTCGGAGGCCAAATGCAGCGCCATTTGGACCGCACAGGTACAAGAGCGTCAATTGCTTGACCGCGCCCAGGCAGAATGTGACGCCCATCAGGCGCGCAAGAATCTCGAGTACAACAACAGTAAGTGGGGCACCGACAAGCAGAAGGATGCGATCGATGAGATCAAGCGTCGCCAGTATGGTGCGGATGTCCGCCAGCAGATACTCGATCGCGAAAAGATGCGGTTCACCGCCCAGGATCGGCAGCAGCAGGAGGCACACGAGATGCGAGTCTCTGTCGATGAATTCAAGAAAGCGGAGGCCCACCACGTCCAGGCCGTCTCCAAGGGGAAGCAGAGCTATCGCCAGGAGCTGGACAAGTACTCAAAGATGCATCGCGAGTTTGTGCGCATGCTGTGCCAGCAGGATCAGAGTGACGAGCGGCGCGCCTACGACTACCTGCTGCAGAAGGAGGCCAAACTGCGACAGGAGCTAGCCGAGAGGAAGGCCCAGCAGGCTGAGGTGAAGCGCCAGCGTGACGCTCTGTTTGTCGTTCAGCAGAAGATGATGAACGCCAAGGACAACCAGGACGAGATGCGCTTCATAGCCGAGCACGAGCGCCTCGAGCGCAAGTATCGCGAAGCTGAGCGCCAGGCCGCCGAAAAGGAGCGCCGCATCGCCGATGAACTCCGCAAGGGAAATCTCGAGCAGCTCGATCGCCTCAGTCAGATGAAGGCCTGCTACTACACGCAACGGGAGCGCGACAACAGGGTCATGATGCAGCTCCGCGCCGAGGAGGCGGAGCAGCGTAAAGTTGAGGCCGCCGCGGACAAGGTGAAGCGGAACAATCTCCGCTTGGGCGTCGCCTGCCAGATGGAGGAGCGCGAAAGGGCGCGTCGCCGTGAACTGGCCGCCGAGCGTATGGAGTTTGAAAAGGAACGCGCCGCGGAGGTGCAACGCCAGACAGAGATCGATACGGTGATTGCCGTGAAGCTGGATGATCTGACCAAGCGCGGATGTCTGCCGGGACGAGAGCTCAATACGTTGAAGGGTCGTGTGGCGAATGCGGCACACAAGAAGCTGGGGGCAGCGATGACTTAAGCTTCTGCCACAGCACACCACACACTACACTCAATTATATCCACGTCAAACACATGCACACATCCACACATCCACACATCCGAAGATGACAAATGGCACTAAAACACACACACACAGACACACGCAGGCATACGTATAAGAGGGCGGGCTGAAAAAAATAGTCGGCCTACCTATAAATAAAAAATTATTTTTAAATATTTTCTTTTTATTTGTCAACATGCGAGGGCTGTCTGATAACTTTCTGGCCAGACAACGTAGACGAACGTTAACCAAACTTGGCATCTTTTAATATGTTCACGACAAAATTTCAGATGAATATTGTTCGGCCTTCCCAAATCAAAACCGAGATGGACGATGTCTATGGGGACTCTGCCATATAATTTACAGCTGTAAAGTTTCGGTTTGCTGAATCTAAGCGTGGACGTACGAGCTTAGAATATGAAAAAGGTCCGGGACGCCGACGAGTTAGATATGCTCACTTTTGATCAAAAGCGTGTTCGAATGAGCTGTTGCAAGTCTCTCTTCAAGATGCTTACGGGTAAGCTTCACTTGCAAAAGAAAAAAAATGTTTCATAAGCTTAATGCACCTTCACAAACATCAGCATTTTCTTGATAGGGATTCGATTGGATCTCTGGGATTGGACCAACATTGGAACTCTAGGACTCCAGCCACTTTTTTACCATGGAAATATACAGAGTAGAGTGACCATAGAAAATATCAAGAATTAGCCATCTGCGTTTTTTTTTCGCGATCGAGGATCTTTGGCCGAATCCTTCTGCTTGATGGTGGACCAGTTGCTGTACTCGAGTTCTATAATGGGCGTCATATTCCGACTGGGTGCGGTCCAGCAGGCGACGCTCCTGTGTCTGTGCAGTCCACATGGGACTGCATTTGATCACTGCATCAGAAATGTATGAGAGAGAATCCCACGAATTAAAACTTGAAGCATACTCTGCGGTTGTGAAACTTTTTATTGCAAAACGAATTTGCCGGGGGAAAGGCTCTCATTAAATACACAAAACTACAGCAAGAAGAACTGCTGATAAAATGCATTCCAAAGCGGTATCCGCATGGCAACTAAAAGGAAACTTTGATGCGGCAAAAACATACATTCCACTGTTGGGGACAGGCATGTTAGTGAAAATCCCTTCAGTTCGGTTCGTTGATGGCTTTAAAAGTTGGCCCGGAGAGTAGATATACTAATGGGAATCGCGTAGTGAATAACACAATCGAGTATTACGTACATATGTGGTAGAACCCACAGGAACGGCTAATGCGTTGCACAAATTTCCCATAAGTGAAGCGACACAAATATAAAAAATTTGGGAGCCAAAATATATGGAAAATCTGGACTGAAGAAAGGGATGATTCTGACAGCTACCCTCAAAGCACACTACCACCCCAAGCCGAAGAGCAGGCAAAAAAGTTTCCTCTCTCATCACACAATTGAGTTTTTTTTTTTGTAAATTCAAAGTTGGTGGAGATTAATTGAGCTGAAGCATGGCTCCGCCTTCATAGCTCCGTCTGTTGCTAATATGTCTCTTTTGGGTATTAACCTAACGCTAGACAAGTGTGTGGCACAGTGGCAAGGACAGCAGCAGTTGGGGGATAGGGATTATATGGAGTGAGTGGGGGGGGAGGACTTATTTACATTACTTAAATTTCGTTAAAATAAAATAACTTTCCCATGTGCGGATTTTGATTTTTGGTCAAAAAATATATGCCATACAGAAAATGTTGTTGTTGCTGTTGGGTTGAATGGGTTAAGCTCTTAACCCATGACTGATTGTTAAAAGCATGGCAACGGAGGGCGGTGGCCTAATGATGTAGAAGGAATATTACCCTTGAATGCCATGTCCTTGGGGAAAGGATGGACATCTATGCTCTCTCCCGCTCTCTCTGCCTCTGCTCATTATAATTGCAACCAACATCGTAGCATACTTTTCTGGGCATCATTCGACGAGAAGCAACAAAGAAATGAATGGCCAAAGGATCCGGCATCCGTATTCGCATTTTGACAGACAGAGAAACAGAGTGGAAACCGGGGGGTGGGGTTGGTAGAGGGGGGATACATACATGTGTGTTTTTGTGTGTGTGGCAGAACAGAGAAAAGAACAGAGAAACGAGGGAAAACAAACAATAGCAAAACTGATTAAGTCGAAGGGAAAAACCACATCAAGCTAAACGATGATGAAGAAAAGACCAAAAGATTACAACAAAACCGTTGAACGTTGAATGCTGCTGCTGCTGCTTGCTCTGTCTCTCTCTCTCTCTCTCTCTTGTCCCACCCACTCTCTCGCTCTCTCTTGCTGGACACAAAAGAAGAATCACCAGAGGGATGGATACGAAACAGTAGTAAAGGAAAAATGCGGGCCAAGGATACGCACACACACAGAAGGATACACGGACAGCTGACACATACATACACACACACATATGTACGTACATAGATGCGTCTTTGTGTTTGCGTATCTATGGGAATGGTGCGCGGTAACGAGAAATGAAATCGAAGCAAAATTCGTAGCGCCGTTTATAGAATAATTGAAAGGATATGGCCAAAAAGTGTGAGAGACAGTCATCCTGGCTGCTGCGACAATTTGTTAGCTATGATAGTAATGCCACATCCTTCCTCTCTATCTTGTGTATTTGTGTGTTTGTGTGTGGGTCCTCACTTTTTGTGTGTGCTATACCACCAACAATGATGGCAAAATTAGTCATTGTCCTGGGCTCCTGCTCCTTCTACTGCTACTGCTACTGCCATTTGCATACATATGTATATGCGTGCGTGTGTCCTCTGCACTATGGTCCCAATGACCACTTTTTTTGGCCATAAGCTAATTTTTAAAAGTTAAAACCAAGAGGTGACCATCAATGTTGCTTACCAGAAATTTGCATAGATGGCGTCACCTTCGCAAAATCAGCTGTGAAACCCAGCGGTCATTATTACACAGCATGTGCAGTGAAAAAGTACCAATTCTATTGCTGTTTTAAATATCTCATAAATTGAAAAATACGATAAACTGATCCAATTTTTTGGATGCGTTTTATTCAGTAGGGTTTTTACTACATGTTTTGTAATGTGAACGGTATCTAGTAGTTGGCGATGTCTTCGTAATTGTATGTTCAAGTGAGGCCATATGTATCAGTTCGTAGTGAAAACTAATTTTTGAAAAAGTTTTTTTAATAGAGTGTCACCTAGTAACGCCTAGTAAGCCGCATAGGCCTAGTAAGCCTATTGTGTGTCGTAGACCAAAATTGTATTATCTTGGATTTTTAAGGTGTTTTAATTCACACTACGACTTTTTTAATAGAATCTTGCACTGCTAAACATATCCCCCCCCATCCTTTTTTGCTTCTAACATTTTGAGAAAAAAATTAAAAACCGATTTTCCATCAAAAAAAACCCTCCTCTCGCTATTCTTAACTAATATCAAAAGACTAAATCAAAATATCTTATTTCGTTGGCGAGTTAATATTTTGGTCAACAAAAGTGGTCATTGGGACCATAGTGCTCTGTCCCGCCTTCTCGCTCGCTGTCTGTTGTGTGTCCTAGTCCTGACAATTATGCACAATTTACTTTGCATAACAGTCAAGAGCAGAGCAGAGGTTTAAAGGCAGCAGCACAGCAAAGGTCCATGGCAATAGCCAGTAACTAGTTAGCATATTTGTTGTTCCTGGGGTCCTTTGGTCCTTTGGTACTCTCGTACTCTGGTCTACCAAAACCCCTCCTCCCCACCCGCATAAAGGTTCTACCCAAAAGAATTCCCCGAGTAAATTCAACAGAGCCTAAAAGTTAACCAACACAAAAAATATCTAAACACAAATACAAAAAGTTCCTGATGGCAGGAAAATTTAAGCTGTGGCCGGAATGGAAAATAGAGAGAAAAATAGAGACAAGGAGAGAGAGTATGGTTCCCCACCCCCTTGTGACTCCAATGGATAAACACACGCATAAATCTGAGCCTTGACTCAACGCCAACCACCCCCCCCAAAATATGTGTACAACACAAAATTTGCCACAACTTTTGCTCCCTTCTGCCACTGAAGGAGCAGTGCACTGGTTGTGCTCTTCCTTCTGCTTCTCTTGGAAATAATCGTATGCAAAAATCTATTTAAATATCATCGCTCTTTATGTTTTCTCTCTCTCTCTCTGTGTCTCCTACTAGAATTTTTTTTGGCCACCAGACAAGGAGTGAGATTGCTTTTCGCTTTTGGTCAACTTTGTAGAAAGTTTTTTGAAAATGATTTGAAATACAAAAGGCAGTCTGATGACGAGTGCAACGAATGTACTACAAATGTGGTCAAGATATTCAAATGAATTGTGGCTCAAAACAGAAAGTTAGAATGAGAACAAAGGTGTCGAGGGAGCAGATTGAAAGAGAGTAAATGGGAGAAAGAGACCGAAAGCGAAAGATTGTTTATTTTCGATGAAAATATATCCAAAGACAATTAATCAGGGGAGAGTCTAATTTTTTTCCTAACAAAATCGATGAATATCTCTTGCATTTAGCTGCTTGCATTTCGCTACTGGAATCCGATTAATAAATAACTAAGAGATAATAAATACATTTTTTGAAAAGGAACAAATAAAAAGGGCGGAGATCCCGGCATAATGTTATGTGTAATATTCTAGTATCCTTTTCTCGATGTGATTGGTATCCATGAACAGGGCTAAATGTTGTAAGAAAAGTTATGGGTGGTTGGTGGGGTGTTTCGGTGGGTGCTACCAAGAGGTGCTGTAATGGAAAACTCAAGTGAAAAGTGTGCGATGCAATGCGATGCGATGAGATTGAGAGCGAGAGTGAGAGCGAGAAATAGAGAGCGTGAGAACGAGCCAGTGATTGATTGGTGATTGAGTGATTCAAGCGAAAGGTGGCTTGAGTTAAAGGCTGATCACGTATGCTGGGCTTCGGGTGATGGTGCTTGCTGCATCTTGTGGCAGGCAAATGGCAGTGTGTTTGTGTGCGAGGCTACAAAAACAGAAACCGACTGGAAAAACAAAAGGTAAATTCTTCAAGATGTGCAAATTCTTTTGTGGGGGATACAATAATTAATTGTTATTGTAATATATATTTATTTTTTTTTCTTTCGTGTTGGATTTCTCTCAGATTTTTTATGTCTGTCGTGCTGATTTTATGGCATGGATCCTAGGATCTATGAATCTCCAGATTTGTATGGTGAATTTTCGATGGGTTTTTCTTGCTTGCATATTTTCTTTTTGCTAACCTTGTGGTGTGGGGTGTTTCGCTTTTGTGGGCAATTTTGTTGTGATTTTGGTTGCATTTGGATTTTGGTTTTTTTTTTTCAAATTGATTTTTGAGATTTTCGATTGATATCTGCTTTGGTTTTGATAATGTTGATTTTTGATTTTGCGATTCTTTTTTTGAGCGATGATTTCTTTTTTGGCTTTTGGCGGTGGTGCGGGTGGTGCAATGGTGAGTTTTTTACTGAGTCTTTTTTTTTTTTTGATCGATTGCTTTGTACAGGTGTTAATGAGACAGTCAGTTGTTTATCGAATAGCGAATTTCGAGTATGTTTTGATTTAGAATTTCTCCGATATGCTATAGATGCGCTTTACGCTCACGCACTTTCGTCGCAGACGCTCGCACTCGATCTCCCGAAAGTCGGCGTGTGATGTGGCCGCCAGGCCGCAGCCAGAAATGGAGTCCGAGTGTCCGTTGGTTGAGGCCGACGTCCCCGTCGCTGTGCCAAGGTCGTCGATGGCTATGTGATGGATGCGTGGCAGTAAGGCGCTGATATTCGGCTCACTGCTGTGCACCGTTGTCGTCGTTCCGCGGTCGGAGGACGGTGGACTGTTGCTGTTGTAGGAGAGATCGTCGTCCTCCTCCTCCTCTTCCTGCACTTCGTTGTCGTAGAGCTCTTCCTGGCGCCGCTGGTGCTGCTGTTGCTCTTCCTCCTCGCACTGTGGACAACCGTTGTCGCTGCTGATCAGCTCCTCGTCGTCCTCGTCCAACACGGTGTGTGCGTGCGACTGATGGCTGATGATTGCACGCTTCAGTTCCAGGAGCAACGGGGAGGGCGCCTGCAGCTGGTGCGGTGCCACAGTCGGTGGCTGGCAGTCAAAGAGGCTCGAGGATGATGCCTCAGTGGGTGGCACCACGGGCAGTGGCTGATGGGTGATGACTCCTCCACCGAGCAGACTGTGCCCCGTGCTGGCCCCGGCCTCGGGGTAGATGCGATTGTCCGAGTTCGTGGACGAGAACTTCGAGAGCAGCGACTTGGCGCTGGCCTTGTTCTTCAGCTGCTGCTGCTGCAGGTAGTAAAAGTCGCGTGGCAGCGACGATGTGGCATGCAGCGGATCCTCCGGATCGTAGTAGCCCAAAGCAGCAGGACGGAAAAGTCCTGGTGTACTCAGGGAGTGCTGCTGCTGCTGTTGTGAGGCGACCTCCTGTGAATGGGAATGTGTGTCCTGGTCGTACGAATCGCTAATGACGCTCGCCGTTGAGGCTGTGGGCGTGGCTGTGGTGCTGCCCAGCGTCGACTGGGAGCCTGAGGAGGCTGCTGCAGCGGCAGCGGCGGCGGCGGCAGCAAATTGGGCGCCCAGCAGGGGCGTTAGACCCGCTAGGAACTGTTCCTGCTGCTGCTGCTGGCGCTGTTCGTCGAGTTCGCGGCGATAGGCCTCGATCTGGTCGCTCGGCGTTGGGGTGTTGCTGTGGATGCAGCCTTGAAAGAAATCCAATGCTTCGTACAGGATAAAACACAGGCCCAGGACAAGAAATGTCTCCATCATCAGGAATTGAAACCCATTTGGAGAGAGCCCGACAGCGGAAAAAAATGATAGATATACAGGAGGCGAAACACGGAGACAGAACGGAACGTAACGCAAAGCACGCACCAAAGGAGAACGAAACACCGCAAATCGCGCGAAACGAAACGAAACCGAAAGGAACCCGAAACGATTACCGTTTTAAAGTCACTCGCTTTCTCTCTCTCCGTCTCTTGCTCTATTTTTCTTATCTCTTTCTGTTTAGATTTCGTTCTTAAATTGAATTTTGTTGCTTTTAACAATTTGGCACTTCATTTTCTATTAATTTGTTGCTTTACATTTGCTCCTTTGCTCGTTCTCTTTTTCTTTTACTTTTGGTTTGTCGTTGTTTTTCCGTTTGTCGCTTTATCCTTGACTGAAATTGAAATTGAAACTGAAACTGTGTGAAGAGCGGCCTCGGCCAGGGCAGAGACTGTTTTGTTATTCAATGCAAATTAATTTCGAATTTGTTTCTTGTCGTTTTTTTGTCATTTTTGTTTGGTTTTCCTTTTGCATTTGGTTTCTTTTTTGTGCGTAATTTTTTAGTTCATTTGCATAAAACTAAACGGCATTGGAAAACCCTTTCATCGTTCTCATTATTTCTGTTTTAAATATTTAAAGCAGCTTTTTCTATATGTACATTTTTTGTTTATTTTAATAGCGTGTGCGTGTGTTTTGAAAAAGAAACGAAACGGAATGGAACATTGGTACAGTTGAAGGCACAAGCGAACATACATTGAAAGACACATACACATACACATAAATACAGTGGGGTACATAACGATATACAACAAATACTATATACTATATACAGAGCAGATCTCTCTGACAGGAAGAAGCTGTTGCTTTATTTTCGTTCTAATTTATTTTATTGTCTTTTTTGCGTGCGTATAGCGTGTTTCTTCTATCAAGAGTTTGTGTGTGTGTGTGTGTGTGTGTGTGTTTGGCATTTGCATTGGTGTTTGTTAGAGAAATAAATTGAAAGATATTCATAAAACAAACATATAATCAACCCCCAAGGAAATGACCACAACAACAGAGAGGGAGAGAGAAAGCTCTTAAAACAAACACCGAAATCAGAGATGAACATCTTTTGACAGGATGAAGTAGGAAGTAGAGACAGCAAAAGGCTTCCAAGGTTACTTATTCAACCAGAAATATAGAAAAGAAACTTTATGCCACATGTGGAATTCAATTTAGTATATACATACATATCTCTCTGTAAACACACAATTTTCCATTGGAAACTTGTATCCAGATAGTTTCCCTCGAGTTATTTGTTATTTGCCTCTTAAAGCATACTAATCCGTGGTCCTCTTCTATCGATAAATAATCGATAAATACCAAAGAGTCTGGCAGCTCTGGCCAAGGCAGGAATAACAGTAAAAACATTCCGAAAATTGGCAGCTCATTCGTTATTCATGGGAAAAAATGTGAAGTTGGTGTTGGTTGGAGTTTGCTTATGCATTGAAAATTGTATACTATTTTTCTCTCCCTATCTCTCTTTTTCTCTGTTCTCTCATCCTTTGATTGGCTTTTCCGCCTCCTGCTACTCCTCCCCCGCCCTGCATCCTTTTCCACAGATTGTTTACAGCCATTGCCTTGGCTTCTTGCGCATCGATTGGTACATCGGTGTTGCTGTCATTATTATTACGATTATTGTCTGGCCCTACCCCTACGGATGGCTGGCTGGCTGGCCGTGTGGCAGAGATATTTATTTATTGTATGTTGCACACATATCCGTATGCATTGGGGAATTGAAATAGTTTGAGTTTCGAGTTCGAGCTTCACTGTCGGTGTTTTTGATAAACCGACAGAAATAAAAACTAAATCGAAATCGAAGTGAAAATGGAAATGGCAATGGAAACTGCAACGAAGGAAACAGTTTTTTTTGGTGTGTGGTTTGTGTGTTTTACACAGATTTTTAACCTCTGACCCCGATTGATATTTACAGCCATTTGACTGACATCAAAAGTCATAATAATCATAAAATAAAACAGTAATAAAAGGGTGGAAAAACCGACCGCTTTTCGTGAAGGCAACCCTCTGGATCCGCATCCGCCACGCACACCCATTTTATATATTTTCTTGCCACCACATTTTTTAGCGGAGCAAAAGGAGGAGGCAATGATGCGAAAAAGGGCAAAACAGAGACCTGCTCCAGTTCAATATCCTACTTTTTCCCATCCTCAGCCTCTTTTCACCCCATCAAAATGCACAACGTGTCCTAAGTTATTCCCCATGCCATGTGCCTTGGCAAAGTCCCTGGTTTCAGAATTCCAAATGGACACCAGCAGTGGCAAAAGCCGCGAAACGGATTCATCATTAAATCAATGCATCAACAATGAACCGAAGGCCTAGCAAAATGTAACTCTTCGAATCAGAAATTCACTTACAAGTCACTTAAACCCGTAATAAATACATAAAAAACCAAACTATCGCGTAATTATACTTGGAGGAAATGCTGCGGGAAAGAATGAGAATTTTATCTAAATTCTTCCAGAAAAGAAAGAAAGAATCGTATTCTTTATTGAACCATGTATCCATTTTCGAAAAAAAAGTGTTAGACGATTAGTTGAATGCTCGAAAATGCCACAAAGCCTGTGGCATTCACACAATGTGTAAAGATGTTCGCGAATGAATTCTTTGGATTGAATCCATTTTTTCAGTAAATGCTGAAGGATTCCAAGTGTATTTTTTTGCTTGAATACATTTCTCATTTCGATTTGTGGGATGTCCATGGAATCGTAATTAAATTTTTAATGTGGAAGAAGGACGAGAGGAGACCCTGAAGGAATGAAAAAACTTTTGCTGCTGCTGCTTCTGCTTTAGAAACTTCAAACAAATTCCAAGTAATTGCACATTGAAATTGACAGAGGCAGAAAAAGAGTGTTCAGAAAGCAGACAGAAGACAGAAGAGCGGAGACGACAGAGAGAGAGCAGAGCGTAAGAGAGAAGGAAAGAACTGCAGCAGCAGTGTCTGGGCCAAGTTAAGGGCACATTGTTATGCCCACGTTAAAGTTTACATGGAACTCCTCCCCAACCAACAGGCTTCCAGCTTGCAGCCGTCGTATCTGTTTTTCCCTCTGTGGAAAGTTGGTCAAAAACAACAACAAGATGCTAACGAGCGTAACACAAAAGAGTCTTGGGCAGAGCGGCAGAGAAAGGAAGTGAAGCTTAAAATTGTTATCAACAATTTAATCATTGAAAGCCATTAAAAAAAGTATATACACATATGTATATATGTAAACCCTATACTTTTTCCCGCTTAAACGGCAGAACTTTCCCCACAACTCTCTCTCTCTCTCTCTCTATCTATTCACTACATTCTGCTACTGTAATTGCCCTCCATCGCCTCTTCCACTTTTTTTATCGCTACATCCTACACACAATGCAACTCTGATTATGGTCGCTGAGGAAGACAGCAAGAAGGAGAGGAAGTAGCCATTAATTTCATTCCCGATTGGGTAGGGTTTTCATCACTGATTGTCCGATTATTCGGACTAAAACTTCATAAATGTACAGCTCAAGCGGTAGATCAAACTTTGGATCAAACCCCATGTTCAAGTGTGCATAGGACAACTGCATATTTGCATATTTCTTGCAATTTTTAGACATTTTTAGCATAATTGTTTCTTATTTATCTCTTCATCATGCCCCACAATTTTTGCACGATTTCCCTGGGTTTGGCTTTAAAAAAAAAGAAAGAAAGACAAAAAAAAAAACAAAAAACCAAACAACGTTGAGGCTTTGACCTGCTGCTGCAGATGGCTGCTGCAAGTGAAGGTTATATTTCAACAGCAAATTTCATGTAGCATGCAGCATGTAGCATTAACGAGTCGTAGCATATGGAATGTGGAATGTGGCTGCAGTACTGGCAGTGACAGTACTTTCTTTACGACTATGCTGGTGCTGGTCCTAGGATACTGCCACTGCCACTGCCACTTCCACTTCATTGTGCGGCAGCCATCCAGGAGAGTGTGCTGCAAGGGGTGGTGGTGGTGGTGGTGGTGGTGGTGGCAGCAACAAAAAGTAAACCAACATAAGTGTTGCGTCGTTCGTTATTGTTATGGTCGGGAAGGGGGTGCACAAGGGGGCCTGGGGGCATACGGACATGGACCTAAGGCCGAGGACAGGTCATGTTAACCTCCTTTTTACTGTGCCTCTTCCACTGCCTCTGCATATGCATCTGCATCTGCAATATACGGCTGTTGCAACATCAATTTTTAAACGCTTCTCCACCCCTTTTCCTAGCCTGCAGCAGCAACCTTGCCCTTGCCACTTGCCACATGCTACACGCCGCACAGCCAGTGGCGGCAATTTTAACAATTTTGAAGCAATTACAACAAACTCAATGAAACAGAATAAATTGAACGGGAGAGATATGGCACTTGGGGATGCAGGGGGCATACTGATGTGTCCTGCAACTGCAATTTCTGTAATTTATATTCACGAGTGGACCACAGAAACCAACGGAAACATGATCATTATGCCCCGCACTTAGCGGTCATCGCAGGTCCTGGGGGCACGAGGCGAGTCATGAATATATACATCTATCTATCATCTGTTCATCTGTTTGGTATTCAATTGAATGCCAGTGGCACTGGCAGTGTCAAATTCATTGAATTGAATTATTCGCAAAAGACTCCCATCCCACCCCAGGCCCAGTAGCAGTTGCATGGCATTCTAGGGGATCCTGGCGTCCTATTTTCCCCCCGTTAAATGCTGTCGTTGAGGGAGGGATTATGAGTCAAATCGATATGCCCGCCCCGTGACATTCTACTCAAATTATGGAAAAATCGGAAAAACTAATCGTAGTAAAAGAACTTTAAAAAGGAATATTTTGATGGAAGGGAAGGGAAACTGCCACTGCGACTGCATAACTATTCCCATTTCCATTCCATCATCGGTCTGAGGCTGCGGCTTCTGCTAAGAACTTTTCAAGTTTGTTTTCGTTCAATTTGCTAACCAAACAACTGAGCCATTAAGAACATCTCCACAGAAGCAGCCGCAGCAGCACCACCACGAGGAGCTGCACCATGAGGAGCTGCAGGACGAGGCACATGAAGGGTTCATCTTCACGTGCCGCCCGCGGCTGCCGCTGCCCCGCTGTGATTTTTCTCTCATCTCTTGGAATAATAAAAAATTAACCAAAAGGCGAGAGAGACAGAGAGAGGGTGAGAGAGAAAGCGCTCTTTAAGCCGGGGAATGGAATGTGCTGCATGTTGCATGTTGCATATTTTCCTTTCTTTTTCATGCAATATATCCATATCCTTTGAATTCAAATTCCATACACTCCTCCCCCATTTCCCCTCGCGTTCGCTCCTCTCTCTTTTTAATAAATGCAAAGTATGCATATATGGATTTTATTTTATTTCCCATCCATTCGCATCCTCTGCCGCCCTAGCTTCTGAAACAGCAGGTCCTGCTGCCAGATCCCAGTGATGTTTGCTTTTGAGTTTCTTGCATCGCTTGCCATGCCTTGCCACGCCTCGCCTCCCGAACTTTGCGCACTTTCTTTCTTTCCGTTCCATTCATTCATTCACCCGTTGGTCATTAAAAATATGAAATTTCATGTGGGCACACAGAGTACACATGCAGCATGTAGCATGCTGCCATGCGGCCACCCATACGCTCAAAAGAACACTTAAATGAATTACAGTTTTTCTTTTTTTACATCGTTTTCATCGGGAAATCTGTTTGAATTGAATGGCCAGCACACACAGACAGGACAGCCAGGACCTGGACAGCCAGGCAGGCAAGGCGACAGCTGCTGGCCAAGGGGATGAGTCCTCGACGGACTCGAAATGAATAAGGCCTAAATGTGTGTATTTTGCCGGATTCATGCGTTTCAATACTCCCGATGAGCGAAACGCGGCCCCTGGACTCGTCAGCAGACAACACCCACAGCCAATATATGGCCTTTATTTTTTCCGCCATTTGGCGGTGGCGCTGATGGGTAGTGGGTTGTGGGCATACCCTCCATGCCCATTTCCTTATGCCATAATCATCCGAATTTGAGTTCGGATCTGGTATTCTGTTCATTTCTTTCGATTCGCTGATGAGAATTTCTCTGCCAATCTTTGTGTAATCGATACAAAAATGTATATTTTACTTACATGATTTATTCATTCGTTTTCAAAACATTATTTTAAATGTATTGATCAGATATCATGTGGCATAGAAATTTTCTGTAAGTTACCGACCATTTAAAAAATATTTTTCGATTAAATTTAATCAGAGAAAAATATTGCGAAAGCTACTCAGACGTGTTCCTCTCAAAATATCTATAATTTATTAACCAATTATGGTTAATTTATCAATTGATTTGAAAATCACGCACACAAATATTTATTGTTCAGCCCAATAAATTCGAATTTCTATTTATGAACAAACGACAGAGAAGAACCATTTACAAAAAGCACCAATAACCAATGCACCTTTACACAAAAAATATGAGAACACAGGATTGACTTTTTTTCGACTTTTCCTGAGTTTTTAAAGTCAACATTTCTTAAACAATACCTTACAGAAATCAACATTTTTGCATTTCAAAGCTCAATATTCTTCAAACGGTAAGCTAAAACCACAAAGTGTTGAGGCATACATTATAGACGCATTTATCAGTTTTATAGAATGCCTTAGTTCATTAGAACCAGATGTAATATATTGAGGACATGTGAGAAAAGGAAGCGATACCTCTAAGATAACCGTTAAAATATGATACTTTATAAATTCGTTAAAAAAAGTTCTGCCATAGAAAAAACCATAGTTCTTTACAAATATTTAAAGCCCTCAGTCTATCAGAAAAAGTTGGTTTGGTTCGAAGCGGAAAATAAAAGTTCGATTTTGTCGAGTAGTGTAATTGAATGGCATTTTCACTGATCCCAATTTTCCCACCTTTCCCACACACAAGCAAACACATACAAATACACACACACACAAAGACACATTTCAGTGTCAGGTCAGCTGCTGCATTATTTGACGGCCATTGAAAAATGGTTGCCACAAAATGAAATGGCCCAGAGGAGCGGAGAAGCTGCTGTCAAATCTGCAGCGTTATTACATTTGCCATTGAAGATGAAGGACCTTTGGTCCTTGTCCAACCCCACTGACACACACACACACACACACTCTCTCACACACACACACACACACACACACACACACACACACACAATGGTTAAGGGGTGTAGATGAGCAAAAGTTGCACAAAAATTGACAAAATATAAATAAAATATCGTGCAAACAATGATGCTGCTTCTTCGCCGATGGTTGTTTCGGGCGAGACATGTGACAGAAACAGATGTGCCCCGCAGGTGAGTGGGTCATGGGGAAGGAGGAGGAGGAGACAGATGGAGGGGTTTAATATCGTCCTGGGATAAGTATTGACACAAGTGGAAGGACCCAATGGAGTGACGGTGTAGCAAACAAATGTAAAAGAGTGCAGAACGAGAGACAAGCAGGGTCCCACACTCCACGATCCACACTCCTGTGCCCAACCGACAGTTTCCAGAATTGCCATCGTTATACATAAATACATATATATATATATACTCCAATTCGCATTTTACAATGATGACGTAATTGATTTTTAAGCAAATACAAATACACTTTGTGAGCGCATAAAAAAATAGGGGCACGAGAGACGGAATAAAAAAAGATTTCCAAATAAATAAAGCGAAACGTGCAAACATCGATGACATAGCACATGGAAGAGGAGCAAGAGAGAGAGAGAAAGAGAAAGAGCAGAGTAAATCAAGTAAAGAGCCAAAGAAAAAGGAACCCCAAAGGGGAGACCAAGAGGAACGTGCCACAAACTGCAGGTGGAGAAGAGGCTGCGGCAGCGTCTGAGGTGTGCGTGTGCGTGTGTGGCAGCCACCATCCACTTTTGAGTGCTTGCACAACGGGCACGACTTTTCCTTTATTTACACTTCTGCTCCGCCCCATACATCAACACAAAAAGAAATGCTTGGGGACAAAGAAAAGATGCTGCCAAACTGGTGAAGAGGGCTAGGACCCACCCGTGCCGTGATTGAAGCACTTTTACAGTCGCCTTTGCGACGTGTACGGCCACAACTCAATGCAATTGCAATCGAAACTGGGCGAAAACATATCCAAACAGTTGCCAGATTTTCTTTGGGACAAGTATCTCAAAGATACGTAACATCTGCGGAGATTTTCAAATGAATGAATGCTAGATTTTAACAAAAAATTAGATAAATATTATCATGAGTACATGCTAATAACTACAACTACAACGAAATTATCTGTTGGAACAATCCTTCTTTAAGAAAAAGAACAATACATATTTTTTGACATCTTACAAATAACAAGAAGGGACGTGTGAGACGCTTCTTACGCGTCACAACTTTTATACCCGGCACTCAGTACTACATGTGTACCTTAGCGGTTTGTCAAATTTTACATTTTTATACCCGGTCCTCGAAGAGTAATTAGGGTATATTGTATTTGTGAGGAATAACGGTTGTATGTAATGCACAGAAGGAAACGTTTCCGACCCCATAAAGTATTTTTATTCTTGATCAGCATCAATAGCCGAGTCGATTGAGCCATGTCTGTCTGTCCGTCTGTCCGTCTTGTTTGTCGGCTAGTTCTCAGAGACTATAAAAGCTAGAGCCACCAAATCTTGCATCCAGACTGCTATATGCTCACACTGAAACCAGTGTATTTCAAAAATGAGCCACGCCCCTTCCGCCACCGCAAAAGGGCAAAAACCTCCCAAATCTACAATTTTGAAAATCGGCTATTGATGCTGATCAAGAATATATAAACTTTATGGGGTCGGAAACGTTTCCTTCTGTGCATTACATACAACCGTTATTCGCACAAATACAATATACCCTATTTACTCTTCGAGTACCGGGTATACAAATAGTCGCATGTCTAAAGAATTTTCTTTGTGGTGTTAGGTTTCTATTTTTCCTGTGTGTATCCCCCGCCAAAATCAATTGAGAAAGGGAAATTCTGCGGACTATGCAATAAATCTCCACTTCAAAACTAAAAGCACTCCAAATATGTTGCTTAGCTACAAAATATTGACCGTACCCACGCAAATGAACTGTAATTTCCCAGCTGAATTTCCCTTTGTGGCCTGAGCTTTTGGTTCTGCATTCAAAGGGTTAAAAATTGTAAGTTAATTACAAAGTTTGCAACTTAACTTGGAAAATGAGAACAGTGAAATTTCCAACCTGTACACCCTGAATTTAATGGATGTATTTTTGTTTCTGTGAGTGTATTTGTGAGTGTCTCAACGTCAAAATGCCAGTGTCCATGCAGTGCCATGCTCTGTGTGTGTTTGTGAGCGTTCATTAAATTAGAGGGATTTGCAAATCCCAGGAAACATATTTGGGGGGTAGAGTACATTGATGCCACACAAGAGATGTTACGCCCCAAAATCATGTGCACAATTAATCGAACCATGGATTCTGCTAACTGGGGACTCCAAGAAGTCGGATTACAAATTAGAACCGAGCCCGCTTTATAATACACACAATGATATATGAGAATAGCGTCTGCAACATGATTATGATGAAGATATTTCAATTGAAGCAGTGATTAAATTATGGCTGCAATAATCCTTCAATACTCAGAACAACGCGAATACTAATCTTAGGCAGTATGTCTCTGTCTGTCTCTCTCTCTCTCTCTCTCTCTCTCTTGGTGTAAGTTCTTCAATCTGCAGGAGTGCAGGAATCAATCAAAATCTGAATATCAAAAAGGAAAAGAAAATAATAAGTTCAGAAAAAAGGGAGAGCTTTCTTTTTAATTGTCAACTGATCTAATTATTCATGTGCATAAATCTATCATAAGAGTGAACTCCATGCGATTGATAAAAGTCAAGACTTTTAAGAAGAAAATAATTTTAGTGGCAGAATTCCTGGAATTGCGGAAGTTACTGGTAGCTAAGTAGTTTCTTGAATGTTCTTATCATTTCCATAATGCCAGAAGAATTACACGGGACCGAAAAATGGAGAGTTAAAGAAGGATTTGCTAAAGCCCAAAAAATGTCCAAGTATTTGACTTAAATTTGGAAGAAGTAGGCTTCCATCTTCTACTCTAACTATAAATAAGTTTTAGAAGTGGAAATTAAACCTCTGTTCAAATGTGACTATTTTTAGCTTTTGCCAAAGGTTTGTTTCGAAAGACAGAGAGCCAAGAAATAGTCCTACAAAATTCCTGAGAGAAATGAGAGTGGGGAGAAATGAATTCAATTTCTAACATAAAAAATGGGCCTCGATTATGGGGCTATTGATAATCATGGATAATGATGTGGATGACGATATCACACACACGCACACATTTAACTATTGTTCTTGTTGTTGTTGTTGTTGATGCTGTTGCTGCTGTTTTTTTTTTTTATTGCAATTGCTATAGCTTCAGCCCGCTCCCACCACGCATTTCTTTATGTGTCATTCCACTTCCCCACATTTATTCTTGTTCATTTCATTTCTTTTTTCGCTCTCCTTTCTTGTTTTTCCCTCTTTTTTTTTGTGTGTTGTCCCTATTTGCCTCTCCTTTTTTTGTTATTTTGTTTTTTTTTCTTTTGTTTTTAGTGTTTTTCTCTTTCTTTTATTTGTTGTATGTTTATTTTTTATTGTTGTTTTTATGCTCGATGGCACATTCACTCCCACTCACACACACGTACACGTAAAACACAATCAAGCAAACAAATAAACGCACCCTTTTACCGTTTTCTTAAGATTTGTTTTGCTTTAATTTATTTTTGACATTTATTTATATTTTTTGAAGCACTTCCTTGATCACATTAAATATTGAACAGTAAAAAAAAAATGTGAGAAAAAAAAAGCATTTTTGAATGCAACGAAAAAAAACCCTTTTTTCGGTATTTTTGTTAGCACAGGTGTTGTTTTTTTTTTCGGCGCGCGTTAACGGATGAGGCTTTTTTGCGTGCGTTTTCTTTTAGCCGTTTTTTGCTTGTTTTCTTTGTTCGTTTAACTCTTTTTTCAAATGTTTTGGTTTGGTTTTTTTTTTCTTTTTTTTGTGGTTTAATGTGCACTTTATTTTAATCGTTAATTGTATTTTCTGAATTTTGTTTATGCTCCACTCCTTTTTATTATTGTTTATTTTTTTGTGGTTTGTTTCCGTTCTTCTACTCTTCCTTGTGCTAATCTTGTTCTTTCGCTTCTACCTAAAGTTCGTTCTCTTCGTTTTGCTGTGGCTTTGGCTATTCTTCAACTTCATTTTAATCTTCTGCAGCTGCTGCCGTTCTTCTTGTTTGCATTTGGCGCTTGCTCTTCACTTCGCTCTTTCTGTCGGCTTTTGTCTCTCTTTTCGTTGCTGCCGCTATTGCGGCTGCTATTGCAACTGTTAACTGTCAATGTTGTTACCGTGTTACCGTTTGCCGTTACCCGCGCACGACGACCGTTAGACGCCCGCTTTGGAAACAGACTGCGGCGCCCATCAGCAGCATCGAGATTTATCCCGTGAAAGAAGATATCTGTGCCTGCAGCTGCTACCGCTGCTGCTGCTGCCGAGGGAAAGCCGAACACCGAGCGAGAGCCGAGCTAAAGCGAAGTCTGGAGGCTGGTTGGCGCGTAACTTTTCTGCTGCCTGTTGTTTTTGTTTTTGCCTTTTCTGTTCCACTTCTTTTTGTGCTGCTGCTGCTTCTTTTGCCGAAGCAACGCTCCTTCGCTCATTGGCTTCGCACTCCTCTGCCACTCTTGCACGCTCTTTGGTGGTGAAAAGCTTTCAATAGCGCTACCATTAGTGGGAGCACGAGCATGAGTGAAGTAGTCTCTTTCAATAAAGTAAACACGAACGATCATGCACTCATTGGGCGGCTTAAGAACATACATAGATTTGTCGGGTTGAAAGAAGGAGAGGGGTTTGTAGATGCACTGGGAGAAGATATTGTGAAGGAAACGGGGAATTGGCATGCATAAGAATATGGTTTTCTGTATTGAAAAACAATAATATAATCAACAGTCAGGAGAATCTCTAAATTTCAAATTCACTGTTGCTCTACATACTCTAAGCGAGATGTCGCATCTAGGGCCGTACATGAATAGCATTATTCTATAATAATTTCAATTAAGTCCACTGATGTCTCGCAGAGATCTCTTATTAACTTGATTTAGTTTCAAACATAAAATAAATACATTTAAAACCAACATCAATTTTATGGACTCTCTTAAAAGGAGAACACACCACACACGCATCCTTCTCTCACTCTCTCTGTGGTGAGTTTTGACAGAAGCGGCGCCATCTATGACCGAGCTTTACACCAAATCCCAAAAAAGCAGCCGTTAGAAGTCGAAGAAGAAACGTAAGGAAAAGGGTGACTGAGTTCATTTGCTGGGGCATGGTATGTCTGTGACATGTAGCATGGGAACATTGTAGTGTCGGTCATTAAGCCTACCCCACAACCCCACTTCAGATGTTATGGAGGGAGGGATCCAAGCTAATGCGAACGAAATTAGGCAAGCATTTAATGAAGCAATTATCAGGATTTTGGACATGCACCTGCTCCCGATCTCCTCCCTCCTAGAACCAATAAGATGTATCACATCTGCTCTAGCTCCTGCTCCTGCTCCTGCTCTGGATATCCGTTTCCTGTTTGGGCCATACATATATCCGAGAAACTTCCGCTGCACAAGGCGTGAGTGCACCTAAAAGATCCCTCAGACCCTAAATCAGAGAAACACACTACCAGTACTAGTACATATATTAATAGATTCCACTTACTTTCGGAAGGTGGAGGTGCGGGTTAAACCGCATGAAGAGCACGAATAATGCGGCGGAAGAGTAACATCAAAGGGGATTTCACTTTTACACATCAGTGTGTCCTTCCCTTCACTTCCCTTTGGCAACACCGGCACCTACCTTTTCAGGCCATCATTCTCGCTCCATTCGTGTGTCAACCCCAAGAAAATTGCGTTTACTCACCTGAAAAGGAAACCAAAGAAAAAGAATGAGAGAGAGAGCGATGGAAAGAAGAACGTTAGTCAAGTAAAGAAAAGTTGTCGTTTATATTTTTATTTTCTATGTTTAATGTACATATATTTTTATTTACGAGTTTGTATTTCTTTAAGACAATTCCCACATTCAAACACAAAAAACAAACGAGAAGAGAAAACAAACGTGGGGAAGGAACCCACTTTGTATGAGTAAAGTGCAAAATTATGTTTCATATATTCTGTATTTTTATTTTGTTTTGTATTTTGTGGAACAAATTGCTTTAGTAGAAGAAGAGATATGTTAGTAATTCTTTAAGTTAAGTGTTAAAGAAGGACTTAATGTGGTTTACAGCTCTAGCTTCTTCACTTATGACAGAAAACCTTTTCAGAGACGAAAATCTAATCAATGCATGATTCCCAATGCAAAAGACACAGAAACTAATATCTTTTATGGTTAAAGCATCTGTATCTTTAGTGATTTTAAGTATCCCCACAACAAGAAAAAGATCTTACGAAAAGTGTATCCAATTCCAATATGCTCCAAACTACTGTTCCTACATAGATGCTCGACACTCACAAGCCTATTCTGCCAATTATATTGCAAAATCTAAAATTGTCCACTTTTGTGGGTACGGCACAGAAATTTTAGAATTTTCTTTCGAGAAGAAAAAGTGAACGCCATTTGCAGACACAAAAGGCAATTGACTAAAGTTAGATTGATGATGTCTCAATAAACCCCATTATTTGGGGGGTTTCTCTGTTGTCTGGCGGCCAGACAGATACTGACTGCAGCAAAATGCGACTATAGTAAAATTTATGGGGCATACACCTGCTTAAAGCTCTGGTCCAAGAGCCACCCTCCATCCATGGCTCATGTCACGAGAATTCTCTAATTGCCGAAGCATAGTGGAATTAACTATGAGCAGGACGAAACTTTTGCTCCTTTTGATGTGGATGCGGATGGCCTTCAAGAAAATGAATCACGAGCCAACTAACTGTAAAAATTCATTACGTCGCATGCCACAAGGAGGGTTTCGCTTCAGTTCGGCTCGGCCATGAGCAGAGAAGCAGCAGGTTTCGATGCTGGCGACGGAAAAGTTGTTTGTGACTGGTATTGGAATTCCTTTTGGCACAGACCCAGCCCAACAGACAAATCCTTTTGGCAACCTGAGAGAAATACAGACAGAGAGAGAGAGTGAGAGAGAGAGGGGGAAAGAGGAAGGGTACAAGTATCTTCAACTTCGACTTCATCTTCATCCCAGGGCAGGCAAGGCCGGGTGAGCCCAAGCCAGTACCCCCCGATTGCCCGTCAAGTGTTAAAATCGATTAAATAAAAGTTTATTGCTAAATTGCTAACTGGCTAACATCCCCCACCCTCCTGCCCAATCACTTACCCTCCTCCTACCACTGCTCCTTGCTGTCTCTAAACTTTGAAGATTTTGTTGATGGTGGTGGTGCTTTTTTTGCAGGTTAGTTGCATATTTCTGTGGCTTAATTTGCCCGCAGGAGAAACTTAAAAAACAATTAGAAACTTTTCCCTTTTCGGGCCGCAATAAATTCGAGCGGAGGCCCAAGTATCTTCATGGACTTTTGGCGCAAATTATGAGAAAGAGATGCTCCCACTGGATGAAGCGACTCCTCGGGTAGTAATTGGCCCTGTGATAACTTGAAAGTTGCAAACAAATTGAAAGGCTTCTTAGATTACGAGCGAGATTTCGGACAGAGATTTGTGTAGCCAGGGCACCCGAAACACGGCATAAAGCGGTCCTTCGAAACTAATTCTCAAACATAATAATTAAACATTTTGTTGGCATTTGAAGATCGTCTGATATATCAAAACCATTCATCGCCTTAAATGCGTGGACAAAAAATTCAGCTGAGATAACCATTTATGCACCGGATGCTTTCCCATGGAACTTCAATCAAATTTGTGTAAAGCTTTATATTATATTGTTTACTTTCTTAGTATTACAATTTTAAACACAATTTATTACCCGGAATAATACTACACTAGTGTAAAACTTAATTTTTTTTTTCCATTTTGAGCTCCAGGTTTCACGGCTTCCATGATTTTGGTAGTGGCTGGAAGTTCCATAAGTTAGGATTTATCTTCTGAAAGCATTTTGCCTTATCTCGGACGTAGCTTGCAACAGGGAAAACATTCAAACAAAATAACATTCCCTTTTTCCGAATTCTCAGCTGCACCTGCAGCTACATCTACTGTTGCTTTTTATTTTTCCCTCTCTTCGTTTTTCGCTGGGAATTCTGGAGAAATTCTTAAACTGTTTAACTAATGCCCTGCTGTTAACCCCATTTTTGGGGAACGCCAGCTGCCGCTACCGCTGCCTCTCCCAGGTTAGGCCACCTGTTTCCTCTCACACTTTTATTTTTATTTAGCATATCTGTGTCTCCTGCAGCCCCCTCCCTCTCTCTCTCTCTCTCTTTACTTTGGGGTACGTTCCCCAGCTCCAGCTATTACCAAAAAAAAAGGAACAGAAAGAAAGAAAGATAAGCAGGCGGGAAGCAAAAAATAAGTATTTACAATTAATATTACACTAGATTAATATTATTATAACAAGTTTTGCAACGACCCTACCCAGCCAACCAGGTGCTAATTTTCAGTAGATAATTCAGGCAGAGAATTGGATTGGATCCAACGAAAGCCTCAAGGTTAATATTTTAATTTTAATAACTATCATGAGCTCTATCTGCTTCTTTTCGTATCGTAAGGTGTATCAAAAGCTGCGCTCATCCATCCATCCCTTCATTTTATTATACCCGGTACTCGAAGAGTAAATAGGGTATATTGTATTTGTGCACAAAGTAGATGTATGTAACGCACAGAAGGAACCGTTTCCGACGCCATAAAGTATTAATATTATTGATCAGCATCAATACCCGAGTCGATATAGCCATGTCCGTCCGTCCGTCCGTCTTTTTAGCTAGAGGCACCAAATTTTGCATCCAGACTTCTGTATGCTTACACTGTGCAAGTGTATTTAAAACGAGAAGGGGCGTGTGAGACGCTTCTTACGCGTCACAACTTTTATACAAGGCACTCAGTACTACATCTGCACCTTAGCGGTTATTTGTCAAATTTTACATTTTTTCTTCATCTGTCATCTACAATAGCAACACTTCTCACGCCAACACGCTCCTTTAGCTCGCCGCCCTTCCCTAGACCCACACACTGCAGACTCGCGGCAGAGGCAGAGGCAGCGCCAGCACAAAAAAAAAATATAAGCTGCGGGACGGGGTGGGGGTGGCCCGGCAGAGGCAGAGTACCCTATTTACTCTTCGAGTACCGGGTATAAAAAAACTAAAAACGGCATTCCGTTGTGAAGAACCATATCTATCAGATCAAAGAATTGGGATCCGTTTGGATAATTATTATAGCCAGAATGAAGAAATTAATTTTCAGTGGCTAAACCCACCCCGTCCCGCAGCTTTTGTTGTTTTTTGCACATTCACACTCTGCTTAACTCAAAGGCTTCTGCCTCTGCAGTGCCGCTGCAGTGTGTGGTTCTAGGGGAGGGGGGCGAGCTAAAGGAGCGTGACAGGAGATGACAGGTGAAGAAAAAATGTAAAAACTTTACAAAAAACCGTTAAGGTACAGATGTAGTACTGAGTACCGCGTATTAAAGTTGTGACACGTAAGAAGCGTCTCACACGATTCTCGTTTCAATGTATTTTTTTGTTTTTTTTTTGGCCTGTTCCTGGCCTTAAGAGCACTTGAAATTAATGAAAAGCATTTTCAATTGTAATTATGTATTCGTGACTGGAGGGGCATTTGCTTGCTCTCTCTCTCTCTCTCTCTCTCTCTCGTTCCCTCTCTCTTTCGTGCCAACAGTCTTTCAATCTACTGCTCCCACTGGATTCTTGGACTCTGGGTGCTCTGGGGTTCCCCTCCTGTTGCTTCGTTGATTCGGCGTAGAGGGAGAGGCATCAGCTCATTAGGCATAATTTGGTCTCTTCTCCACTTTCTCAGCTTTTCTCTCTTTCGCTGATTGGTGGCTGTGGGGCAGTGGGCAGTGCTGGGTTATGGCAGTTAGCTCCTGTGGGGTTCACATTTAATTGACTGTAAATTTGCTGCTCTTCAAAAGCTTCAACTACTCATTAAAGCAGCAGCAAAAAAAAAAACACACAAAGAGAGTGGGAAAGCAGTGGGTGGGGAAAGTAGGAAGAAATCTGATGGCGAAAGAGAGCGTAGAATGCAGGCGTAAAAAGAGAGGATAACCAGAAAGTGCAATGGTGTGGAGGGCAGAGTTTCAGTTAAAAGCCAAACACATTTGCCAGATTACGCATACGCATAGCATGACCGTTTGCCTCCTTCGAAAGTTGCTTTCTTAATTGCACACACACAAACACACACACACCCACACACACACACACATACACGCATACACGCACACACACGCTCATGCACACAGAAAAGATACACATACAGAGTAAAGAAGATAAAAGACTGAAAAAAAGAGTGAGAGAGACGGTCTGGCTTAAAAACTGCACCCAAGTTGAGTCTGTGGGACGCCCATTATCTGCATTTTTACGGTCCAAATCCATTTCCACTAGTCGCATGGGAAGCTTGCGGCGAGAGGGTGTAGCACCAAAGGTGCGGGATGCAGAGGTAAAGAAGAGAAATAGTCAGAGAGGCAGCTGTAATAACATAATGGCCAACAAAATGTCTGGGGCCTTAAAAGCAAAGGTAATCTCCAACGTCCCTCTCCATTTGTCTTTCTGTGCGGGGCGTGTATGCGCCCGTGTGTATGGGCGCGTATGTACATCTGTGTGTTTGGGTGTGTGGGATGTTCACAGAAGTAGAAGCTATCAAAAATAAAACAAAGAAACTACCAAAAGACCAAACACACAAAAAAACCGAAGAGAGAAAAGAGATTGGGGGACAGCAACAGTAAAACCAAACAAACGACAACAACAACAAGAGACAGAGGGAGACGAAGAAAGAACAGGAAAAAAGATGAAACGGAGGAAGAGATAGCGGCAGAGCAAACGAAAATTGCTTGGCAGTAGCATGAATAAATAGAGATAATTAGACCATAAAGACAACAAATACACACACACACAAAAGCAAACAAAAATAAGTGCAAACCCCAAAAGAGAGAGAATTGAATAAAGAGAGTTGAAAAGATAATAAAAAATCATAAACAAATGAAGGACTCTCTATCGAATGACAGAGGCCACAAAAGACTTATGGTTCCCATAAGCAAAAGGACTCTTGGTACTTTCCACCATCACAATACCTTAAAGATTTCCCTGTTGTCTTCACGATCCCAGAGATGTGAATAGCGACTCTTCCAAAAAAAAAATAAAACTTAGCCCAACTTTTACTCTTTATACCGTATTTTTGTTTCTCTCTTATTTGCCGCTTAGATTTTTGTTATACGATTTTAATTGCAACTGGAACGTTTTTTACTTTGGCACAGAAAAGCCACAGAAGCTGAAACACTGTTGACCACAAAAAAGAGGAAAACCCACTAAAAAGGTCAGGATAGATACGAGCGAGTGTATGTAGTACTGGGATGTAGTCGTGCATACATAAAGGTAGCAACAGAAGCGGCAGCACACACAAAGTTGACCATAATCTAGTTTGCATGGCGGTCCGATGCGACCCGGGCACAGACGGACAGAATTGCCCAAATTAGGTGAAGGATATGACAGGAGAATGTGCGACGTTGTATGGGCAACACAAATGTTTACAGTTGACTGTCGGGGATTTTTGTGGCTGCCACAAATAGTAACAGAGTAATATGTATGGAGCGTGAGAGCAAGAGAATATGGAAATTAAAGGCAGAATGTGACTAACAGAATCCCTTTGGGCGTACTTGCAGCAAAGAAGATGAGAATTCAAGCAGCAAAAATGTCTGTAAAATGTTAATAATTTTTAGAATAAAACAAAGCCATGAAATGTGGAATACAAAATTTAAAATAACGTATCAAAATATATACCATGGACAACACAATATTGGTACATTTACAAAATAAAACATCGACCAATAATTCCGAGTGTAGACGATAAAACACTTGTCGGCATAAACCAACAGTGGGTGGGTGTGGGTTGTACATACATATGTACATACATATGTACCTACTCTTGGCCACAAAACATGAAGGAACACGTCACAACAGACACGGAAGAGGCTTCGGCTACTGGAATGCAGCCATCGTCCTGGGCAACCACTCCATGGCTATGGCTACGATCAGGTATCCATCAACCCAAAGGCGGTATCTTCCCGCAGTCTCTTTTCCAAAGGTTTTTTTACTTAAATTTTACTTCTGTAATTTTGTTAAACCTTTTTAAAATGCTTCCTTTTGAAGGTTTTTATTTTCGTATGGTTTTTTTCACACCTAATTTGCCAAAATATAAATTCATAAGTTTATTTCTTGCACTCTTTTTTCTTTGCTGAGTGCACTCCCCATCTGTCAGGGTATACGCGCATTCAGCATGAATGGCCTGCTATATTTCACCTGTCCAAACGCATTTTTTCCACCAACTCTTCCTTTTTGCCATACGTTTTTGTTTTGCTTTGTGATTTTGTAGCTGCAAAAAAAAAAGCGAAAGCTGAATAGAGATTTTCGTGCATTTGCAACGCAGAAAAACAGCAGCGGCACCCAGCATGGCATGCCCCAATCCCGCAGCCACCGTGCATCCATTAGCATGCAAACTGAGTTGCACAAATTAGCGAATAGCCGTGTCGTCGCACTGCTGGCAAATGGGGGCACAAAAAGCCTTAAAGGAAAATCTGAAACAACAACTGAAATTCGCAATTTGAATTTCAATGTGAGCTTTTGCCTTGAACATTTTCTTTATTTGCAGTGGCCACGTGAATGACATGTGTGGCCATTTGAAACGCTGCATGCCACTCAATCAATTCGAAACTTTCAAGAGGTTATTTGACACAGCCTCGTGCTGCTCCCTGATGTTGCTGGCCTTGTGGGGAATCCTGCTGTTGGTGTTGTCCATCAAAAGGACTGCCAAGTGTTTGTCTTTTCGCAAGCGGTTTTTGTCAACAACAACCTCCCGCGTGTCGCTCTTCAATCAATTAATTACGTAATCTCATTACAACTTAATAGAGCATGAATAGCATCATGGACATGAAGACGCATTGCACAGCGCCTGCAACCTTTTTGTGGCACTCGAGAATCTCATTTGGAATTGACGCCAAACGGACAGAACAGGTCATGACAGGACAGCGCAGGAACTTGAACGAGATTCCAACTCGGGTGTGTGTCGATGAGAATTAAGGATGTCAGCTAATGCGGTCGTGTCTAATAAAATATCACAGAACACACAGATACATTTCGGTGCAACTCGAAGGGTTTTTTGTGGCCGCAGATAATGTCTGGAAAGAAAATGTTTTTTTCTTGGTTTGGCTTTTTAAATGCAAGAGTTTCAACAGCTTAAATTCATTTCACATTATTTGCAGCATTCAATTTGCATCGACTTTCCTTCAGTTAAGCATGATGAATTTTCATTCCTCTTTTTTATACCATCAATGCATCAATCTTTTCCCTTTTCGTAGTTGTATTTTCCCTTTCCTCACTTCTATGCCTAATTTTGTAGGATTTTTCATTTGAACGAGTAATGCTTTTACTCGCATATTTCAAAATTTCCATTAATTCAACCATCCGTTCTACAATCTCTAATTAACCCACTCAATCAGCACACTACACCCACATCGACATCCTTCCGCTCAGAACTCAACTGAAAAATGCAAATAGTAATCGCAATCCAACTCAATTGATTTTAGTATTACCGATGTTGCGCCTGCTTCTGTTTCTGTTTCGAATTTTTTTCTTTTTGTGCTTGATTCTGTTTTTGATTTATGTGTGTATTTTATGGTTCCACCTCCTCTGTTTTAGTGGCCGTGCCACGCCGCAACTTCATTAACGCTGACTGCGATGTTGTAGTTAATTAATTGATTACGCCTCACGCTCGACTGCATCGAACATTCAATTCAGTTATAGAAATTTGTAACGACTGCCATTATGTACATGGCACAACTGCAACAGAAACTTTATATATATATATATATTGAGAGCCCAGCAGAGAGCAGCTGTACCACTCGATGTTCGATAGCGGGGCGTGGTCTCATAGGTCCAGTAAGCATGCGGCTGGCTCCACCATACCCTGCGTCCCAGAAAAGAAACAAATCTTAGGCAAGATTTTGATTTCTTTCAGCCGAATCTTTAAAAAGAATGTTTGTACAAGTGTGGCATAAGTAAGTTCGTTACAAAATCCAGCAAAATCTTGAGCTAATGTAATTTACAAAAATCTATCTTGCAATGGGTATTAATAAAGTCTTTATTTGGAGTCTCATTTTAACACCTTTACGTATTTTTGTTGTATTTTGTGTAATTTTGTTTTTATCTAGGAACATAAGTTGCTAAGCTAATTAAAACGGGAACAAATTGAATGGGCGGGCTTGGGGGATTGAATGTTTTTCTTGGGTACAAATGGTGTGGATAAATTGAGGTGAATCGAAGCAAGTGCTGAGATGAGGAGGTGGGCCAAAAATGTCAGTTTGTAGTGTATCTGAGAGCACGGCACTGCTAGATAAAAAATATAAGCCATAGCCATGCTCGGGTTCTGTGGTTTAATCTGTAGTTAAATCAGCGTGTCAGTCGAACAGTACGACTCAATACACCTACTAAGTACATACACAAGATGACAGAGTTTCATGTGGCTGCCGCATTCTTAATTCCACTGATGGCCATAACTTAATAAATACGGCCCCGAATGATAACCAAGGAAGCGACCAAACTAACGGAAGGATAGCAGGAGGCAACTTGGCCAACGAGGATGAGGACACCGACATACCCAGACAATTTTCAGACCAGTTAACTTATTAGAGACCAAACACTTGACTCCCAAGACTGTCTCTCACTATCCCTCTCTATCTCTGTCTCTCTTGGACAGAGCTGATAGACAATATGATGGCCCCACCAACTCCGTACCCAAGTATTGTTACTTCGGACTTGCAACCGCCTCTGATGGCTACAACGGTTAACTGTTAAGCGTCTGCACATAGAAAACTTCTTTCTTGTAGTTTTCTTTATTTTTCTTGGAGTCACTCAAGCATCTTGGGTTCCCTTTATCCTTTACCCTTCTTCACCGTTCATTTAGTTTGCAAGTAATTGTATCTCCAATTTTCAGAGAGTGAAAAAAATCCATTCGAAGAGTTCATTCGGTGAGACGATTGCCACAGGCGGACAGGCAGAAAGGCCAGATAGTGGGTGCAGAAGCATCTGTCTCTTCGTAGCCTTAAATTTCATTGCGTTCTGGCGTTGTTTTTTCCCTTAAAAAATTTTTCCCTTCTAATTAGTTCAAAACCAAGAGCGAGAGCGAGAACGAGAGCGAGAGCGATAGCGAGAGTGGGTGAAAGTGCGGCGGTGGAGGAGCCATTTGAAGACCCATCTGACGAAAGCAAACAAACCGCTAAAAATAAAATGAGAACGAAGAAAAACAAAGAGCCAGAATGCGACGCATTTTCATGCTTCCCGCCGCTGACGCTGCCGCTGCCGTGCGATGGCACTTTTCATTGTTATTTATATTTGAGCGTATATAAATTATATGGCAAAAGGCATAAAAGAGCAGCAGTAGCTGTAGAAGTAGCATACCCAGTAGGGGGAGCCCATCCCACAACACACACATATAAAAAAGACGACACAAAGACTAAAGGCAGAAGGACAACGTCTTATAATTCAAGTCGCCGTGAGTCCTTGCCTCCAAGCAAATCCTTACCATACCACACACCCGCACACACACGCTACAACCTCAAGCTCAACCATATTTCATGTGGCATGGTTAAGCATTTTTGTGCCTCGCGGTGCTGTAAACTACTATTCAACAGAGAAGAACACAGTCAGAACAGAGAAAACCAAAGAGAAGAGAAAAGAAGAGCAGAGAATTCTCAGTAATATGCATACCCTTTCGATAAGCTTTTGTGGCATCACACAGAAGATGGCGACAGCGAATTTTGACATGCTCGCAACATACAGAGCCAGTTAATTACATACAACCACACTGAAAATTACATGTAGCGACACTGTATTGCAGACTCTTACACATCTTATTACAGCGAATTACGTACACAAAAGCCGCTAATTATATAATATATAGAGACACAGCTAATTATATACAAACACAGTTAATTGCATGCAACCATTTGCATAAACTTTTATTTTGGGTATTTTTTTGGGAATCGAGCTTTAATTTTATGCTTAAAAATAAAAGCATCTAAATTTATGTCATATTTTTTGGTATGCCAAAGAGCATTAATTCTTCGACTCTTTGCCTTTTGTTAGCCTTTCCTTCGTGCTCTGCTTTTCATTGTAGTTGATGTTAGTTGTTGTTCCTCTTCTGCTGCTGTTCTTTGGGGGTAAAAAACAATTGTCACACAGCACGAAATGTCGTGGCGGGGACAATCAGTTGCGGCGGCATCATCAAAACCCGCAGTAGAAGGGAGATGAAGCACAACGCAGGAGGAGCCAACCAGCACAAATAAAACAAAATGGCTACCTCGAGGTCGAACATGAATAGGTCTTGCTTGCATCTCTCTGTGCTGTGCCTCCCCTCCCACAATTTGCCTGCTTGTGGTTGGCAGCAGTGATTATCCAATCAAAAGTTAGTCTGACCATTTTCTGGCCTTTTGGTACAGTCCACCACCAGGGCTCGTAGTTAGTTCGATTAACAATTCAGGATACAATTCAAGCCATCAGCTGATTGTTGCATATTTTGGTCATAATTGAATTTTGTCCGACAATACCGAAACAATCGAAACGATTTTTGTGATTGTTTGTGATTTCACTTTGTTTTATTAATTTCACAATATTTTTTATTCATCTGGTTAATTTTGCAAGTGCCACAGCAATGGAAATTTGATTATCAACACTTATGGGAGATTTAATTTAATTTAATGCGGACATTTGTTTGCAATTTTTGCATTGTATGTATTGGTTCTGTGACTGTGTGTGTGCGCTTGTTGAACATTATAGCTTATTCTTTGCCATTCCTTATTAGTCGATAATTCAAATTTCTTTACGCCTGACTTCCAAATGCAATTAAGCGAACGATTAACATAGGGACAGACAGAAAGAACAAAATGCCACTTAAAACCAGAAAAGAGGGATAAAAGGAGAAGCTTTTGATACTCTAGAGCAGAGGTTAACGGGTTTTTTTTTAATTTTGGGAGCAAGCCCGCAGCAGTGAAACTCAAATCTAGCATCAATATGCCAAATCTCGGGTCATTTTATTTTCCAGCAATCGCTTGGGAATCAATGTGCCGCAACATGAGCTAGCGATGAAGGCATTTGAGAGCGAAAATCTCGAATTTTAAGCGAAAATTCGCTAAAGCAGATTTCATTAAAGTTTTTGCATCATTCGAGTACATAAATTCAGTCGAATTCAATTATTCACTCAGAGGTAGAAAATTTATAGATTTTTTCCACTACATTTTGGTTAAAATAATTATACATATATGTATATGTTCGTACACTGGCGGATTGGATTCACATTACCTTCGGAATGAAACAGAAATATCTGTGGAAGATTTGTGCAGATTCTCTCTGGCTAGCGTATAAAATTCCATTTATTTACATTTGTGCACACACAAATATTTCTTTTGTTCTGTTTCGTTCTGCTATTTCAATATCTCTTTGTTGCCTAATTATAAGAACGTACATGCATGTGTACATATAGTATTTATATATTGTTATATGTATTTTCCGTTTGATAATTGCTCTTAATTGAATTTTTTTAGTGGCTTTAAATCAGCTTAATGTGTGTTTTCCACCCCTGCGTCAACGTTTGTTGTTTTTTGTCTCATTTTCAATTAAATAATCACACATGAACAAACACGCACTCACACACACACAGTGAGCCACTTGTATCTGTGTGTTGTCCATTTATTGTCCGGACCCTCCAACCCTCCATTGCACTGCCCAAAAAAGCCAGAAAGCGCTGAATTATCAACGCTTAATAGATTTTCAAGCACGTCCAATGAAAATTTGTTTTCCCTGCTCGCACACACACACACAGAGAGATGTATGTGTGTATGTGTGTGTGTGTTGTGATCCCAAATGGCCCCAAAGCCAAGTGAACCGTATAAACAATTTATAGCGCCACTCGCCCAACAACTGCCACAGCAACAGCAGCAACATCGACACTAGCAACAACATGGACGTTGCAAATGCTCGTAAAAATGCAAAATGAAGCAGCAGTAGGAGGCAGGAGGCAGCAGGAGGCAGGAACAGCAACATCCGGGATAGACACAACACTAGCAGCAGCAAAAGAGAAAGTCTAAGCCTTTTATACCCTGGCAGATGGGAAACAATCGCAGATACGCTGTACAAATTTCATATAAGCGAATGGATTTATGTGAGAAGTTATCCAACATTTGTTAAGCTTTTGTTTGGCTCTAAAGAAGACGATGGCCTCGACGACAGCGCTTCGCTTAATTAATAGTACAATTTTTTACAAACGTATTAAAAATAATATAAACATAAATGAATGTTCAAAGGAATCATAGAAAAAAAAAGAAGTACCTTTTGAGGAGATCTTATATTATGTTTTCAGATCGCTGTATGCAGGGATCATCTAGGGATGCCCGTGATACCCTCACTCAGGGCAAAACCAAATGGCTGGCAGTGACAGGAGCAACAGCACCAGGGAAGAGGTGTACGTGGGCTGTGGTCCACAGTGTACACAGAGTGTTTGCAGCATGGGAGAGGCAGCATAGCAGGCTTGGGGTTGCTGCTTGGCGCTTGGGGGTTCATCATAAACCACTTATTTGCGCTCCAAATGCAACAACAATTTGATAAATGTATATACATACATGCACAAAGTTTTTGTGCCCAACGCCCTAAACTCCATAAAACTCCACAGACATCCAAAGCCACCCTAACGCCCTCCCATCCATTGCTCCTTCTCTCTGCCATGGCTGTGTGTTTGCGTATGGACATATCTGGGTGGTGCGATAAAGAGAGAGCGCAGAGTGACGCTGCAAAGTTGCTGCTGCTGTTGCATCGATGAGAAATCTCCAAACATAATTGCGCTGGCAATCGCAGCAATTGAGAAATTAGGAGGCCAAGTGCTTAAGATATTTTGGCCCCAAAGCAAAAGCCAAAGCCAAAAAATCAACAACAGGCACTCGAGCGGACCGGAGGGGTGGGAGAGTGCTAAAAACCTCGACAGAACATTACCGCAGTGACCCACATTTTTGGGTTGTGGACCATAACACTGCAGCAGCAGCAGTGGCAGTGGCAGTGGCAGTAAGAGCTGCAGCAGCAACAGTAGCAAGAACAGTAGTAGTTGCAGCAAACAGCTGCAACAACAGTGTCGCCGCAGTGTTAAATTTTGTATGTCAGTTGTCTGGGGCCAGGAAGTAGCCACAACAACATTCGGTACCAGCAGCATAAAACTGACAAAAACAGAAGCGTTTTGGCCCTGGCCAAAAACAGCAAAAACACCAGCCAGAAACAACTGCAACAAATTTAAAACATACCAAGAATTTTATTTATGGCTTGTCAGCAGCAGCAAAAACGGCAGCAACGGCAGCCAGAGAACTACATTTTCAGCACATAGCGGAATATACATACAACTCCAAAAGATACTTGCAAAAGAGATACACAAACTCCCCCACAAAGAAAACCATAAAAACTGTAGAAAACTATATAAATAGTTTTGAGAGAAATTGCAACAAATAATTTCAACAAACAATTCCAATAGTTAGTGCCGGAATTTATTAGCCAAAAACAAACTTTATCTTTTAAGCAGCAGGCACCCCGCGCGCTCTGTCTGTGGTGACAACACAGCTTTGGGCGTCTGCGGGGGGCAGACAGCAGTCTCCTAAAAATTGAATCATGCTTCGTGCTCCAATTAAAATTCTGTTGGCGTTTCCTGCCTTGCGGTAGTCATTCATTCAGATCATTTCTGCTTGCCCAAATTTCTCCGCGCCCTCTTTCACTGTCACCGTCTCTTTTAGCCTTGACTCTTTCTCTTTCCTCTTTATTTCCAGTAAGCTTACCAAATATTCCGCTGGATGGGGCTCTTCCCATAAAATGCTTATGGAAAAAAACGTATGGCAAAAGCACACAGGACCAACGGGAACTTTACGAGTGCAAGCTTTTACGAAATAAGCTTACAGGACAACGGCAAAAGCTTTTCGACCGAAAAAGCTTTCATAAAATACATTTTAAATGTAGATACTTTATTTTCTTGTCGCAAAAAAGAATTCAAAGAGTAACTCAAGTTCATGTAAAAATAAAATAAAATTCATGAAAAAATATGTAAAATGTCAAAGTGTACAATTAATGTAAAATGAATGTAGAATGCAATGACAGATCTTCTTCGTCTGGTTCTTTCATTCTCTGGTAACCCCAGTAGCACCACAAAAATGTTGCAGTGATTTCGCCATCTTGTTGAGGATCAGTCACAATTTATGGAGGAATATTTTTTGCATAGAAAATCATCCGAAATGTCTTCAATACTTTTGTACGCTTTATTTCATGAGTTTGGATGGTTGGGAATGCCCTTTTTATGCACAATTTTGACAGACCTTAAAGGATTAAAAATACCCTGAGCGAAAATTCGAAGTGAAAAGCGCTTGAATGTATTGTACGTATATTAAATGATGCGATTACCCTATAAATCAATTCCCCGGTTCCTCCGTTGCGTTAATTGTTAATAATAGCAGAAAAAATAAAGTAAAATACAAAATACTTTCACCGCTCATCTCTCTATGACTCCGCTACTTTCCGGTGCTCCACAGAGTTGCATCCTTTTGATTCCCCCCTCCCCGACCCCCTTTTCCTGCTAGAGACCGGAAGGACATTGTTTGCTCGTCGCCCCAAAGCATTGTCAATAAATTGTATGCAAGATTTATTGTCTCTGTCGCGAGTCATTGGAGAAATGTTACCCGTTCCACAATGACCACCGGAATTCCACCATCACACCCTCCCCCTAAGGGATCCAACAACGGTGGAGTGCAGATTTTTATTTATATCGTTGTTGCATTTTATGTGTTTAATCTAAGCTAATTGGATTTGCAAATGGCTGGCGGAAAAACGCCACAATATCTTTGTGTGTATATCTATGCATATGGGAAAGAACAGCCTATAAATAATACATGCACGAGTACGAAGTACGATTCCATGTGTTGTCTGTGCATGTCCTTCGTGGTTTGTATAACTTGTATTGTCTGTTTGAACGTGTGTTCCACACCCAAAGGGACACAGCGACAGAGAGACAGAGAGGGTTCTGCTAAGGGGGTTCCACAAAAATTATCCACATATATAAATAAATATAAAGCCTGAAAATATTTATGACTCGAAATGGAAATACATTGAAATGGGAGGCAGGGTGGAGCAGAATGGAGAACCTTTCATAAATTTTGAAATGGAAAAAGTTCGGCAAGGCAACCCAAATTTCCCAGGCAAAACTTCATTAAACATTAATGTCGAAAGAGAACTACTACCCCACAAAGTTGCCCCATCCCATCCAGGTTCTGTGTGTGAACATCTGTTGGATGCTCATTTTCATACAATTGAAGCCAAATTGTATCCATATCCCCATATTTGGTTGGAGACCTATTGGAGCATACAAGCTCGTATTTCACGCATTGCAATGGTGTTACTTTTTCCTATAATTTGAATGCTAATTGTCAAATCCAATTACGTGCATTTCCATGCGAAATATTATTCACCTGGATAGGCATTTTGTATTGTATTTTCTTTGTGGTAGAGAAAGTGATGGCCACTGGCTGAACAATGGAGTAAGAGAGGGAAAGTGAGAGATTATTTTTTCATGGAAAGATTGATAAAATGGCTCTGCCTATATTGGCTCTGCCTTTATTCATGAATAAATTCATTATTCATGCATGACTAATGCTCATCGATATATTTTGATTTGTATCCCAAAAGGGATACACAGATCATAAGCAGAATATATGTGCATGAATGAGGTGGCAAAATAATACAAAAGTAAGAATTGTGAGACTCTTGTCTATAAAATAAAATATAACTAAACAGTTTTAATGCGAAAAAAACAACAAATAATTCGATATATATATCAATGGTCGATAATTACCACTAGTCAATTCATCTGAGCCAGAGCAAAAAAAAACAGGAGAATAAAAAGCAGAAAAACGACAATGATGTCCAAAGGGTAAATCATGAATGCAAAGACCAAATCATAATGGAAAATAATCAAAATTATGGAACGCAATAAATTGAACGAGAAGGGACGTGTGAGACGCTTCTTACGCGTCACAACTTTTTTCCAATTTATGAGATATTTCAAACAGCAATAAAATTGGTACTTTTTCCCTGCATATTCTGTGCAATAATGACCGCTAGGTTTCACAGCAGATTTTTCGAAAGTGGCGCCATCTATGAAAATTTCTGGTACGCAACTTTGATGGTCACTCTTTCTCTAATACAGAGCGTTAAAAAACGGAATCTTGGTTTTAACTTTTAAAAATGAGCTTTTGGTCACTGTTTTCGCAACTCCTCACAACCAGTTCGGAATCACAATCTCGAAATAAAAAGCCAAATGCTGCTGGTTCGACCGAGTCGGAATTCAAATCAATTTAATATCTTTTTTTTCAATTTCGATATTCACCTATTAAATGCATGCTCTTCCTCTTTCTCTATCGTATTCACATATTACATGTATGTTCTATAGCAACAAACTTCTGTGAGTATGTCGTAAATGCAACAATTCAATAGCTTAATACTACAAATTCATTTTACTTATACAAAATACTAATTGCTCCCGGCCATATCCCTTTGCGCTAATTTGGCGTGAACAGCCACCAAAACTGGTCATTGGGACAATAGTGCATCTGCTCCTCAGCGGTGTTTTGTCAAATTTAAAATTTTTTCTTCATCTGTCATCTACATCTACAACACTTCTCACACCAACACGCTCGCCGCCCTTCCCAAGACCCACATACTGCAGACTCGCGGCAGAGGCAGAGGCAGCGATCGCACACAAAATAAAAACAAATATAAGCTGCGGGACGGGGTGGGTTAACGGTCGGAAGAGGCATCGGCAGGCGGAGAGCAGAGGCAGGGGCCGAGTGAAGCAGAAGCAGAGTGATCTGATAGATATGGCAATTTCCTACGGAATGGCGTTTTTAGTTTTCTTTTATCTTCAAAACTATATGGGGTCGGACACGCTTCCTTTTGTGCGTTACATACAACCGTTATTTCCCATAAATACAATATACCCTATTTACTCTTCGAGTACCGGGTATAAAAACAGAAAACGAAAAATGCAGAGAATGAAGAGAAGGAATTGGCAATGGCAATGGCAAAGGCAAAGGCAAAGGAAGCGATGGCTAAAAACTGAATAAACGAGAGTAAAACTCGGCGACAAATCATAAGCTCCCCTCCCATCCACTGTGCTTCGGTGTTTGTGTTTGAGTTTGAGTTTGAGTTATGGGCTTTGACATTTGCCTTTGTGTTTGTTAGCCATTTGGCAAAGGGCTAACACGCACAGGCACAGACACACATACACAGACACGAGCTTAAGGAGATTGCTCATTAACTTTGGCCCCATTGTGCATGGAAAATGTTTTGTCACGAGCTTGCTCTCTCTCCCTCTCTCTTTCTCAGCCAGTGTCCTGTCTCTCTTTTTCAATTGCGCTTCAAGAGAGTTGAAATCAGAGAAATTTTACCACCCCTCATCACCACACAGCAACCGTTCCCCCGGCTTGATGTTCTTTTTCTGATGGGAGGACCGACTCTTTGAGACTCTGAAAGCTTTGTCGTTTTTATTTGGCATTTTGGCGCTACTTGAATTTGATTTGCCCGTTTGGGTTTCGACAAAAGTCAAAGAAGTTTTCCCATTGCCGTCTCTAACAGGCATCCAGCGTCCGGACTTACCCAGCCAGCAGCCAGAAGCCTCCCAGTCCCCAAAGCTCAACGCCCCCTCCGGTTCTACTCGGTTGACAGACAAACTTTACTAATTAGAAATAATGCACACCCCACAAACACACCCACACACACACATGAGATTTGCGGGGCGGTCCAGGCTGTAGCAAATTCCCCAAAAGCACAAACGCCACACAGGCGACAAAAGTGTCGGTTGTCTTTGCGACAGTCTACATTTGTCGGCTGTCAGTGGCAATGGGTAACAGGAAAGCGAAAGCCAGCTGCGAGTTGGTGAGCGGAAGGCCTAGCGGTGGAAATTAATGCGCTTTTAAGCTTGTGCAATTTTTGGCCACCCCTGCAACCACCTCAAGGCTTGCACAGTGGAATGCTGCTGCTGTTGTCTCTTACATGCTGGGGATGCGGATATGCCTTCTGCCAACACCTACACAATTATGCTCCCAGAGTCGTAAAGGGAAAAGATCTTTCTTATGGTATGGTCCTTCGATTCTCACCAAAGACTTTCATGGTAGAAGAGCCACAGGTGTAGATAATATTAATTTTTAAGAGTCGTTGGACACCTAAACATTATATCACCCTCCATGTTCCTCTCTCACGGTAGGAGCATCGAAATGCAATTAGAAGCATTAGCGAATTGCGGCTAGAAATACAAATCTAAACGAAAGCCAAAGACAAAATTCATGCAAATCAGTAGCAGGGGGTGAGGCCACATGCCACGTGTTTGGGGGCAGCCATAAATTGTCATGCGAAATCGATTTTCAAAAAGAAAATACGAGAGCAAGAAATACATATAAAAAGATTCATTTTGACATTTAATTAAATCACGCGAAATTGAAATTGGTAATGAAAATGGAAACGAAATAAGAAACCCCCAAAAAAATTCAAACAAATTGTTTAAGGAAAGGGAAAGGGAAGGAGATGGAAAAGGAAAATCAGAACTGGGAGGCAAAGTCTAGTGGTATTTAGAATATTTTTTTTGCGTACCACAAATGTCGCTAGCTAATTAGTTGACGGCAGCAACAAATACAGCAGGAGAAAAAAAAATAGCCAGGATTCGTTTGACATTTGCATTTTGTGTGTGACGCAAATCGACAGAGGAATGATCGAAAGAAGCGGAAAAAAATAACAAACACAACAACAACAGCGCAGTAACAAATTAGAAAGCTGAAAAGAGAGTGACAGAGGCAGAGAGGCCACAGGGACAGAGGACACAAGCACAAATACAAATACAGACACATTAGACATTATCCACACAGGCAGATGTAGTCGTGAGATGGCCCATGGGCACCACCATCAAATATTTATGTCATTTGCAGAAGTCCACAAAACACGCACACACAGAGAGATATAGAGGGAAGTGAGAGAGAGAGAGAGAGAGAGAGATAGAGACGAAAAGGGAGAATATAGTTTACTCTCAAATTGAAATCAGCCTGAAAATTAGAAACACAAATTGAGAGTGACAACAGAGAACAGAACGCACACACAGACACCAGACAAGAACAGAACAGAGGGGCCACAGAGGGGCCACAGAGGAGCGACAGCCTGAACATGAGATGTACATTGACATTGACCTTAAATAAATGTAGATGCGATATTTCCAATGAAAGCACGCAACAGATTAATTAGAGTTTGCTTTGTGGCCGATAAGTGGCTGCCAATTATTGCTGGAAAGTGCACACAAATTAGGAGGGAAAGCAAATAGGGTGAAGCGAAAAATAGGCAAACCAGCTTGAATATATATATTTTTTAAATTTAATTCAGAAAGAGAAGAAGATTTTATGGTTTAAAATATTTTCTAGAATTCAAAATAGTAGTGCGTAGTGCGCCCTCTTTTGGTGCATGCCACCCACGAAAATTCACCCAATTACTGCTAAGCTAATCCTTGACGAAAGTTAAATAGGGATATGCATTTTCTTCCTCACCAAGTTCCAGTTCAACTTTAACGAGCCTGAGGGGTCATTGAAGTTCTAGTGGATGCAAATTATTCTTTTTTTCTGGCTGCTGGCTAAGGCACAAGCAATCATAATATCTAGTTAATGAAATGTAATGAAAAGCTCCCACAGCATTTGGACTCCTCATTTTCACACATTTTTCACAATTTGTTTTTCTGTTTGCAATCATTCTATTGCCGCAGTCCGTGCTGCTGTTTTCTCTGCTGTTAAGTGTCCGGATGGGGCATAGAATTAAATTATGGCTCTTTGCGGTAGAGCCACATACCTCAGACCTCACACCCCACACATGTGGCAGCATTTGACAACGTTGCCTTGCAGTAGGTATAGCATGCATCATGCAGCATGTATTTGAGGGTGCGTGTGTGCGGCAGGAAGTTGTGTGTTTCAATAAATTACCGTAAATGTTTTTGAGGTCTCTGAATCCCCCAATCCCATGAATCATAGGGGATGGATCCACTCAACTGTTGCCCAACAGTTGGGAAAGGAAAACCTGGCACTCCCCCACTTCGTTTGTTCCCTTTCTGCATATCCTGAAGAATTCGCTTTGTTGCGGCAGCTTTTTTGTTGCCATTGTGAGTTGGTCCCGGACAGGGCCTCACTCTCTGGCCCTTTGGTCTGCGGCCAAATGCAGATTCAAGTGTGCGCACAAATCCAAAAGTCCACTACAAAAATGAAAAACGATAAACTAAAGGTGCATGCAAGAGGGGGGTGTGGTCACAAGCTGAGCGGGCTATGGGGAAGTAGGAAGAACGATTGAGGATGATGCAGGCAATGACTGCGCTTTGTGGTTTATTTCCGACCGGCAACAACAATGGCAGCCTCAAAAAAAAACAGGACAAAGAAAGAAAAAAGAACGAGAAGGGTCGTGTGAGACGCTTCTTACGAGTCACAACTTTTATACCCTGCACTCAGAACTACATATGAACCTTAGCGGTTATTTGTCAATTTTAAATTTTTTCTTCATCTGTCATCTATATCTACAACACTTCTCACACCAACGCTCCGTTAGCTCGCCGCCCTTCCCTAGACCCACATACTGCAGACTCGTGGCAGAGGCAGCGCACTACGGTCCCAATGAACACTTTTCTTGGCCAAAAGGTAATTTTTAAAAGTTAAAACCAAGACGGGGTTTTTGGCGCTGCAGCGCCCGCACACAAAAAAATTTCAAATATAAGCTGCGGCACGGGGTGGGGGTGGGACGGCAGAGGCAGAGGCCGAGTGGAGCAGAAGCAGAGTGTGAATGTGAGAATGTGAAAAGAACAAAAAAAGCTGCGGGACAGGGTGGGTTTAGAGCCTGGAAATTAATTTCTCCATTGTGGCTATAATAATGATCCAATCGGATCACCCAATTTGGTGATCTGATAGATATGGCCATTCCCTAAGGAATGTTTTCTTTTATCTTCAAAATTGTAGATTTGGGAGGTTTTCGCCCTTTTGCGGGGGCGGAAGGGGGCGTGGCTCATTTTTGAAATACACTGGTTTCAGTGTGAGCATATAGCAGTCTGGATGCAAAATTTTGTGGCTTTAGCTCTTATAGTCTCTGAGAACTAGCCGACACACAAGACGGACAGACGGACAGACAGACATGGCTCTATCGACTCGGCTATTGATGCTGATCAAGAATATATATACTTTATGGGGTCGGAAACGTTTTCTTCTGTGCGTTACATACAACCGTTATTCCCCACAAATAAAATATACCCTATTTACTCTTCGAGTACCGGGTATAAAAAGCGGAAATAAAAATATGAAAAAAACTGCACACAGAAAAATATAAGAAAAAAATAAAAATAAATTTGATTTTCTACCCCATTTTACTTGCTGTTGTTGTTTTTTTTTTTGCCTTTTGCGGCGGCTGCAACTGAAGTTAAAATTGTGAAAAGTTGCGGCAACTCCTGCTCCTGGCTCCTGAGAAAACGTGGGTCGGGGAGGGGGTGTGCGCGGGGCAGCCTTTTGTTGTATTTCATTTTCAGCTGTAATTACATTTTGTATGGCTGGAAAATTTCTCTTTCATCATCGTCCTTGTCCGTCTTCGGCCACACGTCCCCTCTCCACCCCCTTTTCGGGATCATTAGATGGGAGATGGCCCCAAAAAGTAGGCAATATTTGTTTGCACTCTAATGGAAAAAATGCAATGGCAAGACCAGAGTGGAGTGGAAAAAATACAAAGAGCGAGAGGCAGAAAGTGAGTGAAAGAGGGGGAGGTTTGAGGGAGTGGGAAAAAGTTTGCAATTAAATTGCACAAAATGGCGGACATTGTCAGCTGGAAATTCGCCAGAGAGGATACCCTCCAAAAAACGAAAAACCAAAAGATTTGTTCAGGTTTTTTAATCATTTAAAGAAAAAGGGAGTGCATGCGAAATAAGCAGTATCCTCTTCCCTTCTATTTATTTGATGATTGGGATCTAAACCATGGATTAGCATCTGAAACATAATTCAATTTCTTGATTTGCTTATACATTTTTTGGCATGGCGTGAACATTGTAGTACAAATTTGCTACCCTGCTTTTTTGTTTGCAAAAGGTACGTAAACAATGCAGGCCGACCCTGCCACCAATTGCAATTTGCCGACGCTTCCACTGCCACTGCTGCTGCCGTTGCCGTTGCCGGACGCTGCGCTGCTCTGAGCGAGTCTCAAGTGGCAGACGAGGCAACCCTTTAGGTCTGCTTCCCAGCTGCTTCTGACGCCGCCACTGCCCCTCCATTATGCCACACTCCTTTTGGGCCAGCCAGCTCAGCCACCAACTGAATGACTAATGGATAGAATGGAAGCCATGAGGTTGAGGCTGGGACTGAGGCTAAGGCTGGGACCTGGGCCTTGGGGCTTTTGGGGCTTTTGGGGTGACGGAAAGCATTCTTGTTCTTGAGGTTCGGCGTCTAGTCAGCTTTAAAGTAAACATTAAAGTGTATTTTAAAGGGGATGACATTAGCAGACATTTCTTTACAGGCATCTCCATTTCTCCCTGTGCCGCTTTAGGAATCCTTTTTACTCTGCTCCCCTCTCTGCATCTTTTTATGTTATTCTTTCGCAGTTCTCCCCTCGGGAGGTTAAATTTATCCAGCATTAAATTCCAGTTAAAGTTAATTTTAAAGTCAAACAGAGGCTTGAATGTTGGCGAGAGCCTTATTACTTCCCATCATCTGTTTTATCTAGAGTTTATGCGATTTAACTCTCTCTCTACCTCGGTCTCTTCCTTTCATCATTGAGGTTCATCTGTAAAGTTCATGTTAAAGTAAATGTCAAAGTCAAAGTCAAACAAAAGGCAGACTCTTGAAAAGGGAAACTCTCCATCTTCATCTCTTTTCATCTTTGCCACATCAATCTATCTTACATTTCCCTCTCTCTCTCTCTCTCTCTCTCTCTATCACTCTCTCTGTGTGAGCACGATTATGCAAATACAAAAAATACAAAATAAACTAACGAAAGTCTCTCCTTCTCCAAGTCCGTCTCCTTCCTATCTCATCTCAGTCTCTATCGTTTGCTTTGTGTTAAAGTTATAAATATAAATTAAGCAAATGTGTAAATTGCTGTTGTTTTCTCTTTCGCACTCTCTCCGGCACCCCCTCTAGAACTCTCTGCACCAGTGTTGTAATTTTAGCTTACTTAAAGCTAGAATTTCTACTAGTCCCTATATATTAAACATACATATATGAACTATTTCAAGCATCAAATAGTCAACTGAATAACGTAAAAACTTACAAAATTGTTTTGCAACAAAAATTAATTAAATAGAAAGAAGAAAATATTAGATGACCCAAGCCATTTTTAAAATTAACACGAAACAATTTTACAATGCAACGCTTCAGTTATCGAAACATAGTACTAAAATCTCTGTTATCCGTAACAGAGGCCATTCACTAACGCTTGCGCTTAGTTCACGTTTTAGCCATTTTTAGCCGTTGTTTCGAAATTCATGGGCATCACTGGCTGGCAGCCCAAAGGCACCCCTGGGCCAACCGCCTGCTGCAAAAGTGGCAGCAAAAATTACGAGCTACAAGTACAAGAACAAACAGATGCAAGGCAATTTTCCCCCCAGATCTCACTCTCTCTCTCTCTCTTTAAGTGTATGTGTCCCCGTGTGTGTTTGTCTGTCTACGTCTGTGTGTCTGTGTGCACAGTGATACCACAATATTTGCATATCATATGCATAAACACTGGCGCAACGAAACCCTAAAACCCAAGGCTGCCAGGGGCCCGGACAATTACAATTAAGTTGGAACAGACAGACACACCGGGACAGACCGCACAGACAGCGTACATCTATCTGTGTGCCACAAGTTGCAACAACATGTTTAGTTAGCGTCAATGCCCCTGCACCTGAACCCGAGTCAATCAGTCACCGCCCGGGTTAATGGTGTGGGGTCGGGGCTGGCAGAATTGGCATTTATGTCTACAATATGCCTAACATGTCCTGCATATGTTGCAGCAGCAATGTTGTCCGAGCAAATGGCATTAGCTCTATCGCTGTAGGATTTGCTACTCAACTTAAAGCCATTTTTGTATACAAATGATTTGTAGACAATTGTCAAACATTTCCACACCCCCCAAAACAGAGCCACGAAAGAGTATAATGAACGAAACCACAAATGGATCAGCAATTAGTAGACTGAGCGAAATTAGTTATGCTCAAATAAATCTGGCAGTATGTGTATATTTTGTTACACATATGAAACATTGACTTATGTAGATGTCATAAGAAAGGTACTATAATCAGTGCAATGCTTCGACTTCAAAGCACTCAGCTCTCAACCAAAGCAATGTCTAAAAATAAATATTCTGTGGTAATTCAAAAAAAGAAAGATGGTTGCGATCAGTTGGTCACATATAGAAAGGGATTCTTTCGGGATTGGTGGCACAGCCATTGGCATTTGCTGCAAGGACTCTGTTGTGGTGGCCGTTGAGAATAAAACTGTCAGCCCATACATTTCTTCTGATAACTGTCCACGCTTTTTCACAATTGATGGCCGCATCGGAATGGCTGTCCATGGGGTTCGCGGCTGCGGCTATGAGGCCCCCGTGCGTCAATTCTTTGGGCGTGGCATTACCATGACTGCATTTTGCTGACCGGTTGGGATAAGTTTCTGGGACCACAGCTCCACACAGTGCACTATGGGGCATTTGACCACTTTTTGTAGCCATTTAGTTTTTTTATATGAGTTTATAATAGTGAAAGGAAGGTTTGTTGAAAAAATGGGCGTGCCACCGCCTTTTCTTCAGGTTAGAATCGAATTTTTATTTTATTTTTAAATTAAATCATACAAAAAATGATGGGAATATGTAAAGCAATGCCATATTATACTAAAAAAGTCGGTTTTTTACATTGACTTCCTTGCATACTGCAAGCAGCTTCTTTTCTTTGAGTTGTTGAATGTGGGACACAATAGCACTGCACGGCAGTGCAGAGATACTGGAAATGTCTCAACGTTATTATAATTGTACAATTGAGCACGAATTTAGCCAATCTGCACAGTTTTTTTTTCGATTTGTTTCAAGTTTTCCGTGAAAATGTTCAATTTAATCGACAAACTGTAAAAAAAAGTTATTCGAAGGGTCTACAAATAACCCTTATCGTTCTCAAGTGACAGGTATTAACACTTAAATTCAATGCAAATCGGCATCTTCTTCTGCAATTTTCTTCTTCACCCAGTTTAACATTGCAAACAACTCTAAAAATCCAAACTTTAGGTTTTGTTACCAAAACTCAAATATCTGCGAAGACGCAGAAAAGCGCAAAAAAAATTATCTATGCAGTTTAATGCTTCCGGCGGGAACCGAACACTTTGTAAGTCTATTCAAAGACAAATTTTCGTCACAAATATGGATTTTTTAAGAAACTAGCCATTAAACATATTATGAGGTCAATTTTTAATTTCACTCATCTCACTCAACTCACAATCACACTCTAATACCTGCCTGAATCGAGATTATTGTAAAGAATTAACTTAAATTGGTACATTTAGCAATTTTTGCACTTTAAACTTACTAAACAAAATCATTTTTCCGATAACTTTCTATCGTTCGTAGCAAACAGCTGGCTTTAACAGCTGTTAATTTGTTAATTTGTTAATTTGACTGATGTTATTCCTACGTATATCTGTTAAAAAAAGATTACTTTTTTTACTTTTGACAAATGAGTTTCGGCCAGGAAAAGTGGTCAAATGCCCCAGAGTGCAGTGGAGCCATCAGGCACTGGCGTCGCTCATCAATACTGCGCCATTGGCATGGCCAAGGAACAGGCCCTGGAATCGATAGAAAAGTTTAATTTTGAGGCATTCAATGCCAAGAAGCTGGTAAGAAACTCCTGTGAAATGTAGGTAATTCCAATCAATTTTAAATATTATCTATTTATTAATTTATTGTTTTTCAGCAAGCTACAATATTTACGATTCTCGTGAATGCAGACAGTTGATTTTGGTGTTGTGGGTGGTGAAACCCAAGGACGTATTGAGTACAATTTCACGCCATGGACAGAATTTGCGAATATTGTAGAGATAAGGGGATAAGTCTAAGAAGACTACATAATTAAGACAGGGTCATTTCCATTTACACCACAAAAATTAAGTCCTATTGGTGCACAGGCCCTGAAGCATTGTTGACACTTGAAACACTAATCAAAATTCCCATAAACGTAATGCCCAAGTAGTAACAGTTGCCTACAAGCTCTGAAACACTTAGACTTTTTCATCGCCTCCTCTCTTAAATAGTTACCAAAATCAAACAAATTATTTAGAGAGGAGTTCTAACAATACAAACATGACCTGAATGAAGAGATAGACGTACTTACGTACATCATTATTTGTGCATAACTTTTTTTACATCACTAATTATACATCACTATTTGTATAACCTTATTTTCTGTGTCCACATTTAATATTGTAACAACAACTTTTCGCTCCATATTATGTTAAAATCGCGTTTATAAAAACGAAAGAAAAAAAAAACGAAACTTTCAGGAGTTTGCTTCATTAAATATTTGCGAGCGACTGTACCACCCAAAGTTGGCCACACAAATACAATTGCCATTTCCAGTCTGCGTGTGTGTGTGTGTGAGTGTGCACTTTTCATTTAATTGCACACCGAATTACGCACAGAGGCAAATTGCAATGGAGGGCCGACGGCAGGGCCAGAGGGTGGGACACTATTCAAATCATCAAATTAGCGCACTTATAGACACACACACACACACACTTGCAGAGACTCGCACATAGTGAAATCAATTAAGATACAAAAGCGCGCCAAAAACAAGAGGAAAAGAAACCGAAACTTTCCGCACTCAGCCCGGTCTACCGATCGCTTCGTGTGGCTGCTATGTGGAGGAATGTGGAGGAATGTGTAGGAAGGCACTTCCGCTTTTACTTTACATCGTTTTTTCTTGTGTGCCAGTGTTGAATAACTTGCGGCGCGCTTCTGGCCAAACAACCGCACAGGTGTTCCAGGGCGAGGAGGGCGTGTGGGCGTGGGGGCGTTCCTGGTCGACTGATAAAAAATGCAAATGCTTTAATTAAAAGCTTTGCAGCTTCGTCGAAGCGTGGCGCCCAAATGGCCCATCGAGTGAGGGCGAGACGGGGCGTGCCGTGAGCAATCGGTTGCCAGTGTTGCATAATATTAAAGGTTTAAGCGCTGCCAACTAAAAAAAAATGTAAAGAAAACGAAAAGGAAACGGTGGGAGGGTGGCAAAAGAATGAACAAAGTAGGATATGGGTATACGGGTGGAAAGGACACACCCACACACACAAACACACATGTTTGTCGTGATTTTTATTGCATACTTTGGTACGCCCCGCAATTTATGCAAAATTTTCAGCAATTTTTGCGCCACCCCCACCCCCGCACCCGCTTTTCATTCTTTCTTTTTGTTCTTTTGTGTTTTGCATACATTTTGTGGTTGGGCAGGTGGAGATGGCTATCACTAGCTCCAAAGCTTATTTTTCCCCACACAGAACCCATAATAGCTGAAGATTATTACGAGCCATGCCACATGTATGTGCACACTTTTTGGCTTCCACATGGGTGTGCCTTTTTTTGGTTGCAGAAAATGTCTTCATATAATGTTGGGAAATTTGTTAATAACACAAGAAACTGTAGTGCCACATTGACAACTTGTTGTTGCTGTGCAAAGTGTTGCCAGTTAGCAGGAAAACCCATTTTGCTTCCGATATCATTCTCGAATTTCTAAAAAAAAAAAGGCTACAAAAATATGCAGCTTCAAAGTTAGTCTAGGTAAAGGCCAATTGAATTTAAAAGACTCGTGGCCAACTCGTGGCATGAAACATTTGTATTCACAAAAATGTTGGCAATGTAGTGGAAAAAACTGTCAACGAATTGAAATGCGACATAATGCGATACCATCCAAATGGAATCGAAAAAAATAACTATTCTGTCGCTCTTTTTTCATGACAAGTTGGTTTCTGTTGGCACTGTGCAGTCAGGAATGTTGTTTTCTTGTTAGGAAATTACATAATTAATTGATTGCAACATGATACTTTTTGTAACTTTCTCTGCGCCCCCCATACATATTACTTTCTCCATCTTCCACATACAAGACCACTCCGTGGTAATAACAAAACAACAAAAAGAGCACAAAGTTTCGCAGCAGGGTTGGAACTTCATTAGGAGGAAAGGAGGAGGAAGGAGGTACGGGAGAGCGCAGCGGCAAGAAAAGTTCAGAGTCAAAGCTGTAAATAGATGGGCTCTATTACGGTAATACGACGGGAGCGTCATGCATGCGTGTAGTCGTGTATGTGTGAGTGTGTGTTTTCTCTGTACGTAAATCGCACCAAATGAGTTGGCAAAACTGCACAAGCAATGAATATTACATGCCACAAGGAGGGCCACGGACAGGAACGAGGACTGCCCGCAAGGACAAACGGCAACGATGCTGCCCCGGCGACACCGCTGCTGGCAGCATACAACATTTTTATCATGCTCCAACTAATTGCAGGTCTCCCTAGCAAGAACCTGAACCTGAACCTCGAACCATAACCGGAATCAGAATTAAAAGATACAGAGATAGAGAGAACAGCCAGCTAAAAGGAGACCAGAGCGTCCGCACAGCAGGGCGCCAGCAGGTCCTGTCCGCAACACCACGACATACATATATACATATATGTATGTATGTAAATATGAGTTTACATACATATAGATGTATTTATATGCGTGTGTGTGTCCTGCCACATAACATAAATTCTCATAAGCTTAATGCTTTGAAATTGGAGCAAACTGTGATACCAAACACTCCCATCTTCCAGCCACCGTCTCCCGTCTACACTCCACTTACACAACCCACTCCTTCCACTATAGAGAGAAGTCTCACAGTTCACAGTGGGTACAAATCTCTGCTGTGACTGTAAAAACATCAGCTTTCCCCAGCTTTTCCCAGATTTACTCTTCGACAACCCCGACGCACATGCGAAATGTGCCAAAGAGAAATCTATAAATTTATAGCGTACATTGCTGTTCAGAAAATCGTCTTCTAATTACTTTAAGGCTAACAATGTGCAACTATAATTTTATAGGAAATTCGTGCAGAAAACATTCATAATGTACATCAAATCAATTTAAAATTCAGTCTCTTAACACCACTGTGCCCCCGTATGTCCTGAGTGTGCTTCCCTTCAAGCTATTGAAATTGAAATGGCGACCGCCCCATAACCCAACTTCCAACGCAACCCTCGTCCTTCGTGATGCCTTAATGAGCTCCATGGCAGCAATCTGCAGTGTCGTCTGCTTTAACATAATTAATAACACCCACACGTAGACCATCGGACAGGACACGATCCAGTAGACAGACACGGATAATTTTCTTGAGAAAGCTTTGATTTTTTATTGTGTTGTGCTTTTTTGTGCATTGCTGATTTTATTATAAATAATAATTATAATGTTGCAGAGCAGGCCAAGCGAAAGCCAAACAACAACAAACAGGAGAAAGAAAAAATATAATAAAATCAATAACCACCACGGCCTCAAGCTGAAATTTACATACAACACCCCAATTCACCCAACTGGTTTGGAAATGGGGCTGGTGTTGGGGATACAGGTTATTTCGTTGGATGGGTGGGAGTATTTGGTTGGCTTTCAGTTTGTGGATGGCGGGGGTTCTTGCGATTGAGTTTTTGTGCACCTCAAGGCAGGGGCCATCGGTTCCGAATATCGTTCACGTTCTGTTCTTGGGAAGCAGCCAGTCTCAGTCGCCTCTACATCCTTTGATGATGGCGGGGGGTGGCAATGTATATTGTTTCCGGAACAAGGACAAACAAAGGCAGGCGCGCACACAATAAGCCAATCTCGATTATACTCGAAATTCGTTTTGGAAAATTTAATTTCGTTCAATCGCAGATATATATTAAAAATTGTGCCAATGAAAATCAATACAAATAAACGAGAATACGTACAGACGGAGAAAAGAATGCAGTCAAATTTCATACAAAAATGCGAAAAATAATATGTACAAATATTTATTTACATATTATACAAATAAATATTATTTTTTTACATTTTCACATTTCCCAGGACCATTTCTGGGTAGCCCCAGAAAACCCCCATGGTTATTGATTACAAATTTTAAGCCAAATGCCAGTAATTGGCTACCGGACTAGCCACGAGTTTCCCCTAGAGAGTAGTTTGCCCTACCTTCATTAACAATGCATTCGGTTCAAGCGAAAGGACAAGGCAAAAATAATTGAATTCTGTTCAAAGCCAATTATCCGTTCAAGGATATGAGAAACCCAAGCACATGTTGCGACTCACATTTATTTGTAAGTACATACATACGTATATCTATATTATAGGCTAAACGGAATGCAACCTCCTCAACTACATCGTCATGTGGTAAATTATGACTAAAAGCCTGAAAATAATTGGCATTGCTGAGGGCAACACACACAGAGTAGACCCAGAGCCAGTCATAGAGGGTAGAACGTTTCAGCAGTGTTCTTCGGGTGTAAAGTAAGTCAAGTCCCAAGGTGGGCCCGGGCGGGCGGAGGCGTTTTAGTCAAAGTATTCGAAGTTCCTCAATACACTGTGCACGTTGGTTATTTAATGTGTATTTGCATTATTACGAGTAGAACGAACAACTCAACTGTGAAGAGAGACCGGAGCTATGAAAGCAGTGGAAAGGAGTGGAACGCCACACACAGCACATCACATTGGATAGCACATCGTATCGCTCAAATGGCCGTCAAGGCTCGGACAGCTGACCGAGTTCGAGGGGGGGTTGGGGCTCGCTCTTCCTTCAGTCAGTTAGTCAGCGACTACATGTCCTCTATGTCCTTTATCCTTTGTCCTCTCTGCACTTACAAACACGGGCACACACACAATGTTTGTACATTATTGGCAACTTGTTTAGTTTGTTTTTGTAATTTTGTCATATATGTAAGGGCTGAGAAGGACCCACTCTCGCGTGTGCGCGCCTCGTGCGGGGTATGGCAATGAACAATTTATTGATATTTTTAGACCGCTTGTGCATTCTACGTGCATAAGGACCCAAGCATCGATCCTTGCCATCGTGTGTTTGCTTAGCTAATAGAATCATCTCAACATATTTATGTCACATGAAACTATTTATTTGTCCTCGGAACACACCCACATCAGCCTCCGTCCCTCGTCTCACGCTGCCTGCATACAGACATTGTACACTCACTGAGAAACAGATCCGACAGGATAACAGACAGCTACGACAGACGGAAAATTGCACGGCCAGCGCTGTCATAAAAGTGGAACCTGGACCAGAATTTCATAGTATATCTAGTCTACATTTATCACAGCAGCAGGAGCTGTCGCCAGCACAACTACAAACATAAATGGAGGGAAGCGAAGACAAAAATCTTTATTGATTGATTCAGTACTTTCCTGTACTTTCATGCATGTTGTGGAAACTGTACCTCCTCTGACAGGAGATATACAATTACTTCTAGGGACACAACTGTACTTTCTACGACTAAAGGGAAACTGTAATTTACTCCAGTATGAGCGGAGGCAACTGTACATATGAAACTTCACTAAGAGTGAACTGTACTTCTTTCAGTATTGGATGCCTGCATGCACCATTGAGGAAGCTGTACAATAAAATAAGTTTAAGCCGCAAAACTGTACTTCATTTCCATTTGCGTTTATAGCTACACTCGCTCACCCACAGCACCCCACAACCAAGTAAACTGGCGGCAACTGTACTTGACAGGGAATACCATGAGCCGTGCATCAACTACATTCGCCANCAACTTCTACCCGAAAAAAGATAAATGCTTACACATGAATGTAGTCCCTTAACGTACAAGGCAAACATGACTTCCATGACCATGCCCACCCCCCCCCCTCCCCCTCCCAAACCGTAGCCCACAGCATGGACAGGACGAAGACGTACATCAAAAAAATTCGGTTGCAACATTGGCAAGTTTGACAAGCCAGAAGATTGAGTACGTGCTGCACATTGACAAATGGAACGAGCTAGCGTTCGCCACGAATCCCTGGGATTATGTTCAGCACCCGTGCAATTGTGGCAAGGGCGTGCAAGGGCGCGCCCTGATGATGGATCAGCCCTTTCGCATAGGAAAAACCTCACATTCCGTTTGCGACTTTCTGATGACTTACATACCTGCAAATTGAATATTTGTTTTCAGAAAACACTCACCTGCGAAGAAACAAAAATATTGTTGATTAATTAGTATTTGCGCAAAAATGTTTAGATTTTGGGGTAATGGTGGACAGGCATACAAAAAACATGTGACCCGAGTCTCAACAGAAAGTTTTTATCCATACATCTTTATTTTAATCCCAAATTACACATTTTAATATACTTTGAGCGTCATGCAGCAGCACCCACCGCTTAAGCATGGCATAGGAGTGGAACTGTAACGAAAAATCAGCACCTAATTCTAAATTTAAATGAAAATGTAACCCTTGAACTTGTCAAAAGACTTCCCAGCCTCCAAACTGACTTTTCTAATCCATTTTACCGAATAATTTCATGAGAGATTGATTAGTTTGTGCTTTAATACTCAACGAAGGTGCTGGGACAGCTTCAATGCATAATATCTCCCGGTTTGGCAAACTTGAATTTCATGAAATCCCCAAGATTGTCACCCTGTGACCTGCACTTGAATAGGTTCATAGCCAGACTAGAGAGACTGGAGGTCATTGCATGTGGCAATCTTTCTCCCTGTGTGCAAAAGACGAGAAGCATCAACAAATGTGCATTGAAAGACGGGAGAAGTTATGGCGCGCGGCCGTGGTGGCGCGTCGCTGCATTTGGCATTGACAAAAGGCCAGAAGCTAGCTCCTGGCGTGTTCCGGGGTTGCTTTACTCGCTCCCTAGAGCCACAACCTCATTCTCCAGCTCATTCTCGTTTTGGATGGCTTATGCTTTCCAGCAACCACCACACCACATGCACGCATTCCCATTCAATTGGGTTTCATTGCAGTCATGCATTTTTAAAGGGGCAGAAAATGGGCAGACTTCCACGATGACTGAAGTGGGAAATCAAATGTTTGTAATTAAAATTAAATATTCTATTAAAGGATCAAAACTGCAAAGCCAAAAGGATGCTGCTGCAGCATCAGCTACAGCAGCAATGCAGCCGGTAAACATGGCAATCAAAAGCGCTGTATGCATATAAAGTAGATGGATGCCACAGACACAGACGCAGGACACAGGACACGAGGGCATATGTACTAGATAGATGCACACATATGCATGTACACATACCCGTGTATATATTTCATAACACAAATGTTTAATCAACGCAGCACCAGCAGCACGATGATGGTTAGCAAAAGGGACACTGCCCGGACCTGGGAAAATAAATAGCACATCATCAGCTCTCAACGAGAAGGCAGGGTGCAGAGTTGCAGAGCGACAGAGTGCCAGTGGCAGTATGGCAGGGAGGGGTCGTTTTTGGGGTCTAGGACTGGATCGTAGTGACAACTAGGCAAGCGTGAAATGTCAAGTGCTCAAGCCGGAATTCGGTTTTGACAACACACACACACCAGTAGTACCCACACAGAACGAGACGAACCAACGACTATTGGGGAGCAAAAGCAAAAACTAGTCCAACGAATGGATGCAATGCACAAAGCAAACACAAACTAAAGATATCTGTTTGGTTTTGCTTCTTACAACATCAATTAATAATTGAATAATATATCTACACACAGCAGGATATTAAGTGGAAGGAGTGAAAATCCCCACACCCAGCATGGAGACAACCATCCATCCATTCAAATGCTTCATCAATAAATAGTTGACGATTTTAATGCAGCAATTTCTAGAGCACATTCCAGAAAGCACAACCTCAAACAGATAATTACACTCGGAGAAATGTGACTCAACTCTTTCATGATGGAAAGGATTAACATTTTACAACACTTTTATTACTTATAATACTTTATTCCAATGCAGTATTCAATCCGATTAAATATTTGTATTTATTTTGATTCTAAAGAAATATTGCACTGTTTAATTATGTCAAAATGTGATTGAAAACAATAATGTAATGGACATGTGATAGCCATTACGGTGCTATAGTATTTCATTCAATAATTTCTGCAATAATAACAGCAATAAAATAATTAGTGTGTGGACGTGCCATGACAATGCACCATCATCAGCAGCAGCAGCAGCAGCAGCAGCAGCAGAGGGGCGACGCCGCATTACGCGTTGATACTCGGAAAATATTTATCAATTTGTGCATTTATTCTTTCAGTAATTTAATTGCCAGCTTTCCATCGTTTTGTCCTGCCAAAATGAATTTTACTGAAACGTGTTTTTACATGCTCTAACGCCAATTACAGATTTTCACATTTCATTAATTCCGAGTGGAGCATTTTCCAACCAAATAACAAGCACAAAAAACTGCTTTAAATATTCCCAAGTAAAACAATGCAGAACAAAACAAAACGAAAAAAAATATAAAAAATTATCGCTACCAGCAGAAAAGGTGTTAGATAATGAATGCACTCCTCTCTCTCTCTCTCTCTCTCTCTCTCTCTCTCTCTATCTCGCATAGCAAGTAAATGCTAAACAATTCGAGAGCTTTTATTACCATTAAATATTTATGAAGTTATTCGGTTCAATTATATTTTTTCACGCACGCTGTATAATTATGCAGTGGAACAAAAAAAAATGCAATGAATAAATGAATAATTATATAAATATTTATGGAGTTTTCAGGCCGATTCAGAACAGTTGCTAATAATTTGATGTTATGCAAATTGGGCACCACTGACTCCGCCCCTGCAGCCGTTGGACACCGCTGCCAGCAGCAGCAGCAGAGTCCACAGTGGATGCGGCTGGGCCAAAAGCCACACTAGAAATTGATTTGCGATTGTTGCGCGAATAACGTTTGAGGCACAAATGAATTAAATTGATTTTGAATTGATTTGGTTTTCTAGTTTCAGGTTACGGGTTGTGTGTGTTTCCCTTTGGTCTTTTTGGTCTTCCTGCTTCCTGCTCTGCGGGATAAGCTCACAGCCAGCTCCCAGCTCTGTGATCACTAAAGCAGAGACAGAGGTATTGCCAGAGAGAGGGGGGTAGCCATATCCCCCTTGGTTAACCCCTCACTCTGCATTGGAATCGGGTTTCGGTTTGTGACAGGAGCAGAGAAAATGGTTAATCAAGAGCGTGACTCTCGCCCCAGGTTGAATTTTCCGTGTCGTTTAGTTTTACTCGGACTTCCTTTTGGAAGGATATGCTACCTTCTTACTGTGCTCAGAGTAACTCTTTTGATTTTTTTAATGCAGAAGGAAGCCTTTCCGAGCGCATAGCCAAATGTCGCTGGAAGTGGATTCCAACGAATTTGAAAATCGAGGGTATCAAATGTTTCAGGCTCTCGGAAAAAGTCAGCCGTGGCTTCCTGTTTTGGGTTTGTTGCTGGTTCGTTTTTATTGCAACGCATCCTTTTTATGTTCTGCTGTGATTGTCAGCCTACCCCATCCCCAAACATTCAGGCATCCGGCATGAAGACTACCCCTACCCCTCACTCACTCTTTCTCTGGGTCTCTCCATCAATGTTTGCATTGCGAACCGCACACACACACAACAAACAGTCCCCCAATCCCCACCTACACTCTCCCTCTCCCTGTCGCTCTGTTATGCTGCTGCTGCTGCAGCTGCATTCCGTGTTGTACATAAGTATGAAATTTATTAGTGAATGTTGCATATCCTTTTCTGCGTGTCAGTTCCGGCCTCCATTGCACTATCCAGCCAACCCGGCAGCACGGCAGCCATCCAACTCGACCAGCAGCTGCAGCTGCAACGACATCATTATTGGACATGGCCCCAACACGCCCCACGAACACTCTTCCCCCTCATACGTGCCTCGTGTGCCTCTCATGCGACTGCCACTACCATGCTGGTGAAAAGTCCGTATCGTGGAATGCTCGTTCGAAGTGGTTTTTTTTTTGCGATTTTAATTTGTTAAATGCACTTTTGTCCGGTTCACCCCATGGGCGCATCGACAGCGGCGGTACTTAACCCCACAACGGCATATGGGGGTCAACATGGAGACTGAGCAGCAAAGCAACGATGCTTGAGGATTGTGAAAATTCTTTTAACAATGCACTATGGGTAAAAAAAGCTTGACTTCTACAAATTTGAAGAATTAAGTAGAATTAAAAAAAAACGAGAAGGGACGTGTGAGACGCTTCTTACGCGTCACTACTTTTATACTCGGCACTCAGTACAACATCTGCACCTCAGCGGTGTTTTGTCAAATTTTACATTTTTTCTTCATCTGTCATCTACATCAACAACACTACTCACACCAACACGCTGCTTTAGCTCGCCGCCCTTCCCTAGACTCACACACTGCAGACTCGCGGCAGAGGCAGAGGCAGCGATCGCACACAAAATAAAAACAAATATAAGCTGGGGAACGGGGTGGGTTAAAAGTCGGCATAGCCAAAGGCAGAGGGACGGCAGAGGCAGGGGCCGAGTGAAGCAGAAGCAGAGTGTGAATGAGAGAATGTGAAAAGAACAACAAAAGCTGCGGGACAGGGTGGGTTTAGCCACTGGAAATTAATTTCTCCATTGTGGCTATAATAATGATCCAATCGGATCCCAATTTGGGATCTGATAGATATGGCCATTCCCTACGGAAAGGCGTTTTTTATCTTTTATCTTCAACCTTGTAGATTTGGGAGGCTTTCGCCCTTTTGCGGGGGCGGAAGGGGGCGTGGTACACTAGTTTCAGTGTGAGCATACAGCAGTCCGGAGCCAAAATTTGGTGGCTCTAGCTCTTATAGTCTCTGAGAACTAGCCGACAAACAAGACGGACAGACGGACAGACAGGCATGGCTCTATCGATTCGTCTATTGATGCTGATCAAAAATATATATACTTTATGGGGTCGGAAACGTTTCCTTCTGTGCGTTACATACAACCGTTATTCACACAAATACAATACACCCTATTTACTCTTCGAGTACCGGGTATAAAAACCAGTTTGTCTTTTGGACCAAGCCCTCCTGCCCGAATTCATTATACAAAAATGTATTTAAATGCTTAACGATGATAAAAGATCGTTTAAACTTAAATGATTAACATGATTAAATGATTGATTGATTGGTTGAATGTAATTTGATTTGATATGCATTTCGCCAAGTACTTGTCTATAAAAGCAATTAATTTGATAAGGAAAGCCTTAGATATTTGAATAGTATCGTCTTCAGTTTGACAGTTTTCGTCAATACTTTCTAAAGTACATTTTATTGCGTCTGCTTCGGGAATTTTGTTGCTCCACACCTCCAGCAGCGCTGCATAGCTGAACTTATAAGCATCTGCAAAATTTTATATTTTCCGAAAAATGGCAAAAGAAAACGGCAAAAAATTCAGCACAACAAAAAACTCAATAAAAATAAGATATTTTTAAAGTTGGAAATGAAATATGTTTAAAGTAGACACAAGATTCCATGGCAATAAATAAATAGCAATGAATTTTGTATGCTAATAAATTCATATACAAATATTTGTATATTTTCAGTACGACAACAATTTCTGTATCTATGAATAGATTCCATTTCCTCCACTTGAATTTGAATCTCATCGTGTCCCTCTGGGTTTAAAATCCCTGACACCTCACTCTTTCTCTTTCTTACTCTGAAACATTAATTCATGTTTGCTTCTCTCCTCTCTCTCCTTCTCTTCGGAAACTGATTTTGCCTGGCAGTCGCGACAACTTTCGCCTCCGCACAAAAAAAATCAATTAATGCAATTTCATCATTTGAACACTATTCGTTCCTTTCCGTATGCATGTCTTTCCTGTCTTTCCATCTCTGCGCATCTTGTTTGGTTTTCCGCTTTTCCAACCATATTCGTCTGGAATTTCGAATTTTTAATGTATTTTTTTGTTTGGCTGCGTTTCCCCAATTTTGCAGTGCGAAAATGTATTCATTGCAGCCTGCAATTGGGTTAACTCGTTGGGGTGAGCTCGTACTCTTTAACGTCTGAAATTGTTCTCACTACCCGAATTTTCGAAGTCCAATGGGTGTGTAAATCCATCGAATCGATATACGTATACCCATACATAGATAAATGTATCTGTGAGCCAGGATATCATGCGCTTCGTTCCCCTACTGTTACACTCTTCCATTCTTCGGTTTGGGTTCTCTTTTTTTTCGATGTGAGCTTTTACGCTATTATTTGATTTTTATTTGGGTTTCTGCTCTGCTTTCCTCTTGCCGCATTTCATGAGTTATTGTCTCTCGTGGACTCTGCGGCTTCAATGCGAACTAGGCCACTGATTGGTGATGTGAAGTGAGGGTCTAGAGGGTACCCAGCCAAGCTGTCGCTGGCCTTTTTGGCAACACTGCCTGGTCCCCCGTTCTGGCGTCATTTTTATTCCCATTTGATGCCCCTACCATTTTTGGTACTTTTGCGGCGTCTCCTGAGGCAAAGAGAGTAAGAGAAAGCGGAGCGGTGCAGATATGTTTGACACTCTTACACTCATACTTATACACGCAGAGAAACTATACTGAAAATCGAATATTTAAACTTAGATTTGAGTATTAATACCAAAAGACTGGCAACAAGAAAATGTGTTTTATTTTTGGCTATAACTCCAAGTGTTTTCCATTTAATTTTACCCTTTTTTGTATACTTATATATTTTGTATACATATTTGTAGCTTATTTTACTATTAAAAATTTTCTTCGAGTGCATACATGTATGGGAATTTTTGGGTGTATTGGGGATGTTTCGCTTCTGGTCAGGATATGCTGGAGGCTAGTGCGTTTCCTTAATGCGACAATGTTTGCTCAATTTCACAGTATCTCGCCAGCATCTCGCTCTCTGTCTCTCTTGGAGTCTATGTGACTTCCGTTTGTCGCATAGCACTTCAAATACTGAGATATAACTACATACATATGTACATATATGGACGAGTATATATAAATAAATTTACCGCCTAAAGCCACTTGACATTGACAGTTACGACACGTGCTCAAGGCTCGAAGAAAACTTTTGGCTTGCGTCTCTAGGCGTATTCCCGGAAATCCTCATTAGAAGCTCCACTGAAGCGCCGAGTCGTCTGTCTATCATGAACTTGAGCCCGACTCTGAACCTGAGCCGGAAGGGCTTTGCTATTGCAGCTTGTTGATTCAAAATGCACTGGAAATTCCACTTGAGATTTAATTTAATTGCGAAATAAATTCATAGTTTGATTACAGCTCAAACACTTGCCAATTAAAGGCATGGAAGGAGGTCAGTCTCAGACAAATAAATAGCACTTTAAATAATTATTTATTAGGAGTAGAAAAAGGCAGCTAGATGCTATGGAATACCCTGCAGATTGTGTGAACTTGTGAGCATTCCTTTGATGCTGACTTGGCGTAATCATAGGAAGTCACTGGAGCGGAATCCCACGAAAACTGCAGACAGCGAAGGTCAGAAGGCGGCGTAGTGCAGCTGGAGCATCCATCAGAAGGTTAGCAGAAGGATTTCCAGCAGATAATGAATACATATAATGGTTAGGAAATCAGTAAGGCATTTAAGAAGAAGTCCGAATGATGGACAAATCACTGCGGAAAACCACAGAGGAAAAACGCCAGAGGAAGAAGTGTAGGAGAAGGGTGTACTCCCAAGCAGGTGAAACTTGGGCTGAGGCGATCTCTCACTGCTGTAAGCAAGTGTCAAGGATCAATCCCTCTGTTATTTCTAGTAAAGAGGGGGTAATTACCCACAATGTGTATTTCTTCTCCTGTTCTTCTCTTCTCTTGTGCATATTTCTAAAATGTTTTATTCATTGTGAATTAAACTGATGCAAAAAAATAAAATAGTTTTTAATTTTTGGTAAATATGGCAAAGAAATGTTCAAGGTAAATTTTAGGGTGTGCACTCGTATTAGAATATGTCAAGGGTATTTGAACTGTGACATGGGGTCCTGACATGGGGTCGGGGTCGGTCAGTTCTTTCTTAAATCAATTATCCATCATTTAAATGTGTATACGTGAATTAGGTTGGCAGCAAAACGAGGAGCACTCGTTGAAGTGCGAGTATGCAGTCGAATACCCTGTGTCTCGCTCTCGCTCTCGCTCTCTTTCAGTCTCTGTCTCTATTGCAAGGGAAAAGTACATATAAATATCTAACTTTTATTTACATTTTCAGCTGTCTCAATTCTCGCCCTCCCTTTCTCTCTCTCTCTCCCTCTCTGCTTTTACACTACCACATCTACGGAATGGACTGGAATTTCTCTTTGAGCAACAAATTCTGTTTTCTTCTGCCTGTGTGTGTGTGTGTGTGTGAGTGTGTGTGGGCTGCATGTTGCATGTGTAGTTAAGATGCTTTGGCTTAACCTTTGACTACACGAAAAATATTCCAACAATTTTGTGTGTGAATTACCCCACACCTCTCTGCACTTTCCCCTTCTCCTCCTGCTTTTAGCCAAGTGAAGCTTCAGTTTCCACTGCTTCAGCTGTTTGATAATCAAGCGCAATAATGGAGGTAAACTAGAGTACATCTCTCAGTCTATGGGTGTGTGTGTGTGTGTGTGTGTGTGTGTGTGTATCCAAGATGGGAGCAAACCAACATCCGGTAAGGCAGGAGAACAGATGTGTAGAGGCTGGAGGTAGGTGGCACAAGTGCGAGGAAATTCAAGGAAGTGCCAGAAGTACAAATGTAATGGCAAATTTTTGAAATTAGTATGCAACACGCATCACAGTGGCAGGAATGGCATTGCCACTGCCTTTCATTCTCACCCTCTCTGCCTGTCTCTCTGTTTAAGGCTCGTTTGCTGTCTCGTTCTGTCTCTATGGCTTAACTTTTATGTGTTGTTTTTGCTTGTGTGTGTGCTTGTTTGTGTGTGTACAGACTCCGCACAGGCGTGTGGAGTGGTTTATACCAATAAGCGGCATATTTAAGCTGCTTGTTGGTTTGGTTTTAAGTAATTTTTATAGCCATTCTTTCGTTCTTCTTTTTTGTGTTTGCCCATTTGCCATTAAGTTTATGCGTTGAATATGTGGATAAAAACAGGGGACTGGTTTTTGTTCAAGAATGAAGCCCCGGGAGAAGCAAATGCCGGAACAAAACTAATTGCAGCAGCACCCAAGTACAGTCACACTTAAAAGTATGCCATACAATTCCTGGTCAATGAATTTATAAAGATTTATAAGTTAAAAATTGAATAAAAAAGTTTCTTTATTCTGACCCTCTTATTAATTTTAATGTGAATCAGTGGAAATTTGTAAATACAAAGTTAAATACTCTTTTGCCGATCTTTAATTTCAGCGTTTTTCTTCTTGCAGTACTCGTATTTAAATATATTTAAGTTTTAAGCTTAAAAAAAGTGAGAAAATCGCCAAGAGATAATAAAATAAAATAATTCACAGAATGATACTCCCCCCACACCCTGACATGGAAACCAGTTTTTTGCGCACATTTTGTTTTGCTTCTCTGGTGGGTTTTCCTCTTGATTTGTGTTTTTTTTTTTGTTTGGGTGGCATTTTCCGCCGACTTAAACGCCGCTGCTGCTGCGTTTTTCGGACCCTTCCAACGCTTTTCAGTTTCCGCTCACTTAGATTCATTAAAACAACTGGCGGCAAAAGTTGTCATGACCTAGGATATACTGCTCGTAGAAGATCAGGCCGGCGGAGCTATACAAATGAGACTAAAGAAAAACTCTTACTGCTGTGGCAGCGGGAAAACTATTCTTAAGCTGGGTCCCAAACCCTAGACTCCACCAAAAAGAAAAAACAAAAAAAAATGTCAGTTTAAAACTATTTTTTTTCATTCTTTCCTTTTTATTTTTGCCCCAACCCTGCCTGCAGTTGTGTTAGCATTTGTGCACAAGCATTTTATATCAATTTTTAGTGTTTGTTTTTTTTTTTGGGTAGAACTTGCCTTTTTGTGTCTGATGCTGCTGCTCTCTAGTTATATCTACTGCTCCCTCTTGTCCTTGTGCAAGTTGTCGTCTAACTTATGGCATCTCATTTATCTTCGTAACTTGAGATGGAAGACGAGGACAACCAGGACGCCCAGCAGGCACAGGGAGAGGAAAAGACCGAAGTACTTATTGCATTTTGTACTTTGTAATTTTTGTTGTCTTTCTTTTTTGTTGGGTGTGTATTTTTCTTTGTTTTTGGCTCTGACTTATTTATGACCATGGTCTTTATCTACGGTTATTTTTTCAATTAGCAGACTCCTTCTGTTATTGCCTGTATGCATCTGGGCTATTCAGGATGTACAGGAACTCTTCGAAATCGCCATCTTGTGCCGCCTCCAGTGCCTCGGGGCCCACTGACAATTCTCGGAGGCTGCCAAGGAGCTGACATCGCTGAAAGGCATATTGAAACACCATAAGAGCCTCGTAGAACTGCGGCGAATGCACATGATCCGCCACAAGGCTCACCTTCAGGGTGTCGACCACTGTGGCAGGCATGCCCGTGGTGTGGCGCTCAATCTCCTCGCGATCCGGGTCCATCGGCAGGCGTGCCACTAGGCGGTGCAGGCTCTCCGACGAAAAGTTATTCATTTCAATGACATCAAGCATTTGATGGCGCATCGCGGTTGCCAGACTTTTGGTCTGCTGCTGGTAGGGATCCTGAAAGGGCTGCGGCATCGTACCCTCGGCTGACAGAGTATTTTTGGTCAAACTGATCAAACTTTGGCCCATTTTGAGGAAGAACCCCAAAAAGTTTATCACCGTAGTGGCACCTCTGCCAGGTGTCGGCGATGGTGGCGTAGTTGGCGCAGGGACATCACAGCCACCACCATCGCGTGGACGGTCAGTGGCGGGTTCGTTGGCAACGACAGAGATAACGATCTTTGGCTTGTCCGGTTCTCTGGAAGCCTTAATCAGTTCATTGAAACGCTGACAGAAATCATTGTCACGTTCGGGATACGCTTCCTGCATCCAAAAGAAGTGACGCTGCCTGACGCCCTCGAATCTGAGGACAAACACACGACCAGTGTTGCATTCGATGACACGCTGGAACCGGGGCACACCCGGCACTGCCACAATGTCCATTTCGACTTTGCCCGACTGGCGATCTTTCCAGCATATGTGCACTTCATCTTCGATGCGACGCAAAAAGAGCAGACCCTTGCGACTATCCGGCTCGATAACACGGTCACGGCTGACCATCAGCCCGGCCTTGTATTCAATCAGATTCTTCATCTTCCAAACTTCCAAATTTTAACTTCTAATTTTGATATTGTTTCGTTTGTTGCCTCTCCTTTTGTGATGGGATACAGCAGCTCCTTGAACGTCGCCGACGTGCTCGGACCAAACCGGCAATTGACCTTTAATTATACACTTAAAAGTACATAAAAACGTGGCCAGGTCCAAGTTGCCGGACACTGCTGCTGCTGCTGCTACTGCTGCTACCCCGGAGTGGGTCTTGTATCTATACGGAGTAGCAGTAGTAGGAGGCACAATTAAAATTAAGTTTACTTATACGGCTTAACGTGCAGTAAATGGATATTGCCTCCTTACCGTGTTAAGTACAGGTCCTTGATTTGCTTTCCAAACATCAAGTGGGGGTTCTGATTCCGATACTTTAGTGACTTATTTGACTTCTAGCTCGAGGAGCTATTGTTTATTGGCTCAACGATGCATCATTTTCGGAATAAACTTTCTTGATGAAACAAAAAATTCCCAAAAACTATTCCTTAGTTTTTCCTGACACTTAACTTAACCATTCATGGAATATTTTATGTAATTCCATGCAAAGACTATACTTGAGGATATACCCACAACTTTAATGTTACTTTGATAGTAAAAAAAAAGTTATTCTCTTGTTATGAAATGGTTTTATTTTTAGACATTATTATAATATTTTGTTCCCTAGCCTTTATACCCACCAACATAAATCATTAAAATTTTTTTTAATATGATTAACTTCTAACAACATTTTCTTTCTTTTGAATCGATTAATGCTGGGTTTTAGATTCGTTTCATTACGATTCCGATATGGTATCTCGCGGTGATACATTTTTTAAGTGCAACGAATTGAGGCTGTGGTGCGGGGATCCACGTGCAAGAGAACGAACGAAAAACGAGAGATTCCAAAACCAACAACTGGACTTTATTTATTTCCAATGAGCTGTGTGTGCATTGCCTTCTGTGCTTGTGAGTGTTCTGAGAGTCCTTTCTGAGTGTTTTAATGATGGAGAAAGCCAGGAAGCAGTCGGCCGCTTCTACTGGTGCCACGCGGAATGTTCGAAAGCAATTACAATTTAAGTATTTAATTAGGGAATTACGTGAGCAAACACACGTTCCACGTGTCGAAAGAGGAGAGGAGAGATGAGAGCTGAGAGAAAAGGTGGCACAGCCGTCGCAAGAGGTCGAACAAAATGGAAGGGGGAATGGAAGTGAATAAAAAGGAAACCAACCAACCTCTCCACCGCCCTTCCTCCCCCCCTCTATATATTATATAAAATGAAAATAAAAATAAAAAGAGCGTAACGTAGTGGCCCCAATCGACTTCAACATGAGACGGCAAGTGGCATGTGGCATGTGCCACGTGTGCGTGTGCTTGTGTCTGTGTGTGTGTGTGTGTGTGTGTGTGTATGTGCGGACACACACCTGATGCCGCCCCCATAAATGCCAATAAAAATGAAGCCAATTGCTGTTTCTCAAACAAAAAGAACAAGAAACATTTGAGTCAGCTACAAAACAATTTGTAGTTCATGCTGTTGCCCAGCGTTCCCCAGCTATGTCGACCGGAACGAAGACGGGCAAGGCAGGCAGCATCAGCAGCCAAGGCGCCAAAGGATAAGCATGTTCTGGCATCAGACTGACTTTACCCGCAATCCCCATGGGTTGGCCCAACGAGAGTTTCAGTCCCAGCAAATAGTAAATAAAATCAAGAACTATAAAAAAGCAAACGTAAAAGATAAAGAAGAAAAATAAAGGTGAGAGCTGGAAATTTAGAGACTAAAATATTCCCAAGGAAGAGGCAGGGCTTGTAGAGTTTACTCTCAAAATAATCTGTGGAAATTGGAAGTTTAAAGACTAAAAGATACCCAAGGATCTACGATGAATATAATACCAACAAAAAATAAAAACAAAATGTTCTAAGCATTTTACTCTTGTGTTAAATAATCGGCACTCCGACCTGTTTCCACCCTGGGATCTTCGTCTTATGGGATTACTCAAACCAATTGTGAGCGGCTTCACGACATACCCTTTTGCTACTCTCTAAGCAAAAGCAAAAATGGTAGAAGAAAAAAAAGCAATCGTTGTGTTGACAAATGCCTTTGCCGAAGCATCGTACAACGACTCCACCGCTCCATCGCACCACTGCACCACTCACCCAACGTTCTGTTGCCGCCCGTCACCTCTTGTGGCAATTTCCTTCATTTGCAGTTTCATTTTTATGGCTACGCGTCGCATTTCCTTGTGCCACTGTTGTTTTTTTTTTCGTTCAGGATTTTTCTTTTGCTTTTTGCTTGTATCAATAAATTGGCGTCGACCAAAGCAAACACAGTAGCAGCAGAATGGGGCATGCTTCGCCAGGTAAAATGTACATGTAAATGTACATAAAATAAAAAAAAAATTATATATAGGTTGGGTGCGACAGTTGCAAATAAAATGATCACCTTTTGACTTTTAAACATCATCCGCGGAAATATTTTGTTCGTTTTTCCTTCAATTTATGCCCTGGTACAATGAGTACCAGCACCAGGGACCAGCACCAGAATCAGGATTGTGTTTGTGTGAGTGGACGATATTTGCTATGCATTAATTAAGTGCCGCCTCATAAATATTATATGGGCATAAAACATACATTTTGCAAGGGAAATGTACGTAAAATGCTCGAATCATTTAAAGATTTACCCATGAATTATGGTCGATATCTGAATGGAAGGATATGAGAATTCTTGGAGATTCTTGCAGAAAAATTATGGAAAAAAGTGCACAGAGATAACAACAATTTCGAAAACAGTTTCAGTTTCGTTTGCAGATAATTTACAAAATTGTGTAACAATTGATAATCTACCTATGAAAATACACAAATTTAAATCAAATCTACAACACAATATCGTTGCAGAAATGTTCTCTAAATACAAATGTTAATTCTTAGATATATTCGCACATTTGTTGCACTTATCTGATCATCAATAATTGAATGCCAAAGCCACACATCATTTAGCTAATGAAGATGAATATGAAATGAATTAATTAATTGAAATTTGTTTGGGTTTCCCGTCCTCCGCCCATTTCGGTATTGAATGAAGGAAGTTCAATGAACCAGCGTCGCATGGCTTTCCCATGGCTCACCTTTTGCTATCTCTGGCTCTCTTCTTTTTCTTCCTCTGCTTCTGTGTGTGTGTGGTGTGTATTCCTTGTGTTAATGTCTACTATTTTTTGTTTCCCCACTGTTGCGTCATTAATTCATAAGCAGGAACCTCATTTCACTTGAGGCTTTGCTCTCTATCCTTCTCCATCATGTTGAACGAGTCATTTTTGGGGGGGCCTTGGACAGGAATTTCCGTTTAGTTTGCGATGGGTGGTGTATGTGTGTGCGTGTCAGCCAGTCAGCCAATTAAACGAGTGAGACGAGGAGTCAACTTGAAATTAACACACACTTTTTCCCCCCCAAAGCACACACAACAGACACGGACACAGACACAGACACAGACACATGAACAGAGAGACACAGACATTGCCGTTCCTCATACAAACAAACGCTGGCACATTCGCACTGGTGCCCGAGAGTACACACGCACGCAAGCTTATGAATCTGAAAAATGCGCTTCGCTGGCCTAAACTAATTTCCACCTAAACTCAAACACAGACACACACGCACACAGAGACGGAACAGAGCCGAAACCAGAACCGAGACAGGCTCAAACACGCATTCAAGCCGCAGGAGTTAGTCCTTTCTGCTGTCTCATGGAGAGCTGTTTAGATGGCATGCCGACAAAGAAGTCCACACGGAGTCCATCAGCTAAATCGAAGAGGAAGATACGCTCACGTACGCATCAAAGATATAAACTTTAACAATCTATCATTGCATAAGTGCATCTGTTGGATCTATACATTTTTTGTTGTTTATCTAAGTAAATATTTAAATTACCTACAAATATTTTTCATAAATGTATCCATCATTATCTTTCATCTATTTATCTGAAAAATAATATATGTACATATGTACATACGTAATTTATTTAACTAATTTACTGTCATTGTGTTTAGCATTGGTTCCCAGTCAAACTTGCATCAAATATTTGATAGTCTTTGCAAATACTTTTTCTTGCCGTCATTCTTTTGAGACCCATACTTATCCATCCATCTTTCAAAATGAATCAATGAGGGATTGATGGATGGCATTACCATCTATCCATGTTTATTTACATACATATAGTTACATATCTAAATGTCTTGCATTCTTTACCATTACCCCCAATAAGTCTTCAGTTACCGCTTGCTGCGAAAGTGTATTTCGATGCTCCTGGGAGATGGTTTTCGCTTCCAGTTTGTTCTGCAGAGCACAGCACATCCAGAAACCCTTTCCTACAGAAGCTCTTTATCCATTTACCCTCCCTATTAACCCCACATCAAGGTGAGGGTTGAGCTCCAGCTCTGGCTCCTGTTCTGGCTCGTGCTTCAAGTGCCAATGCCAGCACACACATTCATGATTGGCGTCAGGTTTTGTAAATTTACGTATTTTTTGGATTCATTCCTTTTTTTCGTTACACCCTTTCCCCTAATCGATTCTCGCTCGTTTTCCCCATATACACGTACTCTATTCCAGGACTTTTCTTTGAGTGTGAATTTTCGTATAAATGTTTTTCTGGATGTTGCAGGAAGCAGCTCTGCCCGTACTTCGAGCAAATTAAGTGCACATAATTTCCCATAAATGAACGAATTTTTCTTTTATTTTATTTTATTTTATTTTATTTCTTCCATTCGAATCTGCAAGGGTATCAAAAATTTCGACCCCCGTTGGAAATGGTATTTTCTTTTGCATTGTTTTTTTTTGCAGTGAATTTTCCCTTTCATTCACCTTTCTTTTCGCACCGGTGTCTCTCTCTCTCTCTCTCTCTCTCTCTCTCTGGTGCTCGTCTTCTCTGTGGCCCTGGAGTGCGTGTTAGATTAAATGACAGGAAGGGGGCTGACATGCCGCAAGGGCAAGCGGATGTGTAGATCTACCTTTGTAGAGTTGGTAAACCTTTGACGTGTTCTGGTCCTGCCATCGTGTGTGTGTGTGTGTGTGTTTGGGCATGTGTTCCAAACAAAACAACATATTTTTCCAATTTTCGTGGCTTTTTTGGTACCTGGAATTTCTTTGCGGCATGTTCGTATATAATAATCGTACTTTTGTTTAGACGCACACTCGTATGGCTGCAATTTTTTGTGCGCTTTTGTTGGTCTTGGCATCAAAAATAAATTTAATTTCACAAATGCTCAAAATAAAATTATTCATTTCATTTCAAAAACGACCAGAAACATACCCCTTAGACACTTTTCCAAGTAGGAATATTGTTATCTTGAAGGGTATTAGCAACAAATCAGAGCAAGTGATTATATCGAGAATTCGAATGACCCATAGAATATTCATTAGTGGCATCAACCCATTGAAAATACAATAATAAATTGAAAGAAATCAACAAAAAATATCAATTTAATGTCCCTGCCTTAAACAATCATCCTGGCATACCCTGTAAATAGGTGAAATAATGAGCTGGAGAACGGTTAATAAAAAACATTTTATTACAGTCAAAGCGAGCGAAAGGACCCCATCGCTAATTTGTACAACTTTTATTCTTTTTAATTATTTACTTTGTTCTCCTTTTTTTTGTGTCTGTTTTTGTTTGCTGATTTACTAACAGAAAGGCGAGAGACACGCAGCGTGCGGGTGGGTCGCCGGCTGAAGGAGCTTAACAGCTGTTATAAGCACCAGGGGAGTGACAGGGTTGCCACAGTATCGTGTCACAGATTAGAGTTGTGATAGCTACAGAAAGGGTCCGAGGGACAGAGGAAAATGGGTGAAGAAAAAAACGGCACGAGTGTTCACCTGACGATAGCAAAAAGTAAAGCGCATTAACACCGCAAATTAAATGCAAAGGAACTAAACTGCGGTTACTAAATGAGGGGTTCAAGATGAATGGAGGGGGAGGCATGGGTGTGTGTGTGTGTGTGTGACTAAACGACGGGTGCTAAATCGGCTGTGCGATGGGGCAGCAGCATCTGCTGCGGGGTTCAACTTTAATGATGATGAAGATAAAACATGCGAGAATGAGCGAGTGCAGTCGGGGGGTTCAATTCCAATTAGATTTCGATTTCTGGCTTGTTTTTTTTTCCTTAAAACCTTTTTATCCTTTAAATGGAAATGTTAATAGACATCAAAATCCTAGCAAAATAACTCTCACGGATTCGTGGAAACCGCTGGACACCTATTCAATGGATAGGATTTTTTTTCTTTTGCAATCCAAACATTTAAATGGAAAAGCGAGTTGTACACATTATTACACAGTTTTCATATATTTTTGTTTGTTTTTTTAATGTTTTTTTTTAAAGGTTGCACCGCTCGAATAAATGCAGTTTAATTGATGGGAAAATAAACAGAAAATTGTGAATATATTTTTCAAATCGTTTGACCGAGGTTGTAACATCACGTCTCCCGGTTTTTAATGCTGATAAACACCACATAGAAACAAGGACCTGAAATACTTCACATTGAAGACTATTTAATTTACAAATTTATATATTTCAAAACCAAAAAATTCATTTAAATACGGCTGGTGTCGCCTTCTTAAATAAGTTCCATATGTGCGCAATGCGATTTTTTGTATAATTATAATCAATAATAAAACTGCTACTTAGCGGGAACTGTCCCACATATAATCAACATATAGATGAACATATTGAGCCATAGAATATGGTCTATAAAGAAAATGCCCCACTTAGATGCGCAATAAGAGGAGGAGAGTGCTTGACCATATCCGCCCGGTCACTTTCTAGAACGTCACCCACCCAGCCAGCCAGCCCCAACGACTATAAATTCCGCACAAAGTGCCAATATAAATCAAGTGCAAACTGCTGCTGCTTCGACCTGGTGGAGCCTCCTTCATTCTGGGCGGTGGTATATAAAGGAAAATAATAATAATGAATTTATGGTGGTGCAGCAGGCGGTGCTACACGACTGGCAGCGTGGAGCCCGTGAAAGAAGGTCGGAGACCATTAAATAACATTTAAAATGTCAAAGCAAGGATGCACACAACCCAAGAGGTTCCATGGCTCTAATGTGGAAAAGAAATTGAATGGAGGGGGTAGCTAGGGGGCGGACAGGACCATGGCTGGGTGCATAGTGCATGGGGTTTGGGGCATGGGGCACAATATGAGACGAGATGAATTGAGGCGGCAGGCAAACCAACAAAGCTGTAAATCTCAAAGCCAAAGCGGCAGCAGCAGCAGCAGCAGCAACGACTCTCTAGCCACAAACAACAAACAAACAAACAAAACTCGAAAGCAATTTAGATGCATTGCATATGCAGAAGCAGCAGCAACAGCAGCAGTAGCAGCGGCAGTAGGGATGTGGATATGGATATGGTTGCATGCAACAATGCATAACCAATGTCGAAGGAGTAGGAGGAGCAGCAGCAGTAGACACATAGGATGACATAAGGCGCTGTGCCGTTCTGCGCTCCTCTAGTTGCAATTACAAGGACACGCGGCGCGGCGATGCCAGAGAGAAGAGACAAGTTTTGCACCCGAAACGAAACGAAGGAGACCCTCAGCGAAGAATGGGTTTTTAGAGTGGAAGAGCAGAAGCAGAATAAGTGGAAGATGCACTAGC